>NW_028274816.1:46319263-46622293 GCF_037043125.1 Eumetopias jubatus
AAAGTGAGGAGGACAGAGGGGCTCTGTGACGTCAGGACACTGGCGATCTGAAAGGTCAGAAAGAAAAATCCACTTCAGAGCAATTGCAAAGACATCTGATGGAGATGATACACCACCATGACTTAACGATATCAGCTCACATTTATGGAGCCGGTGGTTAAAACCAGGCAGTGATGCCGTTGTCCACATCCTGCAGATGAGGAGACCGAGGCTCACGGACACCAAAGGAATTCTGAAAGCCACGCGGCTATCAAGTGGCAGACGGGGATTCACACCTACACCTGGCACACCTTCCCACATGCCGCCCTGCCTCCGAGCCCCACACACATCCCAGGCTCCATGCCGCCAGACCCCCCCCCCCGCCCCGAGGCCAGCACCTCTGTCCATCTGCCACTCCCTCCTGAAAGACCTGTTCCTACTACCTCTTAGGCACTGATCCCAACAGCCTCCTGTCCCCAGGGCAGACACCTCCCTCCCTGCCCCCCGTTCATCTCCTAGACTGTGTGGAGGAAGCTTCCCCCAACCCCACCCTCTGTCCCCCACCCCACACCTCCACTCTCCATCCCTCCTCCACCTTGACCCACTCAGGCTCATGTCCCTGCGTGCTGGCTGCTTTCTATCCCAACCCCATGAATAAGCATGCAACCTCATCTTTCCATGCCTTTGCTCAGGCTCTGACCCCTGCCTAGAATGCCTCCTCCCCATCTCCGCTATAGTGAAGCCCTTTGTTACCCAGACAGATTCATTCACTCCCTCATCTCCTGCCCCATTCCCTTGGCAAAGTGCCCACCACACTGCATTAGCCATGACATCTGTACCCGAGAGCGCCAAGCACCCTGGTGGGAGCACTTTCTTCCTCTCCTGGCCCCCACGCCTCAGTCTACCCTGCATCAAGAGGCCCCTGCTGTATTTGAGCCCCCCCCCAAAACTCTTTCACACCCTGACACGGGCGAGCGGGAGAAGGATTTGTTGTTTGTTGTTTTAACAGCTTTCCTGAGCTATCACTGACAGGCTCTACAATGCACATATTTAAAGTGCACATTTTGATAAGTTTTGACATATGTATGTACATGTTTTTTAATACTGAGAGGCTCCCAGAGAAAACCTGGAATATACTGAAAACTGTAAGAAGATAAAATACACCTACAATCCCATCCCCAGAGACCTTTTATCTCTGCACATGAAAACAGAGATCTGTAATGACATCTGGATCATATGAAGTTACACACTTCACTTGTTTCCTGAGATGAAGTATTCTCCAGCCACGGGATTTTTACCAATCACTACTGCCAGGGGAGGGGAAACGCCCAACGAGCCCCCTGATCATGGCCTGTACCAGTCCCTCCAGACATCACCTCATCTAACCACCTGGGAAGTTGGGGCTACTTGTGTCCAGATTTCACAAATGAGAAAGCCGACGGGTTCAATCATTTGTCCAGGTTCATGGTTAAAAACGAGCAGAGGCCAGAATTGAATATACGGCTGTATGGCTCTCTTAATGGACACGGCACAGTTCATTTTTTATTCATTCATTCCTCTACTGGACACTTAAATAACTTCCAGCGATTAACTAGTGTAAGAGAGACCCCGATGAACACTCGTCTATACAAGTCTAGTTTCTTACCATAAAGTCCTTTAAAAATGTATTTCCTTAAAAAAAAAAAAGAGAGAGAAAGAGAGAGAGAGAGAGAGAGAGAGAAAGCGACCCAGTGACACCCCTGGGTGAAAAGCCATATGCTTCGTTGAGGGTTTTGATGCTGGTGGCCAGACGATCCTCCAGATGTGTGCCAACCGCCCTCACCCCACAGCACACAAGGCTCCGCCTCCCCGGACCCTCCTCTCTGACTCCTGCCATGAGGACAACTGAACCCCCTCCCCCCCGCCTCTGTGCTGCACACACCAACAGCTCAGCTGAATCCCTGCCACTCTCACAGGTCCTCCTGGAGGAGGGGGGATGCATTAAAAGGAACAAGAACTGTGCATGTCAGGCCCCTGGGTGTGCTGTCACGTCGACATGAAGGGTCTCCATTCATCAGCACAGAACAGCTCCGTCAATGACAGTGGCAATACCGGAGAGCGAGCAGGCACCCGGGGACGGTACGTGCTACTGCCCTTGGCACAAATGTGTGGTCTGGTGGTTTTTCTCTCAGCGATGGCTCGGGATGTGCTGGTTAGGAATGATGGAGAAAGTAGGCCTCTCTGCGCAGCCTGATGCGTAGACGGGCCGAGAGCCGACACACCAAGCAAGCTGGGTGTCTGCCAGTCCTGGCAAGACAGCATCTCTGATTGATCACGACGGCCTGAGTGGGCCCTGGTTCCCTCTGCGGTTGTAAAACCTCTCCCAGCCTGGCAGCTCCGTCCGCCCTTCCACATGGAGACCCATTAGCACTATGTTCTCCTCAGTACACCCCGATTCCACGCCTCAGAAATAAAGGAGACGGGATGCGCCTGTGTGTAGCCAGCTCAAATGCAGCGCCAGCACACAGGACAGCTCGGCTCTGTCAACTGTGGGCCTCATTTCCACGGAGTGGGGGCCACTGGGGACCCATCAGCTTTCACAAACCAGTGCTGTTAAATGCCCCTGACATGCTGCATCCCAGAGCCAGCATCAATTTCCTGGGCAGCCAGGCCTCTCTGGCAGGTTGAGGGAGATGGCACAGGCAGAACTGATCAGAGCCTTGTGCACAGGGACCCTCCCCTGAGGACATTCAGAGGCTGCCCAAGGACCCCTCATGCACCCTCACGCTCAGGGCCCCAGCCAGGCCTGCTGGCTACTCTGCCTGGGCGATGGGCCAGAGAAAGGGGCAGAGCAGTCCTCAACCAAGGCTGCCCTGCTCTAGGGAGCTAGGCTTCACCCTGCAAGCACCCAAGCTTGTGAACTGTTTTGGGGTGCCTGGCTGGTCGGTTAAGCGTCCGATTCCTGGTTTTGGCTCAGGGTCATGAGACTGAACCCCAAGTCAGGCTCCACGCTCCATGTGGAGTCTGCTTAAGACTCTCTCCCCCTTGCACGCACACATGCTCTCTCTCTCCAAAGTGAATAAATAAATCTTTAAAAGCAACTGTTTTTCACGGCCATCTGAAACAAGGGTGCAACTTGGTGGCTGGCAACGTGTCTAAAAATCTGAACTTGTTTCTAAAATGTAAATACCAGGAAAGCTCACAAACACCATGGAGCTGCAGCTCCTCCTGCACAATCGGGAGTTTCCAGCAACTCTGGACCAGCAGTCCCACGTAGCAGCTGTCCTTTCAGAGGTGCCACCCCAGCCCCCGCCACTCCCTGATGCCTCCCAACACCAAGGCCGAGAGGCAGGTGGCATCCATCACCGTGCCACCACAATGGTTTCTTACACCCGTCCTGCCTGAATCTGAGCCGGTGACCCTGGCATCTCCCAACATCTGCCTGGGGCCGAAAAGGAGAGAAAGTGCACAAGATGGGGCCCCCACCCTGCCGGCTCCCCTCCTGTTACGAATACCAGCCTTGGCACGGCACTTGAGTGCGATGCCTTGAAGCACTTCTCAAGGTTCTCCTGAGCACCCCTCTCTCAGGGGAACCACCATTTGCTCTACCTTCTCAATAATTAAAAGCAGAGTCATCTCTGGGGATGAGAGGAGATCTATCAGACACCTGCATTTTATACATGACAGCGAGTGACCAACCATGGCCTGGGGTGTGGGGGTTCCTGCCTTCTTTTAGAAAAGACAGGTGTGAGCTGCTTCCCAGCTGTGATTTGTCACGGATGGCCGAGGCTGCCCAAAGTCAGCTGGGGGTTAGCACCACAGAACTGGCCTGGGGAGCCCTTCCCCGACACAAGGAGCTTCCTGCCACCTTCCATGATGGAGTAGGCTCCAGGGATCTCAAAGGCCTCCCAGCACAGGTGTCTCCACGTAGTAGTTTATAGTATCAGGCTCCATTTCGAACCACAGAAAACCAAAGACACTTGGGAGCCTGGGTCACCCCCTATGTGTGATGAGACAAATGCAGAAGTGGAGGGCCTCTGGGGTCCAAAGGTCCCGAGGTTGCCCCCTAACTCTGCGGCTCCCCGGCTGGGGGGCTGCGGGTGAGGCCCG
This sequence comes from Eumetopias jubatus, assembly GCF_037043125.1. Taxonomy (NCBI): domain Eukaryota; kingdom Metazoa; phylum Chordata; class Mammalia; order Carnivora; family Otariidae; genus Eumetopias; species Eumetopias jubatus. The sequence continues at coordinate 46,323,332 of NW_028274816.1, forward strand.
TCCCCTTGACCTTGGCCTCCTCCTCTGCAACGGGGCAGGAGCTGTGGGCCCACCACGGAACAGGGCGCAAGGGATCCGTCTCGATGTTACTGGAACCTGCAGGTGCCACCCCACCCGAGTGAAGCACCTGACCAGCTGTCAACAACAAGCCCCCGTCTCTAGTAAGAATCAGAGCAGTAAGTCAGGACAGAATTGATGAACCATGACAGTGATGACGACAGGACACAGCAGCCAGTTCCCGGACCCGAGACCCTGTCCTCTGAACTCCTCCGAAGCCTTCATTTAAGATTCTGCTTTGTTTTGTTTTTTTTTTTTTTTTAAGATTTTATTTATTTGTTTGAGAGAGAGAGAATGAGAGAGAGAGAGCACGAGAGGGAGGAGGGTGAGAGGGAGAGGCAGACTCCCTGCCAAGCAGGGAGCCCGATGTGGGACTCGATCCCGGGACTCCAGGATCATGACCTGAGCCGAAGGCAGTCGCTTAACCAACCGAGCCACCCAGGCGCCCTAAGATTCTGCTTTGTAAATACAGACTGAGAGTGGGCTGCTCTGTGGGGCTGTGATTCTGCATGACAGGCTTTCCTGTCCCGACGCTCCAGACCTGCGTCCCTGCATCTGGAGGCCAGCTCCCCTCCTTCTCCCCAGAAGTCACAGGATGAATGGAGCTGAGGTTCCCCCAGACATAGAAGCAACAATGTCAGATGGCAGCTGGGCAGGCGGTAGCACAGAGATGCTCTGAGTCGGTAGGGCTGAGTCCCGGGCTGCCCCCTCCAAGTCTCTGGGAAGGTCAAGGTCCCCAAGAGCAACAATGTTAAAATGCAGTTTATGGAGGCAGGAGGGATACACCTGCCAAAGGAGAGGGTCAAGAACAAAATCAGAACTAAGGAAAGAGCAGGTCACTGCTCCCTAGTACCTAGTACTCACTCCCTAGTACTTAGAGATACAAGGTGAGTAGCAAATGACCTCATTGGGGCATGCAAATAAATGTTCAGACTATTTGAGATCCTGTACCCAAAGAGATCAATACAACAGGTCACATGTGTATTAACAGACTCTTTAGATGCTATGAGTCACCCCCAGTAACTTGGTATTGAAATCCCAGGACAAAAAAGAAAGATCCATCAAAAGCCCCCTCTCTCTGTCACCCAACAGGGCAGCAGGCGCTGCAGACACAGGCGCCCACGGCCTCGTCGATACAAGCTGCACTCCTTCCCAAGGCCCTCCTGACAGGCACCGCCCTGCCAGTCACCTTCTGCAGCAGCCTGCGTCCTAGCTGCTGAGTTCAGCCCTGGGTCTCAACCAGCTCTGACGCCCACATGCCCCTGGAACCAGGCAGGCAGAATGTGACAGTAATGTCTGGGGGAAGGAACTGGGCCTTAGGGACAAATATAAAGCAGCAAAAGGCAGACTAGAGAGCAGACAACAGCCAGTATCCAGCATGTCCACTGCAGGTCCCAAGAGCCGGGGTGGGAGGGGCGCCAGTGTGGACCAGTCAGCAGGGGATGCAGCGGGCTGGCACAGGCCTCGGAGCTCCGGTAGGATACAGGGTGGGGGTGGGGGCGGGGAGTGGGACAGGCATTCTAGGGCAGCAGAACTGGAGCAGGACCATGTCTGTGTTGGGGACAGTACTAACGCTGGCCTGCGCTGGGGCCAGGCGTCCTCCAGCAGGCTGCGCTGGGCCCCTGCCCCAGGGCTGAGACACACTGCTTCTTCACTGCACTGTGGGCCTGGCCGGGATCCCTGCAAACCTGCCTCCCACCCAGGGCCGTCAGTCCCCACCAGAGCCTGTGTCCTACCCAAGGGAAGGGGTAGCTGCTTGGTCTCCAGCTGGCTGACTCATCAGCTGCTTCCACACTGATCCCCAGCTCTTAGGTACGTCCATGTGTGATCTCGGTCTGGCTGGGGAAATGTGGTGTGGGAGGGCCCCATCCAGCTGACCCTGCCAGGCTGGGCTAGACCTTGAGCAGCAGGCCTCCTGGTGCTTATGTTCTACCTAGCACTCACCTACACACGGTGTGGGGGTTATAACAGTGCCCAGGGATGGAGCAGAGAGGTCTCCCTGTGGGCCTGGCAGTGGCTGCAGTGTTGGGGGTCTTGGTCCCCCAAGGAGACCGTGGGGGCGCATTGCTGTGCTCTCACCCCTGCCCCAGCCCCGTCCCATCAGCCGTGGAAGTCAGGGGCAGCGCCTCGCGACTGCCCGGATTCAGGACAGATGCAGAACCTCCCAGAAGGACAGTCATTCACCTACCCAGGCCACATGACACCAGTGGGCATCCACGCTGGGAAGTAGATTAAAGCCAGGAAACTTCCAACTGCACCCCACCCTACAGGGCTCTCAAAGTCTGGGGCTTTTCTGGCAGTGGCAGCTGTGGGGAGGACCTCCCAACATGTGGAGGCCAGGGCTGAGCTGGGGGGGACATTGAGATGAGACCTCCCAGAGATGTTCTCCCTCTGGGAAGCTCAGCAGCCACAACCCAGGAACCAGAGGCCTCCAGCCACTGAGTCAGGGGCACTGGGCCAGGCAAAGGGGGGGCCTCTTCAGGGAAGTCTGAGGTACACATCCTGCCGGAGCTCCCCAAACGAGGCCACTGCGGCGGTGGCTGGCGGCCGGGTGGTGGCATCCCACCACAGGCCGCCAGGTTATGGCCGTGAGAGGAAGGGGGTGAGGGAGGCCCTCAACAGCTCAGAGAGGAGTTGGCTGCTACTGACCTCGTCTGTATACTGGACGTCATCCACGGCATACTTCTCCTTGAAGTACTCCTTGGAGTGGATCCTCAAAGAGAAGCACAAGGAACACCAGGGTGAGGGTTTGGCCACACTCGGCACAGGCTGCCTTCCCGCCCCCAAGCCCAGACCGTAAAGCCCCGGGCCACAGAGTGAACACTGAACCTCACCTGCCTCCCCTGACCTCCCCCAGGTGACCTGTGCCCGACCTCGAAGCCCATGACCCTGGCCACTGGCAGCAAGCGTCTACAGACCACACCTCCCCCTCCACCACCAGTGAGAGTCCATGGGGGGGGCAGCCAGCATACCCTCTGGGGCATGAAATAAGCTGCCTCCCAGGAGCGCCCCGCCCCCCATAGAGCCTCTTTAGAGGAATGTTTTAAAATTAACATTTGAAAGAAGTCAATATCAGTATTACTCACTGTGATGAGAAACATTCAAGCTTACTCATCACCCCTGAAAAATCAGCCATGAGAAGACAGAGACAAAGGGAGGAGGAGGTTGGGCCACCTCCCAAAGGGCTCTGGGTCATGGCTGCAGTCTGGAAAGGAACACCCCCCCCCCCCCCCCGCCTCCTGGTCAGTGGCTGAGTTGATGTCACTGCTGGTGACAGAGCTCACACGAGGTGGGGCACTAGCCACATGAGGGGAGGGTGTCACCAGCCAAGTCTAATGACGCACACACACCATCCTGCGCCATCCCACGCCTGGGCACCACATCAGCACGGGGGGGTATGCCCCCAGCCTGCCTGTGATCGCATGGTATTCTAGTCACCAAGTGTTAGATCCGAAAGAGGCCTCAGGGGAAAACAGCAGATGGTTTTCAGCCTGTGCTTCCTGGACTCTCAAGGGCGGGCAGATGACACGGGGGTGAGGGTGCCAAGGACAGGGTGCCTGGGGAGGCCCAGAGAGGCCAGGGGAGGGAGCACACTTCTAGACTTGGAGAGGACCATCTCCAAAAGCGAGCTCCCTGTGCCTTTGAGATACCAGTGACTAGCGTCACTGGCCGGGAAACAGACGCCCATTCCCTTCCCTGAGCCCTTGCACCACTTCTCACCGGGGCTGGAGGCCCCAGTTCTCCGTCTACCACGGACAGCTCACTGACCCTTGGTGACTAAGTGGTGACACAGCCATGCACAAAAGCACATGCCATAAGGGTGAGGTGGGGCCATCGGCGTCCTCACCACATCCACCCTCCACTGCACCGGCTGCAGTCCCAGCGCCAGGATAGATGCCCTGCATCCTCAACAGGTCTCCAACCCACCTCTGGCCTCGTCACTTCATCGCTGGCAGCTGTGATAGGCATCCAGCACAAACTCCCAGAAGCTTTGGGAAATGCCAAGAACCTGCTTTCAAGAGATGCTTCCTACAGGGGGCATCTCAGCCATCACCCCAGGGAACGCATGCCTGCGTGCCCTGCCTGAGAATCTTGGCGGTCAGGCCTCCGCACAGACCTAGACTTGAGACCCGGGAACATCTCCGTGTACTCAACCCGAGGTCAAGGTCTTCACAATGTGGAACCAGAGGAGACAGGAGGAGGAGGGATAAAGGCGAGGCAAACACAAGGTAGCCGTGACCTGCGGGCGGCTCCAGGGCTGCGCGCTCACCTGTCCACCCCTCGCCTGCCAGCCACAAGTCATCCGCTTGCCACAGGAGCCAAGGAGAAGCCAGGGCCGGGCAGCCCACAGGAGAGCCTGCCGCTGCCACCCTGATTATCTGGGAGGCGGTGAGGGCGGGTGCCAGCTCCCCAACGTGCCCCCTGTCCTCCTCAAAGAGGTCAAAGGACACAGTCCAGAGCACCCAAAACCACCCAACTACCACTGACCTGGTTCTCAATAGGAATGATCACCTGACAGATACAATCTAAAAAGCCGTGAGTATCTTTTCTGGCACTCTGCACGCCATTCTTTCCGAAAGGGCAGAGATAATTAAGTTTGAACACTACCTATTGCTCATGTTTGGGGGCTAATTATGGTAAAAATAATTTAAATGTCACCCGAAGGGATAAGCCAGCCACCAGAGGCTCAGCAGCCGCGATCCGGCAGGGCTGACGGGAGAAGGAGCGATACGCCCACGAGAGCCATACAGAAGTGGCGGGAGAGGTCGCGGGGCAGCTACAGACCCACCGAGCACCAGGCGGGGGGCAGCCACGTGGAGGGCCTGCATCCTGCCCTGCCTGAGTCTAGGGTCCCGCAGCGCAGCTCGTGGCAGATCCCACCATACAGGAGGTTCAGATAAAGCCACTGGACCGGGAAAGAGTGGGTCACAGGGGAAGCCGGCCCCACCCCAGAAACTCGCCCTTCAAAGGGAAGGGACAGCTCTGGCAGGAGAGAGGAGAGAGCCTGGCACGACTTAGAGGAGGCCTTTCCCAGAATTCAGGGTCAGGGTCGACACAGTGAGTAGCAGCACCCCAGCGGGCCTCCTGCGCGAAGGAGACATTGAAGGAATTCGAGTGGTGCGGACACAATGGAGCTCTTGAGAATATGGAATTGCCAAGCACAGGCCTTGCTGGCCAGCTGGCCACCTGCGTGTGGTTAATGACTAAGTAAGAAGACCCAAGTGCAGCAGTCACCATCCCTTCGCAGGGGCCTGAGTCCGCCTTCAGCTGCACCCACTGCTGCAGCCTCTCATGCTGCTCACGACCCAGCACCGCAGCTTGCTCCCCAACGGAGGTTGGCAACCACTTCGAGAAGCCAGTGGCTGGTCAGAGAAACGCAGATCTCTCCAAAGCAATGCAGGTGCCTGATCCTGAGGACCGTGCCCGGGAATGAGGGACCCTCTATGGGCACTGAAGCTGCCCCGTACTGAGTCGCAGAGACAGTTCCCTGCCTGCTCAGAGGACCCCAGACACCGTGCAAGCAGCCAAGGCTGCCACCAGCTAAGCCCGGTCCTGACAAAAATGATGGGAGACACTCACATCCAAAGGCACCAGACTTTTGTGAGCAAAGATTCCAAATGAAAACAAATTAGGGGCTACCACACTGCTATCCCAAAAAAGGCCTGGGGTGAGGAACAGGCCAGGCCCCACGGCGTCTGCTGCCCTGACAACAGGACCCTGCCCTTTACGCAGGAAGTGGCAGATCTGCAGACGGGAGTGCTGCTTCCCTAGATGACTTTGGATTGCGGTATCTGCCAGATGGACTTTCAAAAGCCATCAGATAGAGACTCAAAAGGAAGATGAGGAGCTGAAGGTCAAATGTTCAGTCTGGTGGGTTTTGATTGCAAAGGCCAGGTAATCCCAACAGCCTCGCTCCCAAGCCCTGTTAATCACGAGAGTGTCTGGAAACAGCCACACGCAATCAGATCTGGCCACTCCCCAACTTCAGCCCCAGACAACCAACCCCTTCGCCACTGTCCCGCTGTAACTGAGCCTTCTCTCCCAAAGGCTCGGGACATGGGGGCCAGGAGAGGACATATGGGGGCAGAGGAAGGTAAAGGTCTGCCTGGCTGGCCACACTGGGGAGCCAGGTCTGCAGGAGATAAGGGTCTAGCTCTCTGCTGTGGGGCCGGAAGGAACTGACCTGCTCATTCTGGCCTGCCCAGCATGGAGCCTTTCCAACAGGGAGACCCACACTGCAGACCCATCTCTACACTCAAAGGTCACACAAGCCTCTATGTCCGCACCAGATAATCAGCTGGCTCAGCAAAGCAGGGCCAGACTAAAGAAGAACTTTTTTTTATAAAGATGTATTTATTTACTTATTTATTTTAGAGAGAAAGAGAGAGTATGTATGTGCACGAGCAGGGGGAGGGGGAGAGGGAGAGAGAGAATCTCAAGCAGACTGCCCGGTGAGCATGGAGCCTGACTCAGGGTTCAATCTTACAACCTTGAGATCATGACCTGAACCAAAACTAGGAGTCAGATGCTCAACCGACTGAGCCACCCAGACACCCCTAAAGGAGAACTTTTAACAGCAGCCCTGAAAACAAGCCATGGCCAAAGCACAGAATATTATTCCTGTATTACTGAGGATTACACTTCAGAATAGCCAACTGCTAACAGCTGTTCCCTGACCAATCAAGTCCTGGGTTTTAAACCCTCCAGTCAAGTGCCATTTGGCTCCCCAGATGGTGGCTGTGGGGAAACATGATGAGATTTGCTCAGATTTTCCCACTGGATGGTGGAGTCCCCAAGGCAGGGACAGGCCTCTCCGCCCACAGCCCTGGAGGATGTCCACCCTCCAGGACAGGCACTCCCCAACTTGATGCAAGACAAAGCAGGAGACAGAAAGTCCAGTGAGGCCCTGCTCAGACCCTCCCCTAGCCCCCCATCCACGCCCACATCTCACGGTGGAGCCCTTCCGCCCTCAGGACTGGCACTCTCAGAGCCAGAAGGCAGGGTCCCGGGGCAGCTCAGAGGGCAGCCAGGTCAAAACCATGGGCACTGCCCAGGCACTGGGGCCCCAGCTATTTCTGGGACGTGCCACTAGCAGGCAGGGCGGAGGCCACAGCTCTGTGATCATCTCACATGCAGGAAGGGTTCTGGAAGAATCCTCTTACCAAGACCAGACCTACACTCTCACCAGGAAACTCCTCAGCACAGCTGTACCAGTTACTAGGGCTTTGTAGCAAACCATACTGACATTTTTCATGTTCACGGACTCTGAAGGTCCGGGCTTGGGACAGAGCCCAGAGAGGACAGCGTATCTCTGCTCCACGAGGTCTGGGACCTCAGCAGGAGGACTCAAAGGCTGGGGTTTGGAGTCACCCACTCTGGCAGGTGGTCTGGCTGTCAGCCAGAGCCCCCCTACCCCCGCTCCCATCCATGAGGTCCCCTGACACGGGCGAGTGTGGGCTTCCTTGCAGCATGGCAGCAGGGTTCAAGGGCAGGTGTCCCATGAGCAAGAACCAGGAGTCTAGCCACAGGATGACCCTGCCACCTTCACACATCAAGGCAGTCACCAGGTCTCGACCTGGAGGAGCGGGAGGGCGGGGAGCCCACCTCTCCAACGGGAATGGCCACAAATATTCCTGGGGCCACTTCTGGACATCACAAGCTGCCTGTCCCTGGCATCTTTACCACCGCATTTCATTGTCACAAAAGGTAGCCATCTGCACAGTGCCCATCTCCATGACAACAGCCCCGGTGGTGCCTCATGAGCAGCCTTGTCACCGTCCCACAGATAAGGAATCAGAGGCCCCGATAGTGACAAGACCTGCTCTGTGAAGACGCCCTGCCCCGCCATCCAGCCAGCTTCCAGCAAGACTGACCCGCACGACCTGCACAGGCCACGCCACCACCCGGAACCTGTGCCTCTTTAAAGCAGGGCAGTCGTAAGGATTAGACCAGGAATATGCTAAAGGCCGACTATCAGGGCTACAACGGAATGGGGAGGCAAGAGTTGGGTGAGGCAGAACCACCTTCCCGTGAGCACCCATGTCTTCAGGCCTGGCCTTGCTGATCTAGCAGGAGGAGGGGTCCCCCAGGCCAAACCGGAGGCCAGTGTCTCTGCAGGTAAAAGACAATGTGGCAAAGCAGGCAAGGAGGTCCAGAGGACAGAGCAAGACATCTACTGTGGCCGGCTCCCCTTCTGCAGCCCCCTTCTCACCCCCTCCTAGGGCTGGGCGGCGTGGAGCTCTGGGGGCTCTCACTGGGCCTGGCTCACCTTGCCCAATGCACCACCCCGTCCCTTGGGAAAAAGGCAGCACAACCTTCCCGTGTTCACCCTAACCCAGGCTTGGAGGCCAATGGGAACCTGCTCATTACAGCAGGGACCTGTTTAGGCCATCTGCCCCAGAGGCCTCTGAGAGGGCCAGGACCTAGGTGCCCAGCCATGCCCTCCAAAGGCCAACTGGATCGGGCACGCCTGCTTCCCACCCTCCCTCCCCAGGGCCAAGCGGGAAAGCACGCTGCCAGGGAAGCCCGGCGAACTTCTCTTCTGCTGTCAGTTCTGCTTCAAGCTGTCTTCACGGGCCAGGAGGCCTCAAAGCAGAACTGTTACCAACTTGTGAGCCTGAACCCCTTCCCCAGGATGACAGAAGTCTCCAACAAAGGAGGAACCGGAGTTTGCACTGAAGGGCTGGTGGGGGAGGCCCTGTCCCGGCCCTCTGCACAGAGCCACAGGCCAGCCAGCCCACCTGGTAATGAGCCTTCGGGGACACCAGGCAGCAAGGGCTGCAATTCAGACATTAGCCCAGAGGAATCACTCTCCAGGCAGAAATGACACGCTGAAGGTGATAAGCATTTAGCGGGATGCCCTGAGTGCCTTGAGCACCCATGCTTAAGTATGGCTTCTGCCTCAGTACCTCGGAGAGGCAGGATGGCTCCCACGGGGGGTAGACACGGCCAAGGACCCTGGCGCTGGAAGGTGCCGCAGACGATGGGGAGGAGGCCTCCGAACATAGCCCAGGCCCCAGTACCACACTCCTCACACAGCACAAGCCTAGAGCCCCCGCCGGGCCTCATAGGTGAGCCGACTGAGGCAGGGCCTCCCTCAGAGCCAGAGACAGGCACACAGCAGCACCCAGCAATGCCCCGTGAGGGGTGGGCCTCAGAGAAGGGTCCAGAGCCAACCCCCACGACACCCAAGTTTGGGGCCACCTCCCACTGATGCCTCGCACAAGTGATGGCCCACTGGGGCCAAAGCCTCCAGCATTTTAACAAAGCTGGGAATCCAGAATTTCAAGATTAATAAATAGTACCTCCACACAGACATGACCGTAGTCTGTGGCCATGGCTCTGACACCCCTTCCCAACCAAGGAGACAAGGCTCCAGCCCCGAGCAGGCTGTCAACGGACCCGACCACTGACACCCCCCCAACCCCACTGCTCCTTCCCTCCTTGCCACTGCAAGCCAGGCCCTGCCCCCCACCCCGAGCCCAGTGGGCAGCAGGCCCAGTCACAGGGCCCCGATGGCTCCTTACTTTCCCATCCAGGTGGCATAGCTCGCAGGAAGCCTGGGCACAAACAGGGTGGACTTCCCGGTGCCAACCTCAATCGTGCCGTAGCAGCCTGGGTCGGTGACGCCGAATGCCCAGTGAAAGAAAGACTCCTGGGACGGAAACAAGGACCTTGGTCACCAGGTCAGCAGGACAAAAACGTGAGGCCCAAGGAGATAGGTGGGGTGTCAGACCGAGCCCCCCAGAGAGTCTGCTCAGGCCCCCTCGGCTCTCGGAGCCTGCCCCCAGCTGCACATAGTTCCCCACCTGTGCACGCTGCCCCCCACCTTGCCAGCAGCAGGCTGCCCAGCACCCCCTTCCAGGATTTGGCACGGGGCAGCCCAGCTGGCTCCTCCCACCCTGCTCTGGGCCTCCTCTGAGGATGCACGGTCCATGCACGTGCCCGAGCCCCACCCCCGCCACTACCCCCTCTCTGGCCACACCCCTTAGCCGCTGGCCGGGCACCCCAGGGCACACTAGGACACGGGTGCTCACGTGCACCACAGGCCCGGCACAGCCCTACCTGCACCTCTCTGCTGCCCCCATGCCCAAAGGTGGGCAAGATGCCACCCTGACTTAAGACACCCAGGCCAGACATCTGCATGGAAATGGATTTCTCCATTTAGGACTTACTTCCTTCTCCCACCTCCTGGGCAGCTGATGACTTCAGTGTTTAGCAATAAACACTGAGCTCAAATAATGTTATAAAGGTATGAAGTGGAGGAGGATCTCTTCTAAAATTAACCTTGCATAACAGCAGAAAGGGAGCCAAAGGCTGAATTTAGGAGATCGGTTTTTAAACCATAGAATACGCAAACCTCAAGAAGCATCGAGACTAGTCAGAAAAAACGAGACCTCCACGTCTCTAGGAACCAGGGGACTGCAGGCTTGCAGCTGCAAGAACATGGCACAGGGACAGTTTCCAGCAGGAGCCACTTTCAGCAAAAACAGTGCAATTGCTCTCAGCAGCTGACAGCCCGTCAGTGTCCTGTGGGTGGGGGACACAGCCCAGCTGGGGAGGCCACATCTGGCCGCCCCTCCACACTCAGTTCTCCTTCACGTTTCCCTGCCTCCTCCTGGCCCGGATGCCAGATGGCCGTGTCCCCAAGGCTCTGCCTGCCCCCAGGGAGGTTCTAGAGTTCCCAAGGTGTCAGGCACCAGCTCTGGGAACAGCAGGGAGGAGAAGAGAACAGTATCCTTAGAGTCCAGAGAAGGGCTTCTAATTAATCCAGCTCCCCCTCTGGCAAGTTGGTTCCTCTCTGAGGCTCAGTTTTATCATCTGTAAAGTGGGTGCAAAGCTGGGATCGATGAGAGTGGGGCCAGCTCAGGGCTTCTCCAGCTTTCTGGGTGAGCCCCTCTATTGAGGGTCCTTGCTCCTGCTCCTGGAAACTGGGTGATGCCAGTGATTCTCAGCCACACCACATCTGGGCTGGCTTCCTGCTGCTAGGCCACCCTCTGCCACACAGGATCCCAGAACCTCAATGCGTCCCTAGTCTACTTCCCAGACCAGGACACCGAAGCCCAGGGAGGGTCACCGAGTCAGCAATGGCCAAGTCGGGATGAATGTGCGGGCCTCCCACTCCTGCCCAGCACCCTATTCCCATGCCTTCTCTCCAGTCCTTGGCAGCCCGCATCTTCCCTGTGCAGGCAGAATCTGGCCCCCAGAAGTCAGGCCTCCCCATCTGCACCTCTGCCCAGCTCACCCCCTTATCACTCACTCCTGTGGACACACACCCCCTCCCCAGCCTGGAACACCCACTCCCACCTGTACTTGTCAGAATTTGCCCTGGCCTTCAGGGCCCACGCCAAATACCAAATATCGCCTCTTCCATGAAGCCTTCCTGCCTGCGTGCTCCCCTAGGAATGTCATTTTTCTGTATGCTGACCTAAGAGCTGAGACTGGCTGGCATCAGCTCTGCCCCCATCCACAGCGAGGAGGGCTCTACCCCTCCAGAGTCGGGGCTCTGTGGGTGCCCATGCCTCGGCCTGCCCTCTGACACCTCTTCCAGGGCCCCTTGGGGGTAAAGCTCCCCAAGGCCCACCAGGCCCGATGCCAGGGGAGGGCAGGTGGCCCACCGGAGGCCTGGTGCCCAGTTGAAGGCGCAGGAAGGCAGCAGGGCAGGCTCACCTGGCGGAAGAGGACGCCGGTGTCAGTGCAGTAGCGCTGGGTGTCGTCCCCCCCCTGCAGCAGCACGACACTGCCAGCCTGCATGGCCGGGTTCTTGCGCAGCCGCTCACACAGGCGCTGTCTGTTCAGAGTGAAGAGCGCCAGGGGCACCTTCAGGGTCTCATTCCCCAGCCAGAACGAAGGTCTGTAAAGACAGAAGCACACGTCGCCACCTGGGCTTCTGTTAGCACCACGGAGCCCAACCACCACCTGCGGCCTGAGGTCACTAGAGGGCCGAGCCTGCTGGGGGACCCAGAAACAGCCCCTCCCTGGGCTGCCGAGGACCACGGGGCACCCCACCCTGCCCTGCTGTCCCTGAGCCCTGGACCTGGAGTGGGGATGAGGGAAAGCTGCATCTGCTTCACCAGCCCCTGGAGGGAAAGCCTGCAATGGTTTGCAGACGCACTCAATGCCTACCCTCAAGGAGCTTACCATCCACACGAGAAGGGTCTATGATCTGGCCCAGACAACACTGCATCGCTGCCCTCGTGGCTGCATGATGTATTCTCTGCAAGTCACAGACCCAGCAGCGCAGGCTGGGGCACCCACCTGTCCCCAGTGCACATACACAGGACACCCAGTACCAGGGCCCAAAGCGGGTCTGTGCCGAGGGGACCAGGGTGAGATGGACGGGGCAGTGGCAGCCTTCAGGTGCTGTCCTGGAGGACAGACGTCACAGGAGAGCAGGCAGGTGTCTCTCCCCACCACACTCCCATTTACGCTGAGAAAACAGCTTACCCTCCCAGCACCCACTCCCCAAAGCCCACCTGCCTCTGGACCCTGCAACCCATGTCTATTCCCAGGTTGCTCCAGCACCACGTTTCCTTCCCAGGATCACTCTTCGCATCCAAGGTACAGGAACCTCACCCTCATAATAGATAAAAACACTTCCCTTGACTGCCACTCACCTCCAGCAGTTGCTTTCTCTCTCCCCTTTGAAGGAAATAATCTCTGCAGAGTCACTCAAGCTCCCTGTTCTAGTGTCCCAGTAACCCATGCTCTCCTCAATCCCCACCCTGGGCCTCGGCCCACCCCTCCCTGCACTGTAGCCCCTGCCAGGCCACAGTGACCCCCACTCCCAATCAGCACTGGCTTCCCAGTCCTTACCCAGCCTCCGGGCACTCAGGACCCTGGGGACCACTCTTTCCACCGCCCCCAACCATGCTCAGGCTCCCTCTCTCCTTAGCTCCTCCTCCAGCTGGGGAACCCCCATCTCCCACCTGGACAACCACAGGGAACTCTCCAGGCTCTCTTTGGTCCCAGCTTCCCCCACAGCCTCTTCTGCACCCACCCAGAAGGACCCTTTGCAATGCAAATCTGAGCAGGCCCTCCCCTGCCCACCCTGCCTCAGCTATCAAGTGCACTTGGAGGAGAGCTACCAGGCACTGGGGGGATCCAACCCCCACTTTGCCTGCAGGAGCATCCCACCTCTTCTCCAAACACCAAGGACACTCCACGGGTGCCCGGATGGCTCGTGTTCTCTCACTGTATCTAGGCCTCTGCAGAAATGGCCACTCTTCCCAGAAGCTTACCAGTACTCCGTCCAAACCTTATCCCCTATTCTTTTCACTCCTCTCTAGAGCACACGGCACTGCGTAACATCATTTATTTACCTGATCCTGGTCTCCCCAGGTAAAATGTAATCTCTAGGAGGGCAGGGACCTCGCCTCCTTCCTGAATGAAGGACTCAACGGAGGATGGAGGTCAAGTTCCAGGAAGCGTGCTGGGGGCCAGGCCCAGGGGGTGGAGGAGGAGTCAGGCAGGGCCCTGTGGTGTGTGCCTGAGGGAGGCCCCGCAGGCTCTCCAGCCAGGGGGCAGCAGGTGCGCAGGCAGGCCCGGGAGGGCAGGCACGGCCCAGAGCTGGTTCAAGAGAGAGGGCTCTGCCAGGGACCGCATGAGAGCCGGGCAGATGGCACCTCCCACATTCACCTGGCCATAGGCTCCTCAGAGGCAGGGACACGCGAGCAGGTGACACCTCTGGCACATCTCAGGACGGTCTTCCCTGGCCTTCCTTTAAACTTTAAACTTGCCTGGCCCTCTACTTAGCACTTGTACCTTCCAGATCCACTCTCCCTGTTCTGCACGCCCCCCTCCCAGGACTTCAATAAGGCTCCAGGTGGATTTAGCCACTGGGAAGCAGGGCAGGAGACCAGAGGGTGGAGGGAGGACAGAGAATCCATTCCCTGCTCCCTCCCTGGTGGAACCTGGAACCTGCTGGCTGGGGGTCCCTCCCCTCAGGGCCACAGCTCCCAGGCCTCCCTTCTCCCAGCACCACCTTTGCTGGCTCCCGGCCAGCTTCCTGCCTCTTCTCTCCCAGGTCCCCTGAACCTGCCCACAGCGCTGTACACTGACCCTGCATTAAACTCTCCTCAGCCCTTCGAGTGAGGCTCTGCCAGGTCCCTGGCTGAAGTGACACAAACACCTTCTAACGTAAATGCAGCCTGTGTTTACTGGTGCTCACTGGAGGAGCTGCCTCCACGCACAAGAACGTAAATCCAATAGGCACAGATCTGTGTCTGCCCTGGTCACTGCTGCCCCAGTGCCTAGCACCCTGCTTGGCACATGGCAAGTACTCAATAAATATGTGCTGAGTGAACAACTGTCACAATGTGGGGTCACCCGCACAGCTGTGCAGACCAGAAATTGCCACATCAGCTCCAGTGCGGCAGGAAGCAGAACCCTGGAGCCCAGCCTGGCCAGAAAGGGTGGAGGGGTCATGCACACCCCACATATGTCCACAGGATGAGAACACCCCGGTCCCTGGGCATGGCCTGCCACCCACCCTCCCAGAGCAGCTGGACAGGGGCCAGGACTTCCTCGAGGCCGGGCCATTTTTCTGCTATGCTCAGCCACAAGGATCAAAGGGCAGAGGCGGCAGCTCGTAAACATGCCTGCATCCCAGCTGGCCGTGTGGTCAGGAACTGCAAGTGTAGCCACCAGCATCCCCGCGGCCCCCCCCCCACTCCTTCCCCTCCCTCAGCAAAGCCCGTGGAGCGGGTGGCCCAGAGGAGAACCTTGTCTCCGCACACTCCCCAGGGGTGGAGAGGGGCCACCACCGAGGCACCACGGCAGGTGGCACTGGCCAAAGGTGCCAGACGCATGCAGACTCCATAGCACAACTGGCTAGAAGTGCCCGATTCCAACCAGCACCCACCCCCTAGCCCTGCCCACCTCGTCCCCCACCACTCCTCACCCCTCTCCCTAGCCCTCTCTCCTCCAACACACCAGATACCAGCTCCCCCTGGCCTGCCACCATGCCCCCACCAGGAAGGCTCTCAGAAGGGCTGGGCTTCCTCTTGTCCAGAACCTTCTGAGAGGCCTCCATGCCTCGGGGCACCTGGACTGGGACCTTCTGGCCCAAGGGCCAGGCAGCCCAGGTCAAGACAGGAAACTTGCTAAGAATCCTCTCTGGGAGTGTCAGCTGCTACCGTGAAAAAAATCTGCAATAATGCCTGGGTCCCGGTGGGGCTCAGCCACAGCAGAGAAGGGCAGGCCAGGCGGGCCGATGAACTGCAGCCACTCCTTACGACAGGGCACCCCCAGAATCAAGGTTCATAGATAAACGCGCCTTTTGATTTCTCCTGGTGTAAACCAAACCCCGTGAGAGAAGATTGGGCCCAGAGCCAGAGCAGGTGACTTCCTGCAAGCTCGGCAAAAGCAGCACCAATAAAACACCTCTACCTGCTTCCCACTGGCGCTATCGCTGGCATCCCGAATTTAGAAGGCAAAAGCCAGGTCATCCCCAAATGTCGGCATAAATAAGGCAATGGTCGAGGAAAACAGCAGGGGCCGGCGGACTGGCCCTGGGGCACCAGAGACCCAGAGCACAAGCTCCAGCCCCAACGGGCTAGCCCGACCCGGCCAACCGTGACCAGGAGTGGGGCTGGCCTCAGGGAAAGTGTGATGCTGCTGCCCCTGCAACCCATTCCTGTCCCCCCAGACCAATGCTGAGCACTTCCTCCTCGCCTCGTGGCCATGTGCAGAACTCGCACCCAAGGCTCGTGGGGATTTGCACACAGAACTGAGGGACTCCATCTACTTGGATGTGAAAAAATGGTATCTTTATGGGCTTTAACCTCTCATCCCAATTCGCCTTTTCTTCAATTATTAATGTCAGCAACTAACCGCAGCAGTATCAGCAACATACGAATCTGTCAGCAACAAGCACAGGCATTTTCCTATCACATTACTGACGTCATGGCAACTCAAAATGTCACTCTTGTTCACCAGTGCTTCAAAATTAAGGTGGTTATTGGGCCTGCTGCTTTTATTACTTAATGGGTTAATAAAGAAGCATCTATTACTATATTGTAAATTAACATTTTGATAACTGTATTTTAATACAATTGGTTTTCCCTGTAATCCTCTGTGTTCCATTTTATGCATTTAAAAACATCACGCTGAGAAGGGGGCACAGGACTCACCGATACACATGGGGTCCATGGCACAGACAAGGACAAGGTCCCTGCACTAGAATGCGATGCCGCTTCTAGATGGGGCCACGCTGCTAAGCTCCTGGCAAGAACCAGCCAAGGACCTCCTGCTTCCTCACCCTCAGGCTCCAGGTTGGGCTGGGCACCGAGCCCACTTGCTGGCAGTCAGCAAGGGCAACCCACTCACCCCGGCTGGAAGGGTCGGGGGGGGGGTAAGCACACACAGAGATGGAGAGAAAGAGAGCTATGTGGAGTCAGGACCAAGCCTGGAAAAGGGCCGGGGAGGGCAAAGGGACACTCAGCAGCCAGCCCGCCTCCCACAGACCCACCCTTACCCATCCACCGGGGTCAGCCTGACTCCTCTTACCCAGGAGCACAGGGTTCACGTCAGGGTGCAGACAGGCTTTGATCCTGAACTTGATTCCTCAGGTTACTTTTCTCCCGAAACGCTGATTCTGGCATGACCCATGATTCAACAGGTTCACACCCAGGGCAGCCCATCTGCATTTCCTTGCTGGCAAAGGCTCTCTGGACAGCAGCTCCCTGGGAGCCACTCCATTAAAAAAATTAAAGGAGTTTCTTCATCCTACGCAGAATTGTGTCCCCCTCCCCACCCACATCTCCTTTCCTCAAACACTGGGAGCCTCCTTGCAAAGCAGGACAGCACACTGGACTAATTTAAAGTAAATCCCCCTTTTCTTCCTTAGGCACCATGTCACCCAGCACCAATCACAGGGTGGCCACATGGCCTGGAGGTACAAACTTAACTGGTCCCTGGGCTCCAAGGTACCAGCAGAGGCAGGAAGGGAAGCAACCTCTCAACCACAATTGGCAGGTGTGCTGACATGGAAAAGCATCCTCTCAGTGGGAAAAAACTGGGATTCTCTGGGGTTCTGAGCAGGAAGCTTGTATCGGAAGTCAGGAAGGCAGGCGGTCAGGGAAGGTTTCTAGGAGGAGGAATCATCATCTCAGGTGGGCCTGCAAGTATGTGCAAAGTTACACCAGAGGCCAAGGGCACTCCAGGGCCAGCGAGTGAGTGGGCACAGCAAAGAAGGGAATGGGGAAAAGCCACGTGACAGGTCTGGCTACAGTGGGTAAGTCTCAACTCTGGCCATGGAAAGTTCAGGCATGGCTCAAAATGAAGGTAGGGGTCCCTCCCACCAAGTGCCTTGGGATGAGGGGGAGAGGAGTCAGGGAGGACTTTAGAGCAGACCCTCTGGGGGCTATGGGACCCTCTGTCTCATACTTGGAAGTTCCTGCCCAAGCTGGCAGGACAAGAGCAGGATCAACCCTGAAACCCTCCCCAGGGGAGCTTCTCATTGCATCTGGAGTTTCCAGTTGAATCTGAGATACTAGTTGAGGACTCCCATTGCTCCCCAAATCACACGGAGCACACTCCAGTCACCTGAGACTTTCACAGCCTCCCCTGGCCCAGGCTCTGGTAGGACTCTACAGGCAACCAAATCCGACTCCCAGGGGAGGTCACGGCCATGACTTGATGGCATAGTGCCTCATCATGCCTGACAACTCTGATCTATCCCCCTGTGTGCAGATGGGCACAGAGATTTGTTGGAAACACACTTAAAACCTCCTCCCCTTAAGAAAGCTGCCAGGGTTTGACCTCAGATTCAAAGTGTCCAGCAGGGCAGCCCCATACTAGTTGGGACGGCTCTTGCCAAGGAGGCCCTGTCAAGCTCTGGAAGCTACCTGCACTTCCAATAGTGCACCTCTCCAAGAATTCTGTCATTCTGTGTTTCCCCCTCCTTGCCTCCCCCCATGGCCCAGAGGATCAGTTTTGCCAGAAGAGCCCTCCGTCCAGGATTTGGCCAGTTCCAGGCTCACCCCCATCCAAACAAGGAGCCTGGCTCCTCTGTGCCTTCAGGAGAGCAGGAGGACAGCATGGAGCCCTGAACCCAAATGCAGCCCCTAGAATTCCCTATGACCACCTGGCCAGCCCAGATATAAAGACAACAGACCTGCATCTGGGCACTGGCCTACAGCTACTGCTCACTCTGCTCTTTCAGACAGGCTCAGAGGGTCGGTTCAAGGATCTGACCCCAGGTTCCTTAACACTCATCTGGGACTTCATACGCACAGTTCTCTGCCTGAGGGGCACCCAAGGACTGGCACACATGTCATCCAGGGACTGAAGCCCACCCACACTTTCCCCTGAGCTTAGAACCCATGCCCCTCCATGGCACACACCCAGACCAGAGGCAGAGAGGACACAGGCAGAGTGCCATGTGTCCATCTGCCCCAGTGGCCTGTGAGCCACTAAGGGTAGGCCCTGTACTGTCCCTGGAATACAGCAGGTGCCCACTGTTTGATTTGTATGTCCTAGGCTCTCTCAACCTTGGGGGCCACTTGAGCAGCCATCTTCTGTTGCCATTCTCCCCACCTCCCCAAAAGTGAGCCCACTCGTTCCACCATTCTGATCTCAGTTCCCAGCCTGGCATCTGGGGCAGTGTCCCCTCTCTACCACTTCCCCTCCTAGCCCCCAGCACCACCAGACCCATATGCCATACCCATCATTGGGCCTCCCCTTGAACTCACACACAACCCTCATCTAAAGAGCACATCTGATTAGATTAAAACCCATAGATGGCTCCAGTCGCTCATGACAAAGTCTGGAGAAGCCAATGGGACACCACGCCTTCCAGCACAAGGATGCACCCCACCCTCCCCCATCCCCAGCACGGTCTTAACTCTCAACCTTTGTCACTCACCCTTTGCTCAGATGTCCCCTCCTCTTGGACACTCTCCCCAACACTTTGGTGAACCCATCTGTCCACACTTCCTGCTATCAGAACCCTTCACCCATTCTTTCATGCAGCAGAATTCAGGAAGTACCTACTGTGTGCAAAGCACTTACCAGTGAGGCCCAGGAGTGAACCAGAGAAAGCCCCTGACCTTACATTCCAAATGAGAAAACAAGAAACAAGTGAAATAAATGTACAATAAAGTTTATCAGAAGGTGTAAAGGACTGCAAAACGTAGGATAGGTACTGTGGGAAAGCGCCTCTGAGGTGATGTTCGGGCCCTGAAGGAAGCGGGGACGTGCCCAGTTGGGGAAGGGGTTCGGAGCCCTTCTCAGACACCACCTCCTCCCGGGAGCTCTCCACCCCCGCACCCGGCAACGCCGTGCGCCCAACTGAGGGGCGTGGCCGCGGACGCGCCTGCAGACCCGAGCCCCCACCTCGGCCACACGGCGGAGTCGCCACGCGCGCGGGTGGGGCCTGAGCGCCAAGGTGGCCCCGAGGACCACCGGGCAGCGGAGAGGGGAGCTCAGCTGCCCCAGACTCGGAGCGCGGCGCCAGCCGCCCGGGGCTCCGACGCCCGCCAACGCGCGACGAAGCTCGCTGCCCGCGGCCACACAGCACGACCAGCGGGGCCGCGGCCCGGCGGCGGGAACTATCAGCCTGGAGGCCCAGGCCCCCTCTCCGCGCCGCCGGCCAATGGCCAGGGACGGGAGCAGCACTCACCCGGTGGCCGCCGCCATGTTCACCCAGCAGCAGTGTCACGTGAAGTGAGGCACACGCTGAGCCGGGCAGAGTCCCACTGCGGGGCGGGGGCGGGGGCGGGGCAAGCCCCGCCCTTGCCCCGCCCCCTCCGGCGTCCAGCGCCGCGAGACCTGAAGGAGCCGAGCGGGGGGCGCGGGGGGGGGGGGTGGTGGTGGAGTCCCTCCACTCGCAGGCGAGGGGCGGGGCCGGGGTGGGGGGCAGAGGCCTTTCCAGAGTAAAGGAGTGTCCCCAGGCAGTGGACACCTCGTCTCAGCCCCACCCCACCCCTGGGGGAGGACACCCCGGGAGAGAGAGCCTTTGACCCAATCTAGGGGCGGGGCAGAGGTGACCCCAGTAGCTGAAGAAGGGAAATGACTTGAGCAAAGGCGAGGGCTGTTGGAGTAACCAAAAAGTTCAGTGTCCAAGAAAGGGGGTGTGGCAGTGAGAGGTAAGACCTCAGAGGTAAGCAAGGGTCAGATCCTGCAGGGCTTCCGGTATATGAGGCTGGGAAGTTAGGTCTGGTAGGACCTTTCCAAGCTCCCTCAACTGCAGGATGGAGGAGGACCCGGAGGCAGGGGGGGCCAGTGAGGAGGGCTGGGGAGAAGGGCACACATGGAGGGCACAGTTCAGGAGGGAGAATCTACCAGAAGGTATCCCGTTTTGCTCTGCTGGGCACTGCTGTTGGGTGCAGGGTCCTGCAAAGAGTTGGAGGAAGGGGTATCGGGGAGGGAGATTGGGAAGCAGATGTTCCAAGGGAGCAACCTAAGCTGCAGGTGTTTTAGAATAACAGTAATACGGACAACTACTGGCAACAGGTACAGAGCACTTACTGTGACCCTGTCCTTTGCAAATGTTAGCTCATCAAATCCTCACAACAGCTCTGTGCGGCAGGCTCTGCCCTTAAGGCCATTTTACAGATGGGGACACTGAGGCCTAGAGAAGTAGGTAACTCGCCTGAGCTCACACAGGAGCCAAGTTTATGCAGTCACACCCCTGACTAGTTACCCATGCTGGCTCTGTAAAGGAAAGGAGCCCAGGGCTGGGGGTGGGGGCACCCCTGGGATCCTGGGCCACATGAAGGTGTGCAGATGTGCGAGGACAGGAGGTAGGGCCCAGCACATGCTCATGGGGATCCTGACCCCAGTCCCCAGCTATCTCAAAGCTGGAGGTAATTTCTGGTTGAAGGGCTTGGGTTTGGGGATACCTCTTGTTTCTTTGTCAAAGACAAGGATGTGGGTCACCATGGCCAGGCTGGGGGACACCAGAGATGATGAGATGGAGAAACAGCTGTGATGTATTCCCACAACGCTGGGAAGAGAGCCAACCCCTTAAACAGGGGGAGGAACCAAGCCAGACCGTAAGCAGAGTGGGTGACACAGCATGGCCACTTTGAATCCCAGCACCATCCCTGGTTTCCTCATCTGTCCGGTGAGACCTAATGGTACCACCTCATGGAGCTGCTGTAGGGTGTCATGAGCAAACATCCTGGCACCTTTAGCCAGTGGCACAGCCAAAAGAGGTCAAGGCACAAGGAGGAAGGTGGCACCTCCAAACAGCCCTTTGCCCCTCCCTGACCCAGTTAAGGTGGAGAAGAGTTGTTGGAAGAGGGGGTCCCCATCCTTGCTCCCCCTTCCCACTACACATATAGCAGCTCTCAGAGGTCTCGGTCTTCCAGGTAGGACTCCCCCAGAGAGGGTCATCAGGCTCCTTGCCAGTTTCCAGGGAGGAGAGCAGAGGTACAAGGCTCTATACCATCTGACCCTGGGCCCCCAAGAACATGCCCCCCCCAATAAGCAGTTGCTCTACCTTCAGCTAAAGAAACTCAATTCCCTAAAAAAGAGACACTTTGTAAAAATAACGAAGGGTGAGCAGAATGAGCTTTTCATGTTCCTTTGCGGAAGGAAAACCTGCCCCTGAGCTAATTAGAGCCCCTCCACCATTTCTTTTTTTTTTAAAGATTTATTTATTTATTTATTTGAGAGAGAGAGAATGAGAGAGATAGAGAGCACGAGAGGGCAGAGGGTCAGAGGGAGAAGCAGACTCCCTGCCGAGCAGGGAGCCTGATGTGGGACTCGATCCCGGGACTCCAGGATCATGACCTGAGCCGAAGGCAGTCGCTTAACCAACTGAGCCACCCAGGCTCCCTCCATCATTTCTTTTGACATAAAATATGTCAAAATTAAGCCAACTGCCAGTTCAGAGTGTTTATTAATATGAAAAATAAGTAATTATCCTAAACATCCACAAAATAAAAGAGGGAGGGCACCTACTAACTCAGTGGAGCTCCCTGGTATGTGAGCAATAATAGAGAGGCCCTGTCCTTGACTCTTGTGCACCCAGGCCCATCTGGACCGAGGGCCTGCCCTGCCGGTGTTATGGGAGCCTGGCACAGAGGGCTGCCTGCCACCACTCACCCCACCCCATCAGAGGCTCTGGCAGGGCCGGGCCCCACCTCCACCGCCACCCCCACTCTTCCTCATCAGAAGCTGGGGCTCCCGGAGAAGCAGCCCTGGGAGTGGGAGAAGATTGCATAGTTACTCATGCAGGGCAGATCCGGACGCTGTTGGGAGCCAGGAGGCAATTGGAGAAAGATTGATTTTAGAGAGTTGGAGCAGGAGTGTGTAAATCAGCGACGGAGAGCACCAGGCAGCACGCTCAGGCCTTAAGCGATGTCACCTTCGAGGTCACGGGCCTTTGGCTGAAACAGTCTGCCATCGTTGTGACCTACAAGGGGAGGTGTTTGTGCTCCGCCAGCCCAGCAGCCGGAGCATCGTAACTCTCCCAAAGTGCCCTGCCCCAGCCAGACGCCCACAAGAAACTTCGTCCCGGGAAGTCTCCTCGTTGGAGCTCCTATGGCTCCTTTTGTCCCAGAGACACTGTCCTGCCACGTTCCTCCACTCTGCCCACCCCCCACAACCTAGCCATATGTTCTTGCAGCCCCATGGACACTGCTGACAGTGGGCTGCCTGAGATGGCAGCCCCAGAAGTGGCCACCAGCCAGACTGACACAAGGGCCACCCTTGGGGCCTCATAGAGGTGTCCCCTGGAAAAGTCGTGACATGGGCTTCATCCATCTTCAGCCACATACTGAGGACACTGGTCTGCAGGAAGGCTCCATGGGACCACACTGGAGGTGGCCTAGACATGGCCTCTGCCCTTGGGTACCAAGCTGTCACCTTTGGTGCCACTCCAAGATTGACGTTGTGGGGGGTCGGGGCCCAGACCCTGTGCTGGCGGTCCGGGAGCAGAGGAGGAAGAAGAGCCCACCATCAGGGGGAACAGGGGTACGGGCTGCTGTTTTGTCCTGTGATCCGTGGGGACTTACTGATTCTGGGCAGGAAAGCAGTGGGGGCCGAGCCCACATCTGGGGCTGGAGCTCCGGAGGGTCAGAGGACAGAACTGGAAAGAGCCAGCAAGAGATTCTGCACCTGCCCCATGGGAACACCAGCTTCAGGGTGTGCAGCGTGTGACATGGGGTGTCATTTGGGGTTTTTGTGATTGTCTTGCTTTTGATGAGAACAGAAGACTGGGCTCAGGAAGCCAGCACCAAACCACTGAACAGAACGAATAGAGGGGCTGGGAGTATGTGGATGTGAAAGGGGGTGGAGTGGCACGTTCCTACCCCACCTCTCCTGGAGTTGGGGGGAAGGAAGGAGCATGATGGAAAGGGGAAAGCCCAGGAGGCCGCCTCTCCATCACGGCTCTGGCAGGTCCCAGCCTTCAGCCTCTGCAATGTCAGCAAGGATAGCCACAGCTCTCCCATTCCTGAGGCCAGTGTGGCCGCCCCTCTCCATTGCCCCCCCAAGAGCCCCCCACCTCGCTCCTCCTGCCCTTCTTCCCCTTCCTGCAGAAAAGAGGTGGCAGCTAAGGGGCCCTCCCTCAAAGGCCGTCAGCATCTCAGATGAAGTGGTCCCTGCTGAGTGCTTTGCCAGGGTCTACGAGGCAATTCAAGATGAGAAATGGCATGGTGGCTTCGGGAAGGCAAATCATTCTAACAGCACCTGAAAAACATCGACGGAAACAAGCTCTTTGTGTGTGTGTGAAAATGGGGGATATATTGTTTTTCACTGTTTGGAAGACTGTTTTCTCATCTTGAAATCACAAGCTGTTTTCTTCCAGAGAGACTTATAAATACATCCAATTATCGACATTCAATATAGGAAATAAAGTTCTGAAATGGTTGTCTTCCGCACATGCGGAGTGGGCTGGCCAGGTTGCGCTGGTGATAATGACTTTTATTTCTTGCGAATCGTATCCGTGCAGAGTGGCTGGTCCCTCCACCTTTTATCGTTTTCACCTTTATTACATTTCCCCTGTTGTGCTGGGCTATTCATTGGTGTAACTTTATTACCACTTTCAAGATCTTGATAAAAATGAGTGAGAGTCCTAATTTCAAGAGTATGAGTGCCAAGTCCCAGAGCAGGGGGATTTGGTCATGTGGCTTAATGTCCTGGGAGCATCTGAAGTCTCCCTGGCGGGGGGATGGTTCTCCCTCGGCCCAGCTCCAAGTTCTAAACTTTGGCCCTTCCTGCTGACATCCATAACTGCCCCTCTCCCAGGTTCCAGTCAGGGTGGCATTTGAGGGACATCTTTGGCCCTTCATGAAATCACCCACAGACTGTGTCCCCAGAGGCCATGTAACCTATGCATGTCACCAGTAACACTCCGGTCACCTGTGACTCTGCTTCTCTTGACCTCACACCTGTCAACCCTTCCTCCCTCAGTACTTTGTCCCCTTCCTGCTTCTGCCTTCCTGAGGGCCTTTGTCACCACTCCCCCATGTGACTGCCAAGGCTCCCCAGCTGCCTGCCTGCCTTCAGTCACTCCCTATTCAAAGTCCCCGTGCTCATCAGGATTCTTTGCAGCAAACAGCCCCTGAGTCTATCTCAAGCAGAAGAGAGATGTGTTGGAAGGATGTCAGGCAGCACATCTGAAGGAGAAGCAGGCTCAGAAAACAGGAGCTAGGTGAGTGGGTAGCCCAAAGCACAACCAGGCCACACCACACAATGCTGCCCAGAATACTTGCCACCACCTCTGCCCTTGGGCATAATCTTGGACACAGCATCCTGGCTTCACTCCCCCCACCGCCAATGGCCAAAGCCCTTGGCAGGCAGTGCAGCCCATTGCAAAGCCCAAACCTCATGCCCACACTCTGGCTATCTTGCCCCTTTCCACTTTGGGGCAAGGACAGGAGGGGAGGGTTGGCTACCTGGCATCTCACTGAGTCCCGTTCTTCAAACAGGCGGGGGTTAAGACGCTGGTACATATATACAAAGCCCCATGACACACAGTGATGGATCAGCTTGGGGTACTAGCAACACCTCCCACCCCAAATAAAACCATGAAAAGTCCAACTTGGACAAACTAGTCCTGAATATTGTGAGCAAAAATCTAGAATGCAATTATTTCCATTGCAGGACAAGTATGAGTTTCTTGCTTCGTGGTTTTTATTTTCAGTTTACATGGGAAGGTATGTAATTTTCATTCCCTCGGCTCTAAAGATCTTGCCTGGCCCTGCCTGTGTATCACTGACAAATAAATATTCCCTAAGCACAAAGTGGCCCCTTAGAAATCACATCATGGGGAAAGAAGTGCCTGGGTTTCAAAGTCAGAAGCCTAGGGGCGCCTGGGTGGCTCAGTCCGTTAAGCATCTGCCTTCGGCTCGGGTCATGATCCCGGGGTCCTGGGATCGAGCCCCGCATCGGGCTCCCTGCTCAGTGGGGAGTCTGCTTCTCCCTCTGCTCCTCCCCCCTGCTTGTACATGCTCTCTCTCTCAAATAAATAAATAAAATATTAAAAAAAAAAAAGTCAGAAGCCCGGTCCTCTGACTTCTCCGATCCTCACTTTACCCATTTGGAGAGGGAGACAAGATGCCTTTCTTTGCCTCGCTGTGGGGCAGTTCCAAGGGTGAAATGAGGTCTTGGGAGGCAGTGTATATACAAATGTGGCAGTAGTCCCTTTTGTTATGATGATACTTCTTCTTAGAGAACATTTACACAGTGGTTAAGAATGTGGATGTAGGAAACTATATCCCATTCCTGGTTTTACTATTTGCTCACTGTGTGGCACTGGGAAAGTTACTCAATCTCTCTGAGCCTCAGCTTCCTTGTTGGTGAAGCGGGGGTGATGGGTCTGAATTTGGAGGGTTGTTGTGGAGATGAGATAGGGTGGTCCTATGAGACACAACACAACCCCTGGCTCCTGATAGCCACCATCTTTATGTCAATGGTCAAATGAGAAGTAGGGGCATCAGAAAAGGACCAGGCCCCTTATCACATGCCCTGTGAAGTCACTCTCAGCCCTGTCCACCTACAGAGCAATTTTGACATAAAGAAGTGAGTCCATAACCCCAAGGCCAGGTGGCCAGTGCCCACTCCCTTCAAGAAGACTGGCTGGGTCCTGGGGCTGCCTGACCACATTGAACCATCCCTGGGCTCCCTGCATGTGGCCTGGCAGTCCAGCCAAATGCAGGGATGTGAAAGAGCATCTTGCAGGGAAACTGAGTGAGTGGGGAAAACTGCAGGGAGGGTGTTCCTGGCCGCCCCCGGGGCCTCTGGCCCTTCCTGGAGCTTCAGTCTGCAGGGCTCTGCATGTAGGCATGGATTTGCATGTAGAGAAGAGGGTCTGCCAGGAGGTTTGTGAGAGGGGCTAAGGACATATAATAGATTGCAAGATTGCCCTCAAATTCTTGCTGCGTCCACGCTCTTGCTTAGTGATGCTGCAGCGCCTCCCACCTAGAAGTGGCATCAATTTCTCCAGCCCTTGAATCCGGGTTGGCCACGCAACTTACCTTGGATAATAAGACATCAGCAAAGGCAGAGGCCTTGGAAGATGCTCACCCACTGGAGCTTACCCTCTCGCCACTCTTGGAAGCCCTGTCACCACGTGCAGATGCCCTAGCTAGTCTGCTGGAGGGTAAGATGCCTGTTGGACAGCCTGCCAACCAGCAGACATATAATATAGGCTAGGTTGGCCTAGATGATCAGCCTCTACCCAACCTGATAGCTGAATGCAGACTCATGAATGAGTCCAGCAGAGACCAGCCAAGCCGACCCCCAGAATCCTGAGCTGTATAAACGATTGCTTGGAACCATTACATTGAGTGACTTGTTCTACCAGTTTATTAGAACCAACACAGGGCAGAGGGAAGAGAGCCTGGGGCTCTGGCCCAGAGCTGAGGCTGGGGGCAGACGCCGTAGGGGCTGTTGGCACTAGGAACTTTGGGAGCTGCAGGGTTCGAGCAACACTATTGTGGGGCCCTGTGAGGGAAGTGTGACCTTCACCTCACCCTTGCCTGGAGCACAGCCCAGCTTCAGCTTGGAGAAGGTCGCAGGGACGTGGATTCTGTCCCAGCACCGCGTGGTTGCACTATCTTGGGGACCCTAGGGGCAGCAGAGCCCCACGGCTGCATGGCTATGTGAGGCTGGGCAATGGTAGTGCAGGGACGTGGTCCATCAGTGGGGCTTCCTGGGCAGCAGACTTGAAGCACAGGAAGTGGGAGGACTCTGTGAGCCCCTGTAAGAATCCTTCTGAGACCCCCGGGGACACCTGGAAGAGATTTTCAAGGAGACTGGAGGGCCCACGTCATAGAGATGGGGCTAGAGCCAATCAAATGGAAATGATTATGTCGATGGAACAATGCATGCACCAAAAGCCAGTGACCCTCTAGCCTGGGGACGTGGCTTACACGGTCACATCCCAGTGCAAGACTGGCGTGGGGTGCACCCGACATGGGCTTAGACCTGGGTGGCCTGGATGGGTAACTGAGAAGTGACAGTCAGCAGGGAGTTCACCCCTCCATCAGCCTTGCTCATTGAAGATGAGGGTCCTGCTGCTGAGACACCTGCCCAAGTCCAAGGTTGGGACTATCCAAGCTGAGCGCCCTCCTCCACTTCCGAGCACCAGCCATTATATTCTGAGCATCTTTTATAAAGATTAATAGATATCCCAGAAGTTGCCACTGCCGTGCTCAGTCCAGATGGTAACACGGCCTTGGCCTCAGACGTCAGGTTCACCAGCAGGGTGATGAGCCAGCCGGGGCCTCGCTCCCCTCCCCATCTTTTCTTTTTCTTTTATTTTTTTTAAAGATTTTATTTATTTATTTGACAGAGAGAGAGACAGTGAGAGAGGGAACACAAGCAGGCAGAGGGAGAGGGAGAAGCAGGCTTCCCGCCGAGCAGGGAGCCCAACGTGGGGCTCGATCCCAGGACCCTGGGATCATGACCCGCGCTGAAGGCAGAGGCCTAACAACTGAGCCACCCAGGCGCCCCTCTCCCCATATTTTCTGAACAGTCTTTGGGAAAGTCACAGTTTTATTTCCCGATCTCAGAGATCAATATTGAGGGCTTGAGAGAGAATTTACTGGAAATCAGCTCACAGTGGAAACAGACCACAAATTCGCCTGCAGGACCAGCTGTCTGCCCTCTGAGCACCAGGAGTCTCTGGGCCCCTCCCCACCCCACCCCCACATCGCCCCAACCCCCACCCCCAGCCTCAGCACCAGTGCCTGTTGGGAGTGGGAGTGGCAGCTAGGCCTTACTTCACAGGGCTCTGGGAGGAGAAGGGACTGAACATTGCCACGGGGCACCACGTCTGCCTGAGCGAGGAGGTGGTCAACACCGAGGGGAGGAGAGCTCCTGAACCTTCATGGTTGTTCCCTGAACTCCAGTCTACAGGACTGGCTGCCCAGAAAGCCAGTTTTAGCTTGGGACTGGCACCAAGGGCAGGCTCTGTCGCTTCTGTCATGAAGGGATACTTGCTATGTGAAGACCAGGGGCCCTTTCTGTGAGGTGCAAGTCCTCCGGGGAAGGTCCACCCAGCTTGCATAAGCTCCAAGCTCCTCCGGTGTGGTTTGGGGGGGAGGGCATTGCAGAGAGAAGGTAGCATGCAGGCCACCCCTCAGAGATCCTGATTTAGTGGGCTGAGGTGGGGCCCTGTCAGCTGCCCCGCCAGGGATGAGGCACAGGCACTGGCCATCAGTCCTGAGCTCATCCTCCAGCACCCACATGCTTATTTCCTTCCTCCCCCGCAGTGAGGCTCTCTCATCTTCCCGCCTGCCCATGAGGCACCCTCCCGCCCTTCCCACGGCCTAATCCAGAGAGCTGACTGGCCTGGTCAGGGCACCTGTGGTACCCACGGGGCCCCAGCCTCCTGGCCAGAGAGCCCGCTAGTGCCTCCGTTCCACTCTAAGACTGACACAGAGTAGAGCTTGCCGAGACAAACGTTATAAGGCCCCTGGGGAAATCAATTGGAGTGGCTACTTTGGAGAGCACTTTAGAAATATCTATTAAAACCAAAAAAATTAAAACTCAGCCTTCTGACCCATAATTGCAATGCTCATGATCTACCCTGAGGCTCCCCCTCCGCGTGAGCACAAGGAGATATAAACCTTGATATAAAGTGCTCTCACTGCAGGATTATTTGTGATAGTGAAAAATGGAAAGCAATCCATGAGTTCATAACTCTCATCTGCTCGCATGCTGTGAGAGCAGTTAGGAGGAATGTCCTAGATCTACAGGTATCCACGCGGAGAAGTCCCAACAGCACTTTGTTGAGTGAAAAGTCGGAAGCACGGCACACACCGTGTTATGTCATTAATGTTTACAAACCCATGAAACAATAGACTGTTCTATGAATTCTCTGTGGACACGTTTTTGTTATAAAAGCACTTACAAGGTCTGGAAGAAGATAAACCAAAGGTTGTCTTCTGGGAGTGGGGGAGAGCACTGCAGAAGAAATCAAAAAAGAATGGAACTTTATGTAGTGGTCTAATTTCTTAGAAAGGAGGACATAATCAGTCATTTGTGTCATCAAAAATAAATAAAACCACTTTAAAAAAGAAAATCTCTATCTCGGGAAGGTGCCATAGCCTGTGTGTGTGTGTGTGTGTGTGTGTGTGTGTGTGTGTGTGTGTGTGTGTGTGTGTGTGTGAATCCCTTGCAAACTGGGGAGCTGGTTTTAATCCAGAATCTGTTGGAGCCTCCCAGCTGTCCCCTGCACCCCCAACTCTGGCCCGTCCCCACGACCGTGCTCTCCCTACTTCCAGCTCCAGAGTCCCAGTCAGACCTGGTCAGGGAAGGGAGGTTGGTTGGCTTATGCTTTGAAGGAAAAGGCTTTGTTCTTACTTACAAGGATCATGGGCAGAGCATTCCAGGCCAGTGCCAAGAGAGTAGATGTGATGCACACAGCATGGGTCTGAGAACCCAGGGGAGGGTCCCACAGGACCAGCCAAGAGGGGCCTCAGCTTCACGCAGAATAGAAATCAAACTCGAGCCACAGAAAGTGAAAACAGAGTTTATCGAATAGTGTGACAGGTAGAGAAGAGCAGAGGGAGTGTCTGGGAGACTCGGAAAGGAAAGGAAAGGAAAGGAAAGGAAAGGAAAGGAAAGGAAAGGAAAGGAAAGGAAAGGAAAGGAAAGGAAAGGAAAGGAAAGGAAAGGAAAGGAGACTGAGTCTCATCCTTGTTTGGGGCTGGGAGTTTATATTAGAAAAGGGTCTAGGGTGGGGGCACCTGGGTGGCTCAGTCAGTTGAGCATCTGACTCTTGGTCTTGGCTCAGGGCATGATCTCAGGATCAAGAGATCGAGCCCCGCATCCTGCTCTGAGATCGGTGAGGATTCTGCTTGAGTTTCTCTCTCCCTCTCCCTCTGCCCCCTCCCTGCACATGTGTGTGCGCTCTCACTCACTCTCTCTTTCTCTCTAAAATAAATAAATAAAATCTTTAAGGATAGAATAAAATAAAACAAATAAAAGAGGGTCTAGGGTACCTGTTCCTCCAGGGTAGGGTCCCATCAAAGGCGAGTGTCATGCGAACAGTAGGAGTTATTCCATAAAGTACCGAAAGTAGGGGTGTTGAGGCCAGCATCAGCTGAGGTTTATTTGAAGCTAACGTCCTAGAACATGTTCAGGATCTAGCTCTTCTTAGGTGTTCTCAGGTGTTTGGGGCCGAGGACAAAACTGAGAATGATTAACTCCCTTGCTTTCCCCCCTGAAGTGGGATCGGAGTTTCTTTGGCTTATTCAGAGGCAAAACACGGACCATGAGTAAATGGGGCCGAACAGAGAAACTGTAGAGACAGAGCCTTCCTAAAATGGAAAGCTTCAGCTTCCCTCCTTCAGTTGGGTAGTTGGGGCTGTTGGGTGGGGTGACTATGCTGGCTCATGGGAGCCCAGACCCCACGTGGCCAACCCCGACTTGCCACCCCTGCCCCCCGCTGTGACTTCCCACCCCACTTGCCAGACTCTGCCGCCTCCCTACTGACCACCATCTCCCAGCCTCCACCTCTGCCAGGAACCTCACCACCACTGCCCCCTGACCCTCGACCCCCATCTCCACCACACCAACCACTACCTGATCCTCAGTCCACCAACTCCTGCTCCCCATCCTTTCTCTCCTCAACCCAGGGCCTGCTAGCTCCTCCCAAAGAAAGAATCCTCCTGCCCTTGTGCCTACAGCCCTTGAGGGAAACGAGGAGCCAATCCATTGGTGGACTGGCTGCCAGTGAAACAGACATGGGGTTTTAGGCATTTACTCATCAAGGAACGGACTCTCCCTCCTCCCCCTCCCTAGGATTTGCAAGAGGAGCTCAGCCTCCTCCTCCCTTCTGATTTCCAGCTTCCTCTGTGGTTTCCATGGATTCCGAGATTGCTCCCAGCACCTGAGCCCAGAGAGAGGGGGAGGGGAGTGAGGGAGTGGGGGCTGGGGGAAGGCAGGGCAAGCTGCTCTTGGGCAGTCCCCCTCAGGCCCACCTGCCTGACCACTCCTCCCAGAGACCCCAGAGGGGCACCGGGGCTCCCAGGGGAACTGACGTGTCTCATCCTCCTTCTGGAAAGCCCAGGGGACTCCAGGAAACCTGCTCCACCCTGAACGACTTCAAAGCCAGCTCACTGAGGGGGCTGTCACCCCCAACCAGAAAATACCAACTGTGGCCACAGCAAGAGGGAACAGTGTCCAAACTGGACCCTGGGGACCCAGCCAAGAGCCCACTTGGGCTCCATGTTTCTGGGGCTCTAAGTGCTAGCTGCAGAATCTGGACCACCGGAGAGAAGGTAAGAAAGATCTATGATGGGTAGGCTCTGACTATCGTCCACTTGGGGGTATCCATCCTGCCCAGTTAGGCCCTTCCATTCTGCCAGGGCCCATGGGGGCACTGTCACCGTGGCTGCCCAGCACCCCAACACCCTTTCTCTCTTGAGGGCTGCTAGGTATGCAGGCCCCAGGCGTGGCCAGGCCAGGGCCCTGCCCAGGGTCCAGCTTAGCCAGAAAAGCTTCAGCGGGCTGCAGGAGCACCACAGAGCCGGGGCAGGCTCTGACTGTAGGTCCAGGACCGGTGGGACCGCCAGGCAGAGGCTGTACCCCTGGGTTCTTCCCACAGCCTGGTCTCAGCAAGTTCGGAGAGCTGCCTCCCACTCTTCCAGTGAGGCCCTTTCCACGTTCCTTGGCTCCAGTCCACTTTTGAGAGCATGCCTGACACGTTTGCCAGTGGGTGGGTGGTCTTCACTGGGCAGTTAGATTCTTGGGAATCTGTTGTGATCTCAGGGACCACCCACTACGCGAGGCCTCCTGATGCTCTGCCTCAGCTTCCAGTAGAATCCCCTAGAGTCTTTAAAAGCTAGTGCCTAGCTTCTCCCCGCCCCCCACCCCCAGATCAGCTGAATCAGAAGTCCCAGGAATGGAGACAGGATCCTGGGATTTTCGCAAACTCCCTGGTTGACGCCGACTGAAAGTCAAGACTGAGAGAGAGCTTTGTGACAGAGTCCTCCCCAAATCTGTTGGTGGGGACTGCGGGGTAAGGGTCCCACATGAGGGATGTCAGGGGTGGTAATGGGCAGGGTGCCCTCTCTTCTGACCAACTTCACGACCAGCTCCCCACTGGGTCTACATCCGTCCACTCTGCTCCTGCCTCCTGAAGGCAGCCCACGGGCCCTGCCTTCTCACCTTCCTTGTCCCTTTCCCCCTTACCCCAAATCCTGGCTCCATCTTCACATTCAGCCTGGATGAGCCATGAAACCAGAAAAGGAAGCCATCTCTCTGTGACCTTAAAACACACGGCTCACCTCTGATGCGGCCCACCCCACTCCTGGGTGCGCCTTACCCTGGCGGGGGGAACGTCCAGCCACAGACACGGGCCAACCTGCTCCCGGCTGCCCTGCTCAGGATAGCCACAGACTGGAGCTGCCCACGTGCCTGCCAACGACAGATTGGATAAATAAAGTCGTGTTCTCATATGGTGGAATCCATGCCAAGGAGAGGAAGAATCTCAGAAGCACAGTGAGGAGTGGGATCAGTCAGACACAGAAGAGCGTATGCTGGATGATTCCATGCCTGCTTTACACTCCGAAGAACTGAGCAGTTGCAACAGAGACCACAGGGCCCGCAAGCCCCAGATATTTAGTACCTGGCCCTTTACAGGAAAATTTGCCAACTCCTCACCTATATGGCAGGGGGAATGGCAAGGGACAGGGAAGAAGCAAGACTTCTCAATGAGCGCCCTCTTTTAGATCACTTTGGTTGTTGGAGCTTATGAATGGATGTATGGTCTGTTTATTTAAAAAAAAATAGAATACAAACAAAATCCATGGGGAAAATAATGAAAAAGGGCACCCAAGACCTCATCGAAACTGTGGGAAGTCAGAATAATGGCCACCCGTGGCTGGTAGGGCCTGGGAGGGAGCACAGGAGAAACTCTGGGCCCAGCGATGTTGGGTTTAGCTCATCTGGGTGGTCTCGTGGGCGTCTTCAGTTCGTGAACGCACAGGGAGTCGCCCACTGAGGATGTATGCACTTTTCGGGATGCCTGCTAAACTTGAGTGAGAGGTGGAGGTAACTTGTGGGGCTGCCCTCCAGTAGGAGGACAAGGAAGATGAGGGAAGCGTTTGCAGCTCTTACTAAAGCAGGGAAGGAGAAGAAACCTAAACTGCCAGGTTCGTTTTCAAGTCGGCTGAATATTTGCATCCTGCCGGGGATCTGTCCCTCTGTGCCTCCAGAGCCACCCTGTACCCCAACGCCTAGGTGCTGAGAGGTGCGGATAGGAGGCCAGACCAGCCCAGCCCAGGCTCCTTGTCCCCCGCCCCCCTTCCCCAGACCTGTCTGGTGCCTTTCCACCTTGCTCTACTTGGCCTCTTGGCAACATAGGGTCCTGGGGACCCCTCCCTCCTTCTTGAAACTCTCCCTTGCTTTGTCTGCCACCTGCCCTCCCTCGGTGGAGATTCAGCACCCCCCCCTCACATCATGGGCCTCCCAGGGCTCTGCTGAGGACCTCACCTCCTCTATCTGATGCCCCCCGCCCCCCCCCGCCCCCCCCCCCCCCCCCCGCGCTGGTAACACAGCAGCTTTATCTCCAGGCTAGATTCTTCCCTTGGTTCCATTTCCTTTGCCCAAAGGGATCATAATGCCTCTCAGGACTCCTCGGGCAAGACCAATAGCCTCAAGCAGCCACTCCTTGACCTCCATGTTATTCCCCATCTCAGTGACCCTGTGGCCAGCTGTCCCCACAGAAATCTGGTGTCACCTCACCTTCATGGGTACATCCCATCCATCACCAAACGCTGCTAGCTCTCCCCCTAAAAATTTCTGGAATTCCTGCCCCTTCCCGGCAACACTGTCCTGGACCAAGCTCCCTCGCTCTCTCTCTCTCTCTCCTCACCAGGGATATCGCTGGAACCTTCCACAAGGCTCTCCCAGCTTCTGCTCAGTGATCCTTTAACTAAAAGACATCTAATCTTGTCCCTCCCCGGTGGCTCACAGCACTCCAGGGGTGCCATGTTACTCTTAGGCGAAAGCAGGGAGGTGTCCGGCAGGACAGTCTTGCATGTTAGAATTGCCCGGAGAGCTTTTTTTTTTTTTTTAAAGATTTTATTTATTTATTTGAGAGAGAGAATGAGAGAGAGAGAGGGTCAGAGGGAGAAGCCGACTCCCCGCCGAGCAGGGAGCCCGATGCGGGACTCGATCCCGGGACTCCAGGATCATGACCTGAGCCGAAGGCAGTCGCTTAACCAACTGAGCCAGCAGGCACCCCGCCTGGAGAGCTTTTAACAATGTTGTATCCCACCTTACACCGAGCCCCAACTGAGTCAGGCCTCTGGGCGTGGGGCCCCAAACATGGGTACACCTCCTCCTGCCTTCCGTGCTCAGCTCCAGCCCCATCTTTCTCTGTGCCCCCTCCCCCCTTCCTTCTCCTCCTCATCCCACACTCCCTGTGAGCCCTGCTGTCTGTCTCCCCCACTAGAACTGCACACCAGGAGGGCACAGCGCGTATCTGCCTCGTCTCCTTGACAGAGACTCTCTCTTCGACTAAGCTCAGGCTTCTCTGGGCCCCCTTCTCAGCTAGGCCTCCACCCTGGCCCTTAAGGACTGCAGCCTCAGCACGAAGTCATGACACCCTGCCCTAAGAGACTTGAGCCCACTCTAGCGTGGTTCCTGACAGCTCTAGGCCCTATCCCTGTGCAGCCCAGCCTCCCTTCGCTTCCTGCCTGGGAAAGCTGAAGGCCGCCCTGGAAATGTGCCCCTTGTTCCCGCCAATACCTGAGGATAGGACCCCGGCTCTCAGTTTCTGGGGGAAGATAGGGGCCTGTTTCCATAAGCTCCCATTAGCAACCCCCACCTGCTTTTTGCCGATTTTCACTTCCCAGACTGCCCCAGCCCTGCTTGCTGGCCCTCCCCACGAGCCCCCCCGTCCCCACGCCAAATGCCCGGTCACCTCCACACAAGCAGAGCAGTGGAGCTCGGTTATACCCGCGGCTCTTTCTCCTACTGCAGTGGCTACTAAGATCTGTCTTTCTGGCCTTCCCCTAGCCTTTGGCTCCACTGCTCTTGTGTATCCTCAGCTCTTTATTCTTGAGGGAAAGGCGGGCAGGACGTGAACAGGCTGGTTCTGCCTTGCTGATGAGGGTCTGAGGCCCCAGGCGCTGCACTTGGCCGAGTCCGCTCAGGAGGGAGTGCCCCCGCCCCTAAGTGGCGCCCCTGGTGTATTGACTTCCTAGGGCTGTTAGAACAAATCCCCGCATGTTGGGCCATGTCCTCCCCTCCTCTGTCACTTGTAGGGACACTCATCATTGGATTTAGGGCCCATCTAAATCCAGGATGATCTCATCTCAAGACCCTCCACTTAGGAACATTCACAGAGACGCTTACTCCAAATCTGGTCACGTTCTGGGGTTCCAGGTGGACATATACTTTGGGGACCACCATTCCCCTCGCTATAGCTCGGGCTCAGTGGGCACCCAGCCCTCTTGCTGGTACTCACACTAGCATCACCCTGGGTGATAAGACAGATCTATTGGGGAGAGGGCCAGGCAGGGAAGATCTCGGGAGTATGGAAGGGCCTGAGATAAAGAATCTTAGACTCCCCCACCCATGTTCCGGCAGACACATCCTCTGTCCAATTCTCCCCATGGGTGAGCACTTGGCTCAGAGTCAGGAGACCTGGGTTTGAAGCCTGGCCCTGCCCCTCCACTCACTTGCGATCTCTGGTGATCAGGTCCCCTATCTAGGCGAAGATAAGTCCCCCTGCTCCTTGCAGCCCTAGCTCCAGTACTGTGAGTGTGAACTATAGTACCTCCTGCTCATGCCTCAGAGAGCCTGGCATGCCCCACACATCCCTGCCTATGGAGGGAGAGGAAGGGTGGCTGGGTGTGCCTGGGGACAGCGTATGCCTGAACTGGGCATGCAGTGTGATTTGGGAAGCCACTGAACTTCACAGATGGTCATGTCCCCACCGTGGTTTATGCAAATCGCTTCTCCCTTCTCCTAGCTTCAGTTGAGTCCCCTTCAGACTGTGGAGGAGGAGACACAGGGTGACCAGGCCCAGAGCAGGATGCAGTAAAGCCAGATACCATGGGCAGTCCTCTGGTAACAAGGATGGGGGCTGTGAGCCTACTCAGCAAGGTTTCCCAGAAAGCCACAAACGGGGTGTGACGTCCACACCGGGACATCAGGGGACTCACCTGCCAAAGGGCCCATGGAGCAGACGGGACCCTGATGGAAACAAGAGATTCATTCCCAGGATACTTGCATAGACCCCAGAGCCATCTCTAGGGTGTGCAGAGAAAGCACACACACCTATCCACTCTCTCCCCAACCCAGAGACATGTGACTTCCTGTGTGGGGTGATGTCCCCTCCCCATACTCAGGCCGGGGGTCAGAGTTGGGCCATCCACATTCTCCTGTCGGAAGATTCAAGTCATGGAGTGTAGCCAGAATCAGGGCCAGCCCTGAATGGAATAATGAACACATCACATGGGCTTAGCAACCGAAGACTCTGCCATGATGGTCCCCAAATAATATTTTCAGCCATGGTTGTATTAGGGTTGTGGGATTATAAGGGATATTCTTCTCTGCTTTCCAAACATTCGCTAATGTGCTGATATGATCTTCATCATTAAAAAGCTAAACATTGAAAAAATTATCTCCCAAGTTCCTTTTGTCAAGAGTACAACCAGGATAATTATCGTTCCAAAGAGGCGGCTCAGGGGATGATCCACTGGTGGGGACCTGCGAGCCCTGGCCCCCCCTGCTACTGCCCCCCATTCCAATTCTGATCACCAGAAGGTTACACAGCGGCGGGGATTTCTGCACTTTCGCCCAGAGTCATTCTCACCAACCTGCAAGTGAACGCCCTGCCTTCAGTTTCTACTGAGGATCAGTAGACACAAAGCAAACGTGTAGACTGTCTCTGCATTTTCCATAAAACTGCTCTCACAGACACCATCTGCGGAGTTGTCCACGTCTCTTGCAAAGATCCAACTGACAAACTCCTATTAGAGTCATGGTTGGGGGGGCGGGAAGGGAAAGGCTCTCTCGATCAACCCATAAGCCCCTGAAGAGCTCGACCACGTCTGTTTCGCTCACATTGTTTTTCACAGTGCCCAGTGCGGTACGGGGCATTGACTAACTGTTCAAGTATCGTTTGTAGAATGAGAGAAAAAAGGAACTCATTGATTTGCACAACTTAGAAGTCCAAAGGTGTGTCTTGGCATCAAGTACAGCTGGATGCCAGAGTCCCGATAATAGCATCAGGAGTCTAACCTCCCACCCTTGGCTCTGCTTTCTTGTGTTATTTGCCTTCCTTTTTGGGCAGGCTGATTCCCTGTGACAGCCAGGAAGGCCGCAAGATTGTCCAAAGTTACTCCCACATACCAGCTTGTCATCCCATAGAAAGAGAGGACTTCATTCCCCAAAGTCCTAGGGAGGACTCCGGTCAGCTGGCCTGGGCCGCATGCCCATCCCGGAACCGACCGGGGTGGCCCAGGGAATGAGGTCCTCTCACTGGCCAGGTCTGGGTCATGTCCTACCCCTGAAGCAAGGGGGAGGAGCCAGCTGCATCCCACTCTGGGACACCGAGCCTCTTCTGCCCAGCAAGGACAAGCGCAGGTACTAGAAGAGGATGTGGAGGGAAGCATGCAGAACCAAGGCTGCCCCAGTCTCTTTAACGCCCCAACCTGGACTCCAGATTTTGCCCCCTCTATCCTGCACTTCCCCGTCCTGATAAATGGTACAACCCCCAAATATTCTGTTCCTAGAGCCAGGACATTGCAGGTTGATTTTTCTTTGTTCTTTTCTTTTCCCTCCCCTGTGAGCTCATGGCACGTGAGCCACATAGGCCCCCTTGGGGCATTGTGGCCACATAGGTCCAGCCACCCAGCAGTCCGGTCTTAGCCCAGCAGCTGCTTGACCCCCAGGCCCCGCACAATGTCTCTGAAAACCAAGGAGTGGAGACGACATTATGCCCATTTCATGGATAAATCCACCGAGGTCAGGCTGGGCTAATGATACCTCTCCTCAGGCTACGCAGGAAGCTGGTGGCAGAGTCCAGGCCTCCTCAGACTTAGTTGAGAAATACACCCCCTGCCGCACCCCACCTTGGCCCGTGGCCCCATCCACAACTGACCACGTGCACCAAAAGGCATGGCCCTTTTATCCGACGGGCTTCCCCAGCCAGCCATGACCCAAGGTCTCCGGCTTGGGAGCCCTGGGCTCCCACAGTGTGGGCAGGAGGAGGCCAGGCTCCCGTGTGGACCCGCAGCCATGCTGGGATAGCACTGAGAACATCTTTCCTTGGGAGCTCCTGGGCTTGGGTTCCAAGGCTAGCCATCACCATGACCAGCTGCTGGACACCCAGGCACCTGCCAGATGTATCTGCACTCGGGCTAAACTCTCGGTAAAGCAGGACCCTCCATGGTTGAGGCTCAGAAGGCCTCCAGACAGGGCCAGTTACTACTGGGGACAAACATACCTTTGCTCATGGGCTCCTTGGTTTGGGGGCATTTTAGTCTCTGATACAGAAGAAAGGATGTGCTTCGATTCAGAGAATCCAACTCAGCTCGCATCACCTGCACCCCGCGAGGTGTCTGGCAGGTGCAAGGTGCAACTCCGGGCAGTGCCGTCCACTCCATTCCTGTGCCACGGCGCCCGCAGGAGCTGTGCATCCTGGCCTGACGTTCTCACTTATGCTATACCGTTCTTCCCACCTTGCAGCTCCGTGGTAGCCTTGTCATCTGGGCCACTTGGGTCCTCCAAGAAGTGGATGCAGAGATGCAGTGAGGGGTGCAACAGGTTTCTTGGGGGCAATGTCTGTGGGAGAAAATAGGGGAGGAAGTGATTGGTCAGGGAGAGCCTCAGATCCCAGTGGAGATGTGATAAGATCTCGGCCAACCTAGCAGTGAGCTCTGCAGCAAAACCTGCCCACTAGAGGAGTCCCGCAGGGACCCAAACGGCCCGGTCCTAGTGCCCCTGCCAAGGGATGCCCAGGAAGAGCCTGGCTGTGGCTTGCAAGCTCTTTGCAGCTCCATGGCAATTCCCGAAGGGGACTGGAGGACCTCCCTGGCAGCCGTGTGACCATTTCACAGATGCAGACGCCAGAGCAGAGAGAAGTCAGTGACTCCTAGAGGCACGTGGCTGGCCAGAGTGGGGCAGCCTGGCCCAAACCCTGCCCTCGTCAAGCGTGGGCAGTGCCTGGCTCTTGGCTGCCGAGATGCCATTTTCCACCACTGGTCAGGACTCCGGGACACGTTCCCCTCCCGTTCTCCAAGAGGAACAACCACTTGCAATCCATACAGCCCACCAAGACAATGGCCTGCCAGAGGACCCAGGTCCCTGCTAGACCTTGGCCAAAGCTCCTGTCCCTGGGGAATGTGAGTGGGAACAACAGGCAGTGATTCAGTCCTCACGAACGTCACGAAAGTCTTGCTGTGTAATGAGAAGCCTCTTGGATGTGGTGGCTCTTGTTCTAATAGAGATCCATCAAAAAGCTGTAGCGCTCCCCCATTCTTTCCAGGGCCACTGGGGTCCATCTGCCTGTCTGCACAGAGGTGCCTCCCCATTGCTACCTGCCCCCGGGCCTGGGACAAAACACGACAGGCGATCCGATGGCTGCTTGTCCACCCTGCCTCATTGTCAGCTCCATGATTGTCCAGAAACGCTTCCCGTCTGGGTTTTAAGAGCTGGGTTTTTAAGATTCCCCCGCCCCCCCGCCGCCATGGCTTTCCCAGCACTCCCCGTGATGGCAGACTGGGATTGTGGTCCTCAGGCCTGGCTGCACATTTGAAAATTATGATGCCGGGATCCCACCCCTGAAATTGGTCTGGAGTGGGGCCTAGACCTTGAAATTTATGAAGACCTCCAGCGTGCAGCCGGGACAATCGCACAGAGCCCCCCGTTCAGTGAAGGCCGTGTGCTTGGGGTTTAATCTCTGTGGCCACCATCTTGAAATTCTTAATAACTTTTATCCTTGAACTTGTGCTTTGTAGGTGAAGTCCAAAGTGGCAATGGAATGTGTCCTGAGGGCTTGGAGTGCCCCATTTCTACCCCCTCCCCACAGCCCAGGATGGGTTTCCAGATGCTTACTGCCCACCTCAACCCCACGACTACTGACTGAGGGGCTGCCTCCCTGGGCACCTGAGCACAGGCAACAGGAGGTCAGGGTTGGGCACTGAGCTGCAGGATAGGGACCTGGGGGCCCATGAGGATCTGCATTCAGCCCACAAGTACCCCCACACCCAAGAGAGAGAGGCATTAAATAGCAAAACAATAAAAACAAAAACTCCCACCAAGACAGGTAAAGAAGGGAAGAAAGGAGAAAGTTTTCCCTGCTCTTTGAGCCAGAGGCCCTGTGTTTTCTTCCTTCCTCCCTCCCTGCTTCCCTCCCTCCCTCCTTCCCTCCCTCCCTGCTTCCCTCCCTCCCTTCCTTATTACCTCCCTCCCTCCCTTCCTCTCTCTTAGCCCTGGGTCCTGCAATGATGTAGCTCTGCCTCCAAGGCTCGTTGATGGTGCTGGTGCTCACCCTCTGAACTCACATCCTGGGCTATACCTACTGACAGCACCGCGGCCCCTTCCCAGGGGGCCTTTCTCTGGGAGAAGAGGGGGCATTCGCACACAGCTGCAGGAAAGTCTAACAGGGGGCACAGGGAGGACCATCGCTCTTCTCGCCCCCACCTCCCCCCACCGCTCTGAGCTCCAGTCTTCTGCCTCCCCCTCACTTCCCATCTAATCAGGCCCTGGCCTTCATTCTGCCCTCCCCTACCCCTCAGTGTCCCCTTTGCTTGGACTGCTCCTTCCAGCCCTTTCCTTGCTGGCTCCTGGGGTTGTACCCCTACTGCCCCCTTTCAGAGGGCCCCTCCTGAGCCCTGTTGCACTTCCTCCACAGCTCGTGACGATTTCTGAAATTCAATTTGGTTATGTGTCTGCCGGCTCTCTGCCCGTCCACTCTCCCTCCTTACTTCCTGAGGGCAGGACTTTGTTTCTCTCACTGACACGTCCCCAAAACAGTAAGACACACAGCTAGAGCCCAGTAAACATTTGGTGAAGGCACAAGCGAGCAGAGGCCTAGCTTAGCACTTGGGCCCCGAGTCTCCATCTAAGGAATGACATCCAGGGTGCCAGGTCAAGACCCAGGTGGACAGACCCCGTCGGGCTGGCCCACGTGGGGTGCTGTATGGAGCGGACCAGACTTGCTGCAAAATGCTTGTCTCGTGCCATCCTGTTGGCAAGGTGGCAGGGAACACCAGTGGCCCTGAGGGAGTGAATGACGAGGGAGGAGGTGAGGTGTTGGATACACTCAATTATTATCCCAAACCTTATCATCGCTCATAATCTGCCTGAGATAAATCACAGGCAGGTAATTATTATGTCAAGCCAGGTAGCAGAAAGAAGTTTTAAAATAGCAATCAAAGAGCTTCCTGGTTAATTCAAATCTACCCTGATTCCCTCCAGGGGGTAAAAGTGCTTTGGCTGTAGAATTGGCCAGGCATAGAGAAATGCAATTGCTCAATGCAAAATGGGGACTCCTGGACTTAATGTTGCTCTCTGTCAGGTTTCAGAATAGCACACCTGTCAGGAGTCCTAAATCAATGATCACCCACCCGGAGTAAATCATATTGCAGTGACGTTCTATTTTTTGGGTGTCAAACCCAAACTCCCCATCCTGCTTGCCCAACGGCACCTGCCTCTGCTCCAACCGGGCCTCGGGCCCCAAGCCTCTCCCTAGTCCTGCCTCGGGCCCTTGGCCCCTAGGCTTCCCACACCGGCATCCCCTCGCCCCTCCAAACATCTCCAAGGCTCAGCTCGAGCCACTTTGTCTCTGGGCATCCTGTGCCCCGAGTCCTCCAGAGACCCATCCGTGGGATCTGTCTCAGGAGCTCCCACCTGCTGTCCCTACCCTCAGGGAACAGTGCTAGGTTACCTGTCCCTGTACTGGTCAGGACCCAGGGCTTTCCTAGAGCTGGGTCTGCCCATTCTCATTCACCTGAACAAAGCAGCCCCCTGGGGCCAGTTCCGCCCAGCAGCAGAAACCATTTTGGGTTAACCTAAGCCAGAACAGTGGAGTGGGCTTACTGGAAGGATGCTGGGCATGGGGAGGTCTCGGGGGCGGGGGGGGGGGGGCGGGCAAGGACAGAACACCCAACCCACTCTGGGCCAAGCAGACCTTGTCCAGGGCAGAGGCCAGGCTGGATTCAACCAATGTCTCTGGGCTCTGGGCTTTGGGCTCTGGTCAGCTCTATTGGTGACAATCCTGGGTTCCACATGGTGGCCAGGTAGTTGCACCTGTCCAGGTGCGAGTCCACTAGCTCACGGTGGACACTGCTCCCACTTAACTCAGATAAAAGCCCAAGGGGTGAGTTCTAGGCGGTCTGTGTGGCCAGTGTCCCACGCACATCCCAGAGCCAATCACTGCGGCCCAGGAGAGCAGGGATCTGATGGGTTCAGGCCGTGGGCCACATGCTGCCCTGTGCAGAGCAGAGCTCCACCCACAGTGTGCAGGCTGAGAACCTGGGAGAACTGGGGCCTTCCCAGGTGGGGAAGGGCTCTGAGGGCAGGGAGGCGTCCTGCCGGCAGCTGCTGTCCCCATTGCGACCTTGGACACCTGAACTTTGTTTTCCCAATTAAAAATTACAGGGTTTTCCTTCTCGTAGATGCTGCAATTCCAGGATGGTGATTTATCTGAGTAGAAACCTGCCCCTGCAGTACATCCCCCCCTGGCCTGGAGGCCTGGGAGAGCCAAAGGCCCTGCGGAGCAAGGGGATGTGTTGTCCATTTTCACCCTTGCCTTCGGGCGGGGCGGACTTTACCTCAGATTTGTAACTGGTCAGATCAAAACGCCATTCACGTAGGGGCAGGGAACCGTCCCGAAGAAGGCCTTCAGATCCCCGGCCCCACCCAACAGCAGTGACTTCACGTGCATGCCTAAGCCGCTCACCCGCAGACTGAGACCCTCCAGATGAAGTTTAAGCCCATTCCTTTGGGCCTCCTTGTCCTACCCCCATTTCCTCTCCTGTCCAGCCTCAAATCCTGCCCTGTCTGGACCCAGGACTTGGGGTCAGTGGTCCTTTCACACCTCTGGGCTGCCGTTCCCCCACCTGGCATGTTCTTCCAGCCCTGTCCAGCAGGTGATCCCTACCTGTCCCCCATCACAGAGCGAAGCTGGGGAGAGGCCACTCTCACCTTCGAGCCCAGCAGCTCTCCTGTCGGCCCCCAATTCCTAAACCACGTACACGGGCTGATCTCCCCATGCGTCATAGCTGAGTCTCCTCCCTGACCTCATCTAGTCTTCCTGGACCCCCTGTCGCCGCGCTGGTGTGGCAGGCAGTGGGTGATGGTTAACACATACTGGACGGAGGATCCAACAGCATCCCTGGGAGGTGGGACCACGTTTCTGCGGCTGGGACTCAGAGCCTGCCAGTCCCTGTTAGGAAATGTCCCGAAAGGGCTTTAAGTCAGGAAACAGTTTCTTCCCTGGGGTCAGTGCTGTGGCTTCCAGGGGTGAGGGGTCCTCAAGAGAAGGCACATGGGGAATTTGGGAGAAAGTTCAGGAAAATCTCCCTGGGAGCCCCCAGCACAAGGATCCCTCCATCCTGAGCAGGATGGATTGGCTGCCTCCACCCCCAGGCTGGCTCTGGAGGAGGAGAAGGAAGAGAGTGTCCCACCCCCTGGGAAACAGAACAGGAGCATTGGTGCGGTTGCGGGCGGGGAGGGGAGGGCCTGCTGTGAGTCTTGACAGGGGCACGCTGTCTGGGGGGCTCTTTGGGACCCATCTCTGGGGCCTC
The DNA here is from genome assembly GCF_037043125.1 of Eumetopias jubatus. Lineage (NCBI taxonomy): Eukaryota > Metazoa > Chordata > Mammalia > Carnivora > Otariidae > Eumetopias > Eumetopias jubatus. Next base: position 46,367,566 of record NW_028274816.1, read on the forward strand.
ACTGAGCAGCCGGAGGTGACCACTCTCTCCACAAGTTTTAAACAAGGGTTCTTGGCCAATATAATAGGACTACAAATAAAAAGAAAAGCAGCAATCTTCCTAAAAGATTAGGAAGAAAGAGACAGTATTATCATTCCTGGCAGATAATGTTTATGTTTACCTAGGAAATCCAAGGGAGTTAACTGCACAATGATTAGAGCCACCGAGAAAGCCTGGAAAAGTGGTCAGATGGAAGATACACGGAGAAGAACCCACAGCTGCCGCTGCCGCCGCCGCCGTACCAGTGACTAGCTGATTGGAAAATGAAATGCAAAAGGGCCCCCTTCACAACACCAACAAAGCTACATATTATATAAACTTACACGTGCGGGACCCAGATGAAGAAAACGCTACATTAACGAGGACAATAGGACGTGGCTGGTTTAAGGGAAATAGTTCTTTCGGGTGGGGAGACCCAGCTGGTGTGGAGATTCCAGCTCTCTCCAAGTTTATCTGTGTTTTTAGTGCATATCTGTTACAAATGAAAAATCCCCAAGCAAAGTCACTGGCGTTTGAGAGGAAAATGCACCGAGTTCCTCAGAAAGAACACGAGGGGCCAGGCTGGGGGCCATCGCTGTCCCCACACATCAGACGTGCTTCTGCCACACCCCAGCCCCGCAGGGACACTGAGGCCCGCTCTCCCCGCACGGCTGTGTGTCACCGCGGGGGGGCGGAGGGATAGGCTGGCTCTGTGACCTTGGGCCTGGGTGCTGTCCCCTGGCAGGTGGCCCCCTATGGGTTCTGAATCTGCGATGGGAAGGTGAGAGCCTCCCGAGGGAAAGGGTGGTGGGCCCAGGGGAGGGGGCCCCCGGGCTGAGTCTGGACCAGTGAGGACGGCTGCGTGGTGATGTCTCCCTGGGCTCTCAGGGCTCTCGGCCCCTTGCGGACACGCAGGGGAGAAGGCAGGTAGGTCAGGGAATGGAGAACTATAAGGGCCTGGCCTCCGGCTGAGGAGTGGTGGCTCCACCTCTGTCCTGACCCTCTCCTGTGGCTTCCTGAGACTGGGAGGCAGAGTCTCAGATCCCCTTGGCCTGCTGCTCCTTTTGTTGTGTGACCCTGGACGTGACCACTGTGTCCCTGGCGTTCCTCAGTTTCCCCTTCTGTAACACGGGGGCGGGTGGCTGGATCTCAGGGACTGGTCTCTCCAACTGGGCTGCCTTTCTTGGCAGGTGGAAACTGCCCTCTGATAAAGGGGAACTGGGATGTCCAGCTGGTTGGGGAGAGGGCTGGGGGGGTGGTGCAGACCAGAGCCGAAAGCCCGGGACAGCCTAGGAGGGAGGTCCAGAGTCAGACTCTTCCAGGGCCTGGAGATCTCAAGCCACTCACCCTTCTACAGAGGGACGGACAGACAAATGGGCTGTAGGGAGGGGGCATGGACCAGTGCGTGGGTCCGTGTCCTCAACCCTACATATGCCCTTCCTGCGAGCCTGGAGATTCCCTTTTCCCAGCATCCCTGGGACCTGGACAGCCCCCCCGGCCTGCTGCTTCCATGCTGGAATTGCGGACACTTTGCTGCAGGATTCATGATGGGGCTGGGTCAGAGCTGTGACTTTTTCTGCCTTACAACCGAGGTTACTCTCAGATTCATGGGAGCCATAAGCCCGCGCCCTATTTCTGCTCTAATTGAGGCTATTTGTATTGTGACTAAAATAATCAGAGACAATTTTATTGGTATATTTTAAAAAACAATTACATCCCATACATTTAAGTTTTGTAACCACAGTGACAATCTGATCACGGACCCCAGGGCCCCAGCTTGGAGGGCCTGTGCTAGAGGAGCCCTGTCCCAGCCCCAGCACCCTGCACCTCCCCAGAATTGAGAGCAGAGGTGACGCTGACAGAAATGCATCCCCAGGGCCCAAGGCACAAGTCAGGGGCCCTCCAGAAGGCAGGAAAGATTGGAGGGCAAGCATGCCAGCCCAGGGAGCCTGGAGCACTGCAGGGAAGCAGAAAGAGGGGTTCTCTGGGTCCTGCCCAGACCTTGGCCTAAATCTGGTCTTTGTGGTGGACATCTGTGCTTTGCCACTCAGCAAGGAGTCATCTGCCTACTGGTCACCCCATTCCTCTCTGGGGACCCCCCCAGTCTTTGTCCTCCAGCTGCTGCAGCTGCTGGCTTTCCCACCAGCTCTGGGGTGGGCCAATCAGAGCATTCCCCAACCATGGTGATGGGTTCAGGGTTAACTCAGCCTGTTACCGACTCAGGAACCTGGAGCCAGGGCTAGCCCCGGATTTTTCCCAGCACATCCCATTTGGGGTTAAGTCTGTTTGAGCTGGGCTTTGGTCCCCATGATCAAAATAGTTGTAACTGATGTGACTTCCACAAGGGAGAGAACAATAGCTCCTGCCTGGTGGGTTTGGATGAGGACCAAGATGCAGGGAGATGAGTCACGAGCAGCAGCAAGCATAGCCCCCACCCCCAGCCCTATAAACAGGGACTGTGGCTGTTGTCAGGGGCATCAGGGAGCACAGATACTTGTCACCAGAACAAGGAGACGGGGAGAGGCTTAGAGGGCACATTGCAGCTCAGGAAGGGCCTGGGTCTTTTTGGGAGACTCTGGTCCCCGTGTTTGAGGAAGGCAGGAATGGTTTTTCTGCGGACTTGGCTGTGCACCCCTTGTCTTCACCGTCAGGGCCCTCCTGCATGGGCCTGACACGGTGGATGGTGCTCAGCCCAAGGCCCTGGGTCACGGGAGGCCCTCAGCTAGATTCCTTCTTCCTTTTCCTCATCGGCATCTCTCGGCTCTCAGCAGAGCGGACTGCTGGGGCTGTGAAAACCTTGGGGCCAGCATTTGGAGCTGAGCAAGGTCTGGCCCGTGTGCCCACCAGCCTCACTATGCCCCCAGAAGCAATCGAAACTCCCGGCTGCTGGGAACAGGTTCTCTCTCCCACAGCATCCGCGCCGCCCCCCGCCCCCGCCCCAGGACGCTACATTTGTCAAAACTGCTAACAGATGGTGGGAGCCTTGCCACCCTGCCTGCCCAAAGCAGGCTTCTCTCTGCTGGGCTCAAATCATCTTGGTCTTAAACAGCAGGGAGAAAGCCCACCGTCTACCTGGTGGGGGCAACACCTTCTACCCCGGGGCATCTCCGGTGGGTCCATGGCTTGGGAAAGCGTCAAGAGAAGTACCGGGGCTGGAATACCCCTCGGGAGTCCCAGCCCCCCTGACTGCTGGTATAGGGCAGACACTCACCCTTGCACACCCACGCACACTCACATGCTCCAAAGTTCTTGCTTTCTTCCAGAGCAGAGAAAGTCCAGCAGGTGGCCTTCTGTGGAGCTCCACAGCACCCACACACCCCGGGCTCTGTGTGAGGTGAGCCCGGGAGACCGCGTGCTTCTGGGCACCCATGTCCCCCCCAGTCCTCAGGGCTCCCAGCCTGACAAGGTAGGTTGTAGCTCACATCCTCGGTCCTTGTGAGTGTTGGCGCCACCAGAGATCCCGGATTTCGTTCTTTCCTGTTGTCAGCCCTTATGTGCCGCAGATGGCTCTGAAAATCTAGCTGCCCTCCTGGGCCCAAGTGTGAAGTGCAGAGGACACGAGGCCCACAAAATCCCCACAGCCACAGGGAGACACACAGACGCAGGGCACCTTTGGCACAGCTAGCCCCTGGGGTTCAGTGCGTGTGTGTTTGTGTGTGTGTGTGTGTGTGTGTGTGAGTGAGTGAGTGAGGGAGACACCCTCATCTCTGGCTCTGGGTTATAGGCCTCCCCTTCCCGGGGTCCTAGAGGGCACAGTCTGACAGTGAGCCCACCCCTTTCTCCCCCAGCAATGGCTGACCCTTTCCCCCAGTGGTGGTCTCAGGGATTCCCTCCCACCACCTCTGATCCCCAGCGCCACAAAGCCATCATCCAGACACATGGACTCCTGGACAACTTCCCAAAACCATCTGCACACCCAGGACAGGCAGTGCCTCCTGAGGGGCGTAGGCCCCTCCCCCTCAGATGTCACTGTGCACGCAAGACGTGAGTCTACCTGATCTTAGACACCCACGGTGGGCACCTGCCAGTCCATTCCCAGAGGCCCTCCCCTCTCCACTCCAGTGTCGATGAGCTGGGCCCCTCCAGCGCAGCCCCACGGAGGGGGCCCCTGTGTCTCCTGCCCATCACCTAGCCAGCCCGGTCTGCTCAGCTCCTCCTGACTCAGCTTTGTGGGAATCAAGAAAGACAAGAGTTCCCTGTGGGCCCCGACAAGCCAAGAAGCCTTCATGGAGGAAACCCTCCTCATCCCTGGGCCCTCAGACCAGCGGGTGGCCTGGGTCAGGATGGTCAGCCGGGACCTGAGGGTGTGCAGCCTCGGGCAGTGGGCAGGGGGCTGGGCCTGCTGGAATGCGGACCCCTGAGGTCCTACCTTCGGGACCCATTGTGAGCCCCTCGGGGGGCTCTGGGAGACACCAACTGTGTTCCCTGCTGGTAGAAGGGTAGCACAGATGACCTAGAAGAGAGAGAGGGGGAGGGATGAAGAGAGAGAGTGGGAGAGGGAGAGGGAGGGGAAGAGAGAGTTTGAGAGTCCCTCAGAAGTATCTGGAAAAGCTGCCGTGCAGACCAGGAGCTGGTGAGGAGCAAGGGGAGTCCAGGCGGGGCTGCTAGAGGGACAGACAGACAGCATCTGGGCCCCACAGGAGATGAATAGGTCCACCCTAAAAACAACCCCAGACGTCTGTGCCAACAGTCCTAAAGACCTCACTCCACCCCATCCCCACTCCTTGTTCGGAGGAGGGAACTGAGGAACATGGAGCTGCTCCAGGTTCCACTGTGGGGTGTGGGTGTCGAGAACCCAGACCTCTGGACTCCCAGTCTGCTGCTGGGTTCTTGCAGAAGGCTGCAGATGCCCCTTCTGGCTTGGATGTCCAGAGACTTAAGACCCCTCCCTCCGAGCCTCTGGGAGCCCAGCAGGAGCTTGAGCAGGTCAGAGTCCCCTCCGTTCTCACCATTCGGCACCGGATCGTTTTTTTTTAAATTAGCTCTGTCAATTACACAAGTAATACTTGCTGGCTTGTTAACCTATTTCGAACAACACAGAAAATACAAGGTGGAAGCTGGAAGCGCATCCCACCCCGGTCTGTGGTCTGTCTCCACTAGGTGCCAGGTGTTCTGCGCAAACCAGAGCAAACCCTTCTCCAGCTCTTTGAGCGCTCCTTCCTGCAGAATCTGGGAGGAGAGTCTGGAGCGGGTGAACCAGGGACAGCCCCAAGGCCAGGCCCAGCGACCCCACACCGGAGCCAGCCCCTGCCCCTGCCGCCCCCCCCCCCCCGCACCCACCCCTCCCGGCGCCAGCCCCCTGCACTGCGCCCAGGGACAGGGGCTCATTATCCCACCCTGTCTGCTTTGGATGCTGCAGCTGTTCCGTGTTTAATTACCGATGGGCTGTGACTATGCCAACCCATGAATAAAATTACAGTTGTTCTGCAATGCAAATACCACGGCACAGGAGTCTGAGGGTCTGTGAGGTGCTCATTTTGATTGGCTGGCTTTTTTAATGAGAAAAGTTTCATTACACTTTAAAGAACATTAGTAATGATGAAACTCACACACCTAAAGATTTATATAGCGCCGCAAACAAGTAGCAAGGAGAAGGGAAGTTATTTATAACCTCAAATATGCTCCTGCTCATCTGATTGCATTGTTTTAGGGGGCAGAGCATTTTTAGCTGATAATTGCTTTAATGATAAATGTGGAAACTTGAGGACCAAAATATCCAAAGTGTCATTAAAAGACAAAACACTCAGCTACAATTGGGATGAATGAGCTGACCTAATTTAGGGGAGGGGGCTGGAGAAGGGGGAGCATGGCTTCAGCAGGGTACGGGTGGAAAGGGGGTAAGAATTCCAAAGAGTCCACCGTGGCGGGGGCTAGCCATCTGCAGGGGCCCCGGGGTATCGATTCAGCCTATGGAACTGAGCCAGAGATGTGTGCTTGTCCTGTTGAAGCCACCACTGCTGGACTGTGGGACCCTTTTGTCCTCTGTTGTCCTTGGGCATCTCCCTTCTGAGTGATGGCCACACGCTCTGTGTGACCAGACATCTCATCTGAACTACCGCTGGATGATAGTACAAAGTTTGGATGCATGATCTAAAATCCATGTAGATTTGAGGGGCCCCTGGGGGGCTCAGTCAGTGAAGTGTGTGCCTTCGGCTCAGGTCATGATCTCGGGGTCCTAGGATGGAGCCCAGCACTGGGCTCCCCACTCAGTGGGGAGCCTGCTTCTCCCTCTCCCTCTACCCCTCCACCCTGCTCGTGCACAAGCTTGCTCTCTCTCTCTCTCGAATAAATAAAAACTTTAAAAATAAAATAAAATCCATATAGATTTGAATCCAGAACATCTGATTCGACTTCCCCTTTCACTGAGAGAACATGGAGCTTCCCCAGGAAGGCAGGCGTTTGCTGATTAATAGGCCTAGGAGTTGGCATTTCCCTTGCTAAGTTTTCCATGGAGATCTCCTCCTCTGGGGACACAGCTGAGCCCAAAAACAGGATAGCTGAGAGGGAGGGTTCTCTGGCTGGCCTGGGTCCGAATCTCCAAACAGAATAGAGCTGACGACAAACTTAGCACCTTTGGTGCATTTCATTTGTTCCCTCATTCTGCCAACATATATTTATGGAGGGTTTACCACGAGCCAGGCTCCTGGCACATTCAGACGAGGAGGATAGAGCCTGAGCCTCCAAAAGTGGCTGAATGGGTGTGGCAGAGACAACCGAGCCCCATGAAGTCCCGGTGTGACAAGGATAGTAATGGAGGTATGGATCCCCAGCTCAGGGGCCAGCAGAGGACAAGGGCCCAGCTCTGCTTGGTGGGAGGAGGGGGCATCAGGGAGGGGGTTGTCCCCACCTGCATGAGTTTGCAGCAGGCACCCACCACCTCCCAGTCTATGGGAGGGAAGGGGACTTTGTGGGCCAGGAGCACAGAGAGTTGTCTATGGGGGGCGGGTATTTAGGGTGAGGTGGAGCGTCAGGCCAAGGCACCGGGGGCTTGTTCCCGAGGGTGCCTTGGCAGAGCTGGGGTTCAGAGAGACCTGGAGGCGGCTCCGATGGGGGCAGGGAGGGAGCCTGGAGAGAGGGATGGGCCAGCAGGCAGACCTGTGAGAAATAGGGAGAAGGTGGAGTCCGTGTTTTCCGCTTCCTTTCTCTTAGAGGTCAGCCAAGCAGGGTGTCTCCCGTCTGTTCTGCCGAGGACCCTGTCCCGGAACGGGGAGGCAGAAGAAAATGGGGCAGGAACCCCAAACCAGCTTTGGTGTGTGCACGCGTGCAGTCTTGTTCCTCTGCGTGTGTTTACCTGTGTGCCTGCCTCTGTGTGTACTTTGTGTGGCTCCCAGGTGTGCGCATGACTGCGCACGCACATGTGTGTTTGTGCTGTGTGTACATGTGCCTGCGAAAACGTGTATGGCGTGCTCACGTGTGTGTCGGCGTGTGTATCATGTGTGAGTGGGCACGCTGTGTGGATGTGTGCTCGTGCGTGCGTTGGAGGACATGTGTGCACGCTCACCAGAGGCTCCATGTCTAGACCAGACACTGGGTTTTTGTTTTTGTTTTTTTAATAAAGTCTGACACCTGGGAATGGACACAGTCTGACACTGGCGCTGGAGCTTCTCAAATGAATCGGGGGCCGCCCCGCTCACAGCTCATCCCCTGGGCAGCTCAGGTTGCTGGAGTCTCCTTGGTGAGGGGAAGCAAATGGAAACTAAATAATAACTATGGGTGCTGCCTCCTGACACAGCCCACGCCAGGCTCGGGGGAGTGTGCAGGGCGAGAAGGCAGCTAAGGGTAGCCAGACGAGGGCCCCCACCCCCACCTGGGCCCAGCCAGGCCCTTGGCCTTGGGGGCCCTGAAGAGAGAAAGGTGCCCCAACACCTGGGTGTCTGTGTCTGCGCACATGGGTGTGGGGGGCATGTATACACACATACGTAAGGGCGCACATGTACATATCTGTGCAGAGCATGTGTGCGTGAACATGGGTGCACCTGCTCAGATAGGCACGTTGGTGGCTGCATGTGTGTGTGCACAGGACCTGTGTTTCCTGATGCAGGAACCACTGTCTTTGTTGACCACAGAGCTACCCAGAGTCGCATCCGAGGACACTGGGGATGGGGGGTAGCTCCCTAATCCACCAGTGTCAGAGCTGCCCACGGGAACAGACCTTGCTAAGGGCTACAGGGGTTGCCGGGCGGGTGCAGGACAAACTCCAGGCACTCTGCACCATGCCGTGGTGGGTCGGGAGTTCACTGCCCATGCTGGAGGCCTGGTCTCTTCCCACGGTTTTGTCGGGGGGGGTCAGCCGCCAGCACGGCCCGCAGTGACGGGGTCATTTTTGGCTTTGAGGCACCCTTCTTGGGCAGCTGAGTCCGTAGAGCTCTGTTTCCTCTTCCCCCCCTCAAGGCTGGGGCAGGCAGAGGGGCTGGGAACCGGGCTGTGGCCAAGGGATGCGGATGGAGATTGAGTGACAGGAACTTGCCCATTTTGGTGACAACGGCTGGGCTGCAGGTGTGACTCAGCAGCCTGAGGGGCTGTTTGGGACACAGTAGACAGAGACGCCAGTGTGAACAGCCTGCCAAGCTGCTGGGCCAGAGGCAGAGAGAAGGTAACCCAGTGGGCAGGACCGAGGACAGAGCTGAACCATCTACGGTATGCTGCTCACCCGGGAACGGTGTCGTGATCCATTTCACAGGCGGGAAACCAAAGCTCACAGAGGTTGTGGCCACTCAGCAGGCCGGGTCAGAGCTATGGCCTGCACCGAGGTCCCCTGAGCCCATGGTGCCGCCTCCTCCATGCAGCCCTCCTCTCTTGTCACTCCAGCCAAGCTGCAGGGCCTCGAGGTGCCAAGACGTCTGAGCTGAGTCTAGACATGGGGCAGCTTCCTGGTGCAGACGCTGGGCAGCTGTGATGTTGGACAATACACAAGGTTTTCCTTTTGCCTCAGCCCAAGGCCACAGATCCCCATTTGCTGAATTATCTCCATTTGCTCATTGTGCTCTGAGGGTGGGGGGGGGGATCCCTTATTTTGAATTTTAGGGAATGGTACTAGTGAGGTGGTGGATAGAGATCTGGGCTATGAGGCTGCATTTCAGAGGCCCTGCAGAAAGAAGAGGCTGACTCTGGGTCCCAAAGAGGAGCCCAAATGATATTCAATTTTGTAAAGGGAATATTAGGTGTTAATTAGTCCCTCTAAAATCACTACTAAGGGTGTGTGTGTGCATGCATGTGCTTATAAATATATGGATGTGTATATATTTGTATATAATACGTGTGTGTGTATATATATATATATAAATTATTATTCCTAGATGAGTCTGGGGCTAGATTAGTTTTATAGGATAAACCTAAGTAGCACAGTGGTGTTTTTTTCCCCCTGGAAGTAGTATGTTTATCCACCAATGTTCTTTAGTAAAGGCTTGACTTGGAGGCAAGAAGATAATCCCAACCTTAGGCTTTCTGTAGTTTATACAGAAACACAGAATGCAATTTCAGCCTAACATACGATTGAACCACAGATGTCGTGTTGTAGCAGGAATAAGAGTGACAACTTCTGTTCTGATAAGGAAAGCCTAAGCATCACTCAGCGATCTGCTCAACAGGCACTGTTGGAAGGGCTTTGCAGATATTCGGTGTCTTAATGAATTCAAGCCATACAACCTGAAGTAGGTGCTGTTCTTTTCCCTGCCTTCGGTGGAAGGAGCTGAGCTTTCTCTATCTCCAAATTTCCCAGAGATGTACCATCAACTTTATCACAAGGACAATATGTTTGTCCCTTGTTCAAGTTTCATTGGGGGAGCTTACTCCTCAAGCTCTAGCCATGGGCACGTGTGGTGAGAAAGTGGTCAGAGGGTAGTAAGTGACAGAGCCTGTAAGTTCACAGGCAGGAGCTGTGTGCGTGGAGGGGGGTGGGGAGAGGAGGAGGCCTCGGATCCCTCCCTGAAAAGAGAAAAATGCAAAAAGGAAACCCGGACAATCCTGCTGACATTTAAGGAAAGCCAAAGCCACTTGGCAAACTTTCGGGGAGTTTCTGCTAGGTGCTGGGCAGCTGAGCCAGAGTAGGGGGATCACTTGCACCACTTGACCCACAGTCCTCTTTCCTGGGTGTGGGGAGAAGTGAAAAAAAGTGTGGTATCAGGGAAATTAAGTCCAGGAGATGCTGGTGGACATGACACATGTCTTCTCCCCTCCAGGGTAAGGCTTGTGGTGAGCACAGTCATGGGGATGTGGGGGCCGGTATCTACTACATCTCAAGGGCCTTCAGAAGGCCCAGCCACGGGGCCACGAGCACATCCTTGGCTGCACCAGGAAGCAGCCCTGGGTGCTGGGAGGTTTCTCTGACCTGGACATTAACTGGTGTGGAAGAACTCCTTCCAGAACCTTCTAACTCAGAGAGGTGGGCTAGAGAGGGTCGAGCGTGTGCACCTTTTGCCCCCAGGGGCCACCAGCCACGAGGTTGGCTGTGCTGGGCCTGGACAGAATGAGTGTCCACACCATGCAGAATTCTGTGGCCAGATTCTTGTCGGACTGTCCCTCCCCCACAGGGCGGGCTCAGTCAGCTCTCAGGAACCCCATCCCAGAAGAAGAGGGATGAACCTCGCTCACGCAAGGGGATGGAGCGTGCTCCAACTTGGAGGCAGAGACCTGGGAGTGAGGGTGAACTCAGCCACAAACAGCTGAAGAAAAGGTGGATGGAGCAGAAAACCATATTGTGATAATATCAAGGAAGGAGGAAAAACCAAAATTTGAAAATATTTATTCCAATGACAGTAGAGGCCCCGTGGACAATTGACTCAGAGTGAGTTCGAGAGGGTTTTTCAGAATGCAGCAAAAAAGGAGCAGAAAAGGTAAAGGTAATCGGAGAGGGGATGGCACTTTTGAGGACAAAAATATTGGAAATCCAATAAGGGTGAGGACTGTTAATGAAGACTGGAACACAATTAGCAGAAAAGAAAAACATTCCAAAATACAAAAGAGGAAAACTCGCTGAAGTGAGACAGATCTGACTTGTACGTTGAAAGGGTTCACTGTACACTAGGCAAAACAAATAAATATTGAAGGAGAGCTGGTGGGGTGATCTAATCTCTTGGATGAATGAAGAGTAAGGGCCTACAATGACAAAGAGATCAGCTGGCCTTGTTTGTCCCCCTGCACCCCTATAGTCCTACTCTCCTTGGAGTGAGCCTTGCCCTGACCGTTTTGCTTCTCTTTGCCCTCTTGCTTAGCCTTCCCTGCTCCCACTCTCAGCCCATCATCATGAATCCCATTGCAATCTACCTGCACTCTGGCCCTGCCCCTGGGCTGTCCAGATGGCGCAGATGGTAAGAGAGTCCTCAGGGACCAGATGCTGGCAGTGCCCACAGGCTGAATCTCAGCCAGTCAGGCTTTCCCAGACCAGGACCCCTATCTGCAAGTGGGATCTAGATAGGCAGAGAGAAGAGACCCATCCTTCTTTAAATTTAGATCAGTCAGTGGACAAACCCTGAACAGCAGAAGACACATAACTACTGGGCCACGCTGTAGATCAAATGAGTGACCTGCTGTCCTGAGTCAGTGGGCCCACTGGGAGTGTGCTGTGCCCAGGCTAAGCCAGATGCCACCCGGGAGGGTTGCCAAGTCCCTGACCACCTACCTACCCTATGACCCAGGGAGGGAAATGGCCTGCCAGCCAGTCTCTTCTGCAGCAACTGTCGCCCAGAAGGACGAGAAACATAATTAAAATCTCAGGTGCCTTTTCCCAAGGGTCATTCCAGCTGGAGAGCCTAAATATCATACAGGGTATGAATGTGCTACATTTATTATTTTCACCATGGAGACGTCCAAGGAAACTGACCTTTTCAGCTTCAATAAAAACGGATTTTCCTGTAGGTCCTTTGATAGCAGCTGTGATCATGAGCCAGGCTGAAACTCAATATTAAACACCAAAGAAGAGAAAAAGGAGGTGCTTTCCCTTGGCCTGTGGGGATTACTGACATCCGCCTGCAAGTACACATGGGAAAGCATGTGGGGGGGCCTGGGACTTGTCTGGAGAGATGCCTACCACTGTTCTTGGACCCTCATGGCTTGGACACCCCTCAGCATCAAAAGTGCCTATTATTCATGCACTAAGTTCAAGGTGGATTGCACTTAGAACAAAGCCATAGTAGTGGGCTGCTTTGGAATTCAGAAGGGCTGGTTCTGGTATGCTCAGGACTCATTGTCCCCGCTCGTAATATGCCCAGGAGCCCCCCAGACATCTCACTTTGACTTATCTTCCCCTAAAATGCAGCCCAGGGCTGGCCATCTTGCTGTTGCTTGGCCACGCTGGTGGGAAAAACCTTGCAGACTTTCTGCCCCAGCAGGATAGCCAACAGGTAGAGGAACAAAATAACACTCAAATGGTAGCAATGTTGCCTTGCACTGAAACAGATGTTTAACAGTATCAAAACCAGTTCCCCTGAAAAACCAGTGGCTTGGCTGGGGGATGGATGCAAATTCCAGACTTAGCACAACGTAATACCCAGAATGTTCAGATCTCCACAAAAAAGGTGAAGGGGGTTAAGAGGTACAATCTTCCAGTTATGAAACAAATAAGACATGGGGATATAAAGTACAGCACAGGGAATATAGGCAATAATATTGTAACAACTTTGTATGGTGATGGATGGTAACCAGACTTATCGTGGGGAAGATTTCATAGTGTACATAAATATCTAATCACTAAGTTGTGCATCTGATGCTGATACAGTATTGTATGTCAATTATTCTTCAATAAAAAAACCAAAACAAACAATGGCTTGACCTCAGGCATTTCCTCCTCCCCCTCCCTACCCTGCCCCAGTGAAAGTGAAGCAATTTTAAAAGGTAAAAACCAAGAAGGACAAAGAAAGATGAGGAAGTTATAGCACGAAGGATTTCGATGAACTCCAAAAGGCAGAAAGAAGAGGAAGAGTGAAATCTGAAAGAGCAGAGCCAAGAAAGTAGCATCAGAGGTGCCTTGGAGGGGACACTGGTGAGTATGACTCCATGAACCACAGCATCCCCAAGCTCAGCAGTGGAGGGGCTGGGTTCCTGGAGCTGGAAATGGGGGGGGGGGGGGGGGGCGTGGCTTAGGAGGGATTAAAAACAGGACGAATGAATGACATCCCAGAAGATGGCAGGGGATGGGAAACTATAGGAATCTGTCCCTCCATCCAAGTAACTATTGAGCTGGCAGGAGGTGTCCAAAACAATTATTTTAGAACTCTGGAATCTGGTTGAAAACTTGCAGGACCCAGGGTAGAGTCTGATGAAGAACTTGGTAAATTTCTGTAAATTCTCACATTTCAGGGTGGCTACCATTCCCTAGCCACCAGCCCCTTTGCAGGCAGTCATGAGGACAGAGGCCCAAGTTTATGCTCCTGGTGTGGCTTACACGTGCCAGGGTGGGCAATAAGGAACTTGTCCCCCAAACTTCAGGGTTGTGTGTTTTGATGGCTGATTGCTGTTTAGGACTCTGGGATCATGACCTGAGCTGAAGGCAGATACTTAACCCACGGAGCCACCCAGGCGTCCCTATTATTATAATTTTGATTAGGTTTGCAACTTTTCCCTTTTTCCTATATGATTAAAAAAAAGGCAAATGTAGAGAATAATAATAGTAAATCTATATTAATGAGCATTAAATGTATAAAAATAAAATCTGTGACAATAATAATATAAAGGAGAGGGATGGAGATGTATAGGACACAGTGTTTGCATACCACTGAAACTAAGTTGGTATTATTTAGGTTCTTATAAATTTAAAATACTCATTATAATCCCCATGGCAGCCACAAAGAGAATAACTTAAAAAACATACAAAAAAGGGAATCAAAATGGAACACTACAAAAAATAAACTAAATACCAAAAAAAGGCAATAATGGGAGAATTGAAAAAAAACCATGTCAGACAGACAGAAAACAAATAGATACAAATCTGTGTCTATGTGCTGAAATGGGACAATACAGAAAACAGCAGAAGTAAATTCTTCACTATCATTAAATGTAAATGGATTAACCTCTCCTACCAAAAGACGGAGATAGGCAGACTGAATAAAAAAAACAAGATCCATTTATATATGGTCAATAAACTCACTGTAGATACAGGGACACAAAGGACTGAAAGTATAAAGATGGAAAAAGATATTCTAGCAAATAGTAACTAAAAGAGAGCTGGGGTGGCTATATTATTGCAGGCAAAATAGATTTGAAATGTAAAAAAGGATTAAAAGAGACAAAGAAGGACTAGGGAGAAGATGGATGGATGGATGGATGGATGGGTGGATGGGTGGGTGGGGGATGGGTGGGTGGATGGGTGGATGGATGGGTGGGTGGATGGGTGGATGGATGGATGGGTGGGTGGGTGGATGGATGGATGGGTGGATGGATGGATGGGTGGATGGGTGGGTGGGTGGGTGGTTGTATGGATGGGTGGATGGATGGGTGGGTGGGTGGGTGGATGGATGGATGGGTGGATGGATGGATGGGTGGGTGGATGGATGGGTGGGTGGGTGGATGGATGGGTGGGTGGGTGGATGGGTGGATGGATGGGTGGGTGGGTGGGTGGATGGGTGGGTGGGTGGGTGGATGGATGGGTGGATGGGTGGATGGATGGGTGGGTGGGTGGGTGGATGGATGGATGGGTGGGTGGATGGGTGGATGGATGGGTGGGTGGGTGGGTGGATGGATGGATGGATGGGTGGATGGGTGGATGGATGGATGGGTGGATGGATGGGTGGATGGATGGATGGGTGGATGGGTGGGTGGATGGATGGATGGGTGGATGGGTGGGTGGATGGGTGGATGGATGGATGGGTGGATGCGTGGATGGACGGGTGGATGGGTGGGTGGGTGGGTGGATGGATGGATAGATAAAAAGGTCCAACAAAATATAACAATTATTAACAAATATGCACTTAACAACAGAGTACCACTGTCTATGAAGCAAAAATGGGCAGAATTAAAGAAAGAAATAATTCTATAATAATAGTTGGAGACTTCAATACCCCACTTTCAATAATGGATTGGGAAACAAGACAGAAGATCAATAAGAAAGTAGAGGACTTGAGTGACACTATAAAGCAATTAGACTTAACAGCCATACACAGAACACTCCACTCAACAGTAGCAGAATACACATTTTTCTGAAATTCACATGGGCTATTCCCCAGGATAGATCATATGTTCGGCCACAAAATAATTCTTAATACGTTTTTAAAAATTGAAATCATATAGGGGCACCTGGGTGGCTCAGTCCGTAAGGCATCTGTCTTCAGCTCAGGCCATGATCCCAGGGCCCCTCGTAGTGTTCCCTGCTCAGCAGGAACCTGCTTCTTCCTCTCCCTCTCCCTCTGTCACTCCCCCTGCTTGTGCTCTCTCTCTGTCAAATAAATAAATAAAATCTTTTAAAAAAACTGAAATCATATAAAGTATCTTCTTGTCTGTTTGTTTTGTGAGAGAGAGAGAGAGAAGGGGAGGGGCAGCAAAGTAAGAAGGAGACGCTCCAGCAGGCTCTGCACTTAGCAGAGTCTGACACCAGGCTCAATCTCATGACCCTGACATCACACCTCAGCCGAAATCAAGAGTCAGATGCTCAACCAACTAGGCCACCCAGGTGACCCTCATATAAAGTATCTTCTGATCATAGTGGAATGAAACTAGAAATCAAAAACAGAAGGAAGAGTGGAAAATTCACAAGTATGTGGAAGTTAAAACTCGACACTCTTCAATTGCCGATGTGTCAAAGAAGAAACCACAAGGGAAATTAAGAAATACCTTGAGACTAATACAAACAAAGCCACAACATACCAAAACTTATGGGATGTAAGGAAAGCAGTGCTAAAAGTGTAATTTATAGAAGTAAACACACACACTGAAATATAAGAAAGATCCTTGGGAAGGCAAACTGGTGTGGTCACTGTGGAAGACAGTATGGAGGTTCCTCAAAAAATTAAAAATAGAACTACCCTATGCCAGTAATTGCACTACTAAGTATTGCCTCAAAGAATATAAGAACACTAATTCAAAGGGACACATGCACCCCTATGTTTATTGCAGCATTATTTACAGTAGCCAAACTATGGGAGCAGTCCAAGTGTCCACTGATAGATGGATAAATAAAGAAGATGTGGTATATATACACAATGGAATACTATTCAGCTATAAAAAAGAATGAAATCTTGCCATTTGCAACAACATGGATGGAGCTAGAGTGTATAATGCTAAGCGAAATAGTCAGGGAAAGACAAATACTATATGAGCTCATTCATCTGTGGAATTTAAAAAACAAAATAAGGGCACCTGGGTGGCTCAGTTGGTTAAGCGTCTGCCTTCGGCTCAGGTCATGATCCTGGGGTCCCGGGATCGAGCTCCACTTGGGGCTCTCTGCCTAGTAGTGGGAGCCTGCTTCTCCCTCCCCCTCTGCCTGCGACTGTCCCTGCTTGTGCTCTCTCTCTGTCAAATAAATAAAATCTAAAAAAAAAAAAAAAAAGTGGACACATTGCCACAGATTTTACAGAAGTTAAAAATATTATAAGAGAATACTGTCAACAGTTGCATACCAACAAATTGGAAAACCTAGATGAAATGCACAATTCCTAGAGGCACACAAGCTACCAAAACAGACTCAAAAAGAAATAGAAAATCTCAAAAGGCCCATAACTAGTAAGATTGGATCAGTAATCAAAAATCTCCTAACAAAGAAAAGCCCAGGACCAGATGTCTTCCCTGGTGAATTCTATCAAACATTTAAAGAATTAACACCAGTTTTCCCTAAGAAAATTTCTTTCAAGAATACCAAGAGGAGGGAACATTACCTAACTCACTCTAGGAGGCCACATTATATTTACACCAGAGCCAGAAAAGACACAGTAAGAAAACTACAGACCAATAGCCCTTATAAATATCATGCCAAATTCTCAACAAAATAGTAGTAAACTAAATTCAGCAGCATATCAAAAAGCTTATACATCATGACTAAGTAAGATTTATTCCCAGAATGTAAGGATGGCTCAACATTCAAGAAAAAGATAATCAATCAATATAATATGCCATATTAATAAAATGAAGGGAAAAACACATGATCATCTCAATTGATGCAAAAAAAGCATTTTACAAAATTCAGCATCTTTTCATGAAAAAAACACTGAATAAACCAGGAATAGAGGAGAACTTCCCCAATATGAGAAAGGTTATGTAAGAAAAACCCACAGCTAATATTATATTCAATGTGAAATACTGAATGCTTTTCCCCTGAGACCAGGAAGAAGCCAAAGATGCCTGATTTTACCACTTCTATTGAACTGCTACTCACAACTTCTATTCAGTCTTATTGGAGGTTCTAGCCAGAGAAATTATGCAAGAAAAAGAAATAAAAGCCATCCAGATTGGAAAGGAAGAAGTAAAATGAATTCTGTTCACAGATGACAAGATCTTTTTTTTAAATTAACTAACATATAGTACAGCATTAGTTTCAGATGTAGGGTTCAATAATTTATCAGTTGCATATAACATCCCACAGATGACAAGATCTTACAGGTAGAAAACTCTGAAGAATCCACACACACAAAAATTAGAGTTAATAAACAAATTTAGAAAAGTTGCAGAAAATAAAATCAACATGCAAAAATCAGTTGTATTACTGTACACTTGTAATGAACAATTCAAAAATGAAATTAAGAAAGCAATTCCATTTACAATAGCATCAAAAAGGATAAAATATTTCAGAATAAGATTTGTACACTGAAAACTATAAAACACGGCTAAAAGAAATTAAAGGAGATGATAAATAGAAATAGAAGGACATCATATGTTCATGGATTAGAAGACTTCATACTATTAAAATGACACTACCCAAAGTGAACCACAGATTCAGTGTAATCCCTATGAAAATCCCAATGGTTTTTTTTTTTATGGAAATAGAAAAACCCATTCTAAAATTCATATAGAATCTCAAGGGGTCTGAACAGTTTTAAAACAATCTTGCGGGAGAAAAAACACACCAAAGCTGGAAGACTCATATTTCCTGATTTCCAATCTTACTGCAAAGCTACAGTAATGAAAACAGTGTGGTACCTACAGAAGGAAAGACATTGAGGGGTGCCTGGGTGGCTCAATTGGTTGAGCACCTGACTCTTGATCTCAGGGTTGTGAGTTCAAGCCATGCCCAGCTGGTGCCTACTTAGAAAACAGAAGAAAAGAAAAGGAAAGAAAAGAAAAGACATTGAGACCAATGGAATAGAATAGAGAACCCAGAAATAAACTTTTGAATGTGTGGTCAACTGATTTTCAGCAAGGGTGCCAAAATGACTCAGTGGGGGAATGGACAACATTTTCAACGATGTCTGCAACAGATGTCATATAAAGAACCGGAAGTGAGAATGGCATCAGACTTTTCAATAACAACAGTGAAAACTAGAACACAATGGAACAATGTTTTTAAAATTTTGGGGAAAGATTCCTTTTCAGCTAAGATTCTATACCCAGCCACACTATCTATCAAGAATGAAAGCAGAATAAAGACATTTTCAGACCTTCAGATAGTAAAAATATTTTCCAAATACCCTTTCTCAGGCAGCTGAAGAAATGGCACTAAAGAACATGCTCCAGCAAAACAAGAAATAACAGAAATGACATCACAGGATCCAGGACATGGGGGATCGATAGGAAAAGATTAAAAGCTGCTCCTAGGTGACAGTTTCACACAGATTGCAGCAAGAGGCAGAAAGTTCCAGAAGGGAAGGTCCTCAGGAATAAGACAGAATGAATGTGTTAGAGCAGAGGTTCCCAGATTTTCTTGGTGCATGGTGCCCTTGTCTTGGTAATTTTTTTCTTGTGTTCTTAGACTAAAAGAAATACCTAACAATTCTGTTTATTAAATATTTGGGTCCAAACGACTCAATCAATATTTATGTCCTAACAACTAAGTAGCCATTTGAAAAACTAGTACACATTAATTGAAAGAAAAATTTTTAATTCCATTCTTTAATAACCACAATTACTTCCTAGTGAGATGTGTATGTCTGTTGGACACCGCACATCTACTCAACACTTTAAATCAGATATATACCTCCACCCTCATTTTGTTTCACATTGATCTTTGCCCAGTGCTTACTTTCTATCACAGTAACTGCTGAAAACCCAGCTTTGCAAAAACATGGCATGATCATAAGGAATGTCGTTCACACTATCATTGAAACAGTGAATTACCTTGTGCTAGTAGTTTGTGATATCTAACAAATACCGAGTAACACTGTGTTGTTGCCCTCTAAAATTTAAAATACCCCATGGTGCTTCTGTGTGGTCACTATAACATCCTGGGGCGTCTTGGTGCAATTTTGAATTGTGATATTAGAGTGTATCAAAAAATTTTTAAAGATTTTATTTATTTATTTGAGAGAGAGAGAGAGAGAGAGAGAGAGAGAGAGCGAGCACTAGTTGGGGGAGGGGCAGAAGGAGCTGGCAAGTAAACAGCAGACTCTCCATCGAGTGTGAAGCCCGATGTGGGGCTTGATCCCAGGACTCCGGGATCATGGCCTGAGCGGAAGTCAGCCATTTCACTGACTGAGCCACCCAGGTGCCCCCCAAAAATATTTTTAATAAGCTTGTGGCAGAGATTTCAAAATATATGGAAAAAAGTAATGATGGGTGAATTGAACACCAGTCAAATAAAAAAGTGAAGCAATCACCAACTCTAGAGGGAAAGCAAATGTTGGACAAGAAAGGAGATGGGACGATGTTATACTTCTTGACTCGATAATAAATAATATTTACAAAACCGTCATAACATAAGCAAACGACTCTAGTCTTAACCAGAAGTGTGACCAGGAATGGTGGAGGAGAAGTAGGGAGAGGGGACATAGGAATGCTAGAAACTCATTCATGTAGTGGGATATTAATATAGAACGACAGACCCGCCGCATGAAGACAGGGCCGGGATTGTGACTGTGGACTGGAAACATGGAAGGAAACACGGGGGAAACAGGTGTAAGAGGTCAAAGCGTGGCTTCTGCGAACAAGATTGGGACATAGAGAAGTAGAATGCTGTTCCTTATTATAAATCTTCCAGTAATATTTGACTTTTGAACTACGTGCATGCATTGCTTTGATAACAACATTTAAAAATTAAACAAAACAATATTAAAACCTAACACATGTAACCTAGATGCCCCTTATGATCTACATAATCTTTCACATGCAACAGAAAGTCTAAGAACCCTCCCGAGATTTGTGCAGATCTGAGCCTGACAGTGTGTGTGTGGTGGGGGGGGGGGGGGAGTGAATTATATTCTCACGGTTCTGCCGCCTCTGCTCAGCGTCCTCCGCTCGCCATCACGCCTCTGCGATCTACTCATCATGGCCCACCCTCCCCAGCTTCCCTAGCCTCTCCAAGTCAACAAAGCCAAAGTCTGTGAATGTTCGGACCTCTGAAGACGGGGTGCTTCTTAGACTCCCCCACGGTCCACGCCAGGGCTCCCCCGCTCCGGCTGGTCCCCTGCCCCCGTCCCCGTCCCAGCAACAGAAGCCCCCAGGAGTCCCAGCTCTCATTGCCACCACTCCAGGCCCACCGCGGTTGTGCGCGCGCACGCACGCACACGCACTCGTACGCACGCGCATGCGGCTCTGCACGCGCACGCGCACGCGGGTCTGCACAAAGAGCAGACCTTCTGAGAAGAACCTGAAATGACCATCTTTCCTTCAGCAGGCTGCAACTTCCCAGAAGAGAGTGGTGGTTTTAAGCAGCAAATGTTTCCTCCAGTATACGTCACTCCCCCGACACTGCCAAGCACAAGAATAACAGTGACTGGGTGCTGTGACTCACGGTGGTCCGACCATGTGATGATAACAAAGCGCTTCCCTGGCAGCTGGCGTTCCCCATGCTCTGCGTGTGGGCACGCAGGGAGCCATGCAGTGTGGCCTGGCCACCGTCCACCTTCGCCGAGCACGAAGATCAATGCTTGATGCACTGATGTGCCGACTTCCACTTCAGCAATCCAGAGATCCAGAATAACTCACTTGCTGGGCTCCTGATAGGAAGCCTGGGGTCAACGGTTTTAGGTGTATGGAGCTGTGCGTCACTCACCCAGAAGAGCTGAGAAAGGACTTTGGATCTCCTTGCAGCCCCTGGAGAATATCTCCGTCCTGCGGGGCGGAGGACTCAGTTTGAAGAACAGTTCTGTGCCTAGAGTATGACCCCCAGCTCATGGAGAGCAGCACTCTGCATTTCTCTCCCACCTTCCCAGCAGCATTATCACGGGCCTAGGGGACATCTGGAGTCTAATCTCTCTTCTCCAGGTGGCCAGGGCCCACCTTTGGTCTTCCTGGCCTTCCTGAGGACACTGTCCGTACAGATGTTCCCGGAGAGGTGCTGCCTCCAGCTGGCTGGCACCAGGATGAAGCTGCCAGTTTCCCCATGAACAGGACAGCCTGCAGGAAAGGACTTACTGACCCTGACCAGCCCTCACATCTTCGGGCTGCCCTTCCATGTGTCTACTCTGCCCTGTGGGGCCGCAAGGAGAGGGCAGTGGAGGGTTCCAGGGGAAACGTCCAGCCGCCATGATAAAGCCAAACCTCCAGCGTTGGCAGTGAAATGAACATCCCGGGTAGAGCGCTGCCCAGAGGCGACGACAGTGACCACTGGCCTGGCCACACCAGCCTCCAGTCCAACCCAAGTGTGGACGTATGGCCTTTCCCTCAGGAGTCCAGAGGACAAAGGCCAGCTTGGACTCCTTGGGCCTGGGGGACTGCTTTCCTCCCAGCTCCTGGCCTACCCCATGGGCATCCTCATCTTGGAGCCTGTCCTCCGATGCCACATCTCAGGGCTTTTGTCTCCTTTGGAATCTGCCCATCCATCCCTCCCCACGCCCCTCCTGCCTCCTGCCTGGGCAGACACAACCTTCTCCCCTTGTCCAAGGTTCCCTGAATGAGGACCCTGGATATAGTCTTCTCTTTGGGCTGAACCTCCAAACTCCCATCCCCTGCCCCCACCTCACCAGGACCCCCTTCCAGAAAACTCAGGTGCCACTAGTCAGAGGAAGGGGAGCCAGGCGTCATCGAGGATGGAATGCCAGAGTCCCATCACATCCACATCTCGAATATTCTCCCTGGAGCAGGTCAGTCTTGCAGCTGTCATCAGAATCCCGGGGCACATGGGCTGGTGTGGTGGACCTCTCGGTCCTTCCACTGAGGTAGGACCTGTGTGTTGGCCAGGTGACCCTGAGCTGGGTCACTAGTGCTGTCCTGAGCTGGTTGCCATAGGGCTGTTCCCTCCCAGTTCCTGGACACCCCCTGCCCCCACTCCCAAGTCCTCCATGGAACTCCCTTTTGCTGGGGCCCTGGCCTTGAACCTCGAACACACCAGCTATGACTTCCTGAAGAGCCACCCCTGTGCCCCGGGTGGTGGTGGGGAAGCACACACTGTCCTGAGATGTTCTGCGTCTGTGGAAACGTTCAATGTCTGTGAGGCAGGAAATGCTCCCTCCTTCCACCAGCAAGTCTGGTCCTCACCGGTCTCCATGCCACCAGGGCCAGGATCAATACCAGTGTGAGCAGAGCTGCGTCCTGAGTTGTTAGTTGTCCTTCTTGGTTTGGAGCATAATCCATAATGCTTCTCCTGGTGCCTGGCTCCCTACAGGCTCTGGGGGTTGCTGAGGAGTGGGGCATCCAGTCAGGGTGGGGGGCACAATGTCCCGGGAGCAGTTCTGGGAGGACCATGAGGAGCGGGAGGCTGAGCTGGCTGTCAGCCTCTTTAGCACGGAGTCTGGCTGCCCCTGATCTCGGGGGCACACGTACCCATCTCCCAGTCTGGGGACCCTCCCCAGACCTCCTCATGCAGCTGAGCTGCCCACACATCCCTATCTGTCGAATTTGCCAAGGATAGTTTGTTAAGAACCGTCTGCTTAGCCATAATGAGACTTGGCCCTTCTGCTCTGGACCTGGCCGGGGGTGTTCCAGGGAAACAGGCTTTCCAGGGATGCTTAGGCATGGCCGTGCCGTATCCTGGCAACCAGACCCAAAGCCAAGTCCTCCTGAGACCCTGGCTCCAGCCCAGCGCGGGGCAGAGTGGGGACCGGCAGCCCTGCGGGGCTGCCCTCACTGCCCACCCCACCCCTCAGCGGCACCTGAGCTGCGCAGGAGTCTGCACCCCTCCCTGGGCAGCCACGCCCTGCTCTGTACTGGCCTGCTTTGCCACCACCGCCTCTCTGGGCCCCCAGGGCTGACCTGGGGGTCTCCTCCTCTGTGAAGGGGGGTGGGAGGGCAACATGATTCCTGCAGCGCCCACCCCCGGGCCTGTGGCTCCCCAGCGGCGCACACCCTTCTGCCACTTCTCATTCTCTGGACGATTCGTTTAAAAACGATAGCAGTTGAGGTGACTTCAGGATCAGGGTGCGTTGCCTGCGGATCTCCAGACTCAAAGCTCCCTGTCCTCAAGGCAGACTTTCTCTGCAAGCCCGGCTAGGCCGTCTTCCCTGAGTACCTTTCTCTGCCCTTCTGATCCAGGAGCTAGAAAGGGAAGTGGCACACTCCCGGGCGCAGCCCCTCCCACCATCTGTGGGAGGCCTCAAGTGGGTGACGCGGCCCACGGCCTGGGCAGGAGCCCAGATAGGTGCAGACCAATCCATCAAACCACCTCCCCTCCTGCAGCAGAGCTTTGGGGAGACAGGGCCCGGGCTGGAGCTGGAGGCACCCTCACTCCAGGACTTCATCTTTGACCTCTAGAGTTCTCCTTCACTGGGTTTCTGAGAACATCTCTGATATCTCTCCCATTGGCAGCTCACAAGGGAACACAAGCCCCCAGAGCCCACAGTGGCCCACCCCCCCCACTTCCTCAGGCCCCAGGGAGGGGACCTCCTTGTGGGGTGAGCCCACCCAATGGCCTCAGATCTGTTGCTTCGTGGGCCTCCCCCCAAGCCTCTCCCCTTGGAGAGTCACAGAGACTAGGAGCTTGCAGGAGAGGAGGCTGCTCCATCCCCTGTGGAGGGAGTACCATGGCTCTACACCGGGGCCCCTCTTCAGGGCTGATGCCGCCCACCTCGGCTGGGAATATTGCTGCGTCCTTCCCCTGGAATTACCTTGGCAGCCAGCAAGCCCCTCTCCCAAAGTTAGGCCCCTTGGGGGTGATCCCGGATCCTGGCTGATGTGGGGGTACAAAGGCCTGTTCCTTGCCTCAACTGGGGGGCAACTCTGAAGGGCGGCTCTGGAGCTTTCTGTGGGACTGGCTGGGGCCTCAGCTGTGACCCCACTTCTCTCTCTGCCCACTCCTGCACTCCTCACTTCCTTACGGGGGTCCCTCCTGAGAGCTCTTCGTGGAAACCCCCTGCCCCAAACTCTCCGCCTCAGTCTGCTTCCAGGAAACTCAGCCTAAGATGCTCCTGGGCTCCGGGGCCAGTGGGCTGTGGGGATGAGGGGCTTAGACTCCCATCCTGCTGGAACCCACCACATGCTCAGAGTCATAACACTCCAGGTCCTGACCTCCAGCTGACCGAGGCATGGGTCTGACCCCCACAGGCCTCCCCTGGCTCACCACCTTTGTGAAGGGCTCCCTCGGTGGTGGACGCTGTTAACACTCCTCCCAGGCCGTCTGCCAGCCCCTTCGCCCCATCTGGGCACCTCGTGCCCCGATTCTGAGAGCCAAACTAACAACTTCTCAAAGGTCTGCCCCAGGGGATGGGGAGCTGCTTCGCCCACAGGCCCAGGGAGTCCGTGTCCCTTGGGGAGCCCTTAGCGGTTTGTTGTTGTTGTTGTTTTACAAACACAAGAACAAAGCTTTTAACATCTTGTAGCTAAAACATTCTGGAAGGGAAATCCGCTCTCACAGTGCGCTGACACCGACTTGGAACCGTTAAAAGCAGGCCTCATCCAGCCTCGACTGACGGTTTGCAGGGGGTGGCCACCAGCCCTCTGCTGTCAGCTTGGAGCTCATGGAGGTAGTAAGAGGAAGGCCCACCAAGGCCCACAGTGACTGGGGCAGGAGTGTGAGAGCCCAGATCCTCACTTCAAGGGAGGGACAGCTGGGACTTTGCCCAAGATGGCAACTGCGTCTGGCTTCCTCCCTGGGCTCCGCGCCCTTCCCTTCCTGCTGGTGCCTGGGAGCGCACGGGAGTTCCTCGGGGGTCTACTCCTGAGAAGCCCACCTGAGACACTCTTATCGGAGAAAAAGTGGAGTCTAGAGAGGACCAACACACACACACACACACACACACACACACACATGCACACGCACACACACACACACACACACACACTCACTCAAGCCTGTGGGCCTTGGATTTCCATGTTTATGACAGGTCGGGAAGAATTTTCTCCCACTCAAGGATCCACCATGTAAAGATTGCTCACCCACGTTTTCTCCCATTACTTTTGAGAGCTTCAGTTGTTATAATTAAATCTTTAATCCACTACTTGGAATTTATTTTGGTGCACGGTATAGGGAAGGAAATCAATTTAATATTTTTCATAAACAGTTAACTAATTATCACAGCGCTGCTTATTTATTTATGTGGTTTTTAAATTAAAAATGAATTAGTACATGACATGATTGCCAAGATATTAAGTAGAAAAAAACAAAAAAATAAGAAAACAAAATGCAGAACAGTGTGTATAATAAGCTCTTATTTGTTTAGCAAACTACAAGCAAGCGCCTCTCTATGCGCAGGCAGTTCCTAAAGGCTTTCTAGAGACCGTTTCCGTGAACCGTTAATGGTGGTTGCCTCCAGAGAGACAGACAGGGTTCCGGAGAGGAGACCTACTTTTCATTGAATACCCTTTGACTTATTTGAATTTTTTATCATGTTCAGCTATGCCCTTTTTAGTAAAAAATAAATTAATTTTAAAAATTCAAGACTCTGTAAGTTGCAAGTAAGAAAACACAGCTGAGCTAACTTGAGCATATGGGGACACATATTTTAAAGGATGTAGTGATCACCCACGGAGCCCAAGGCCAGGAGGGCCACGAGTGTTGAACCAGGGATGCAAAACTAACACAACGGCTCCTCCTGCCTGTCCACCTGTCCCCATCCTGGATCAGAGGACTTTCCTCCCAATGGAAAGTGTCTAAAACCCACCTGTCCCTGCCCTTCCTGCCTTCCTTGCTCAGGTGGTCTTGAGGTTCCTCTTCTCAGAGCTCACCTTCTTTTCACTTGACTACTTCAAGTGATACCACATCCCATAGAGAGTAGTAAGTTTCATTTAGAAGAGGCGACATGTTAAGAATCTTCTCGAATAGAACTGCACCCCATTCAGTTGCCAGTCTAAAGCAGATACCATTTCTTCCTGCCCAAGGGAATAGGGGAGTGAGAGGACCAATGGATTCTTGCCTTCCACAGTTCTCTGGTGGCTTGCTTCCCTGGCCAGCAGCCACCCCAGGGTCCATCGGTCAAGGGGGGGAGTTTTTGACCCAGTGTCCTTTGGGGTTCATTCCCGAGAAGAGCACTGGGGAAGATCCTCCCTGAGGTGGCTGACTGCCTTGGTAGTCTACTCCCAGCTAGACTCCGAGCTCAGAACTGTGGATTTCCTGAGGGACTGAGAAGCAATCACAAACTCCTGTTGGCTAGGCTTTCTCTCCTCTAGCAACACATGTCTTACGAAAATCTGAGCCATGCATAGAGGACAGGGGTCCTCTATGCCTTTACTCTCTGTTGGCCCCGAGTCCTAGACCCAAGAGCCAATAAGCACCACGATGCTTCTCTAATATGTAACCCATTTGGGGAGGCTTCTCAGTGTTAGGTGTGAGGTTCTCACTTTTGACTTCTTCACTCCTGTCCTGTCTCAGTCAGCACATTGTCTTTCAAGGACTGACTACTTGTAACTCCACTTCCTGTACCAAGGTGGATATCTGTCACTATTCTTCTGATTACACCATCCAACTAGAACAGGCTTAAACAAAAAAATATGTTTTTTTTTTTTTTTTTAAAGGCTGTAGAACTGGTGAATGGAAACTAGGCCTCAGGAAGATCCATCATTCACTCACAGCCTAGACTCCCATTGCCACATGGTTGAAAACATGGCCACCAACCTTTCCTAGCTAGATAGGTGACAGGGCTAGCCACATGAAGGACTGACTTTCTCAGCCTAATTCCAAATTCCTGGCCAGAAGATCTGGACTGGCCCAGCTTGGGTTAGTGCCCACCCCTGGTTTAACCCCTCAGGCCAAGGTGGAGGGTTGGGGAGAAGACAGTCACATTGTCCAAGATGGCTGCTAGACACCTACCAACGTTGTCAAAATAAGGGGCTAGGATTGGAGATTATTTTGAGCTGAGAAGGCACCTCTTCAAGGTGGACAAAAATCTAATGGTATGGAAGATTACTTTTCCATTTCATGAGAAATATATGTAAATTACAGAAAAAGCTTTAAATTCAGGAATCAGGAAACATCCTCGATCTCATATGCTAAAATAATATTATTAATGCCTTGGTGTTCAACTCTCCTGCCCCCTCCTCTGCTTCATCCGTGGGTGCACATCCTTCCAGTCTTTTTTCTCTATATTTATAATAAATTTTACATATATGGGGGAGCAGAATATGAATGCCCAGCCTACTTCATTAGAGAATCTAAAGTCTTTGATCTTTTTTCTCTTCTCTGTTGTATTAGAGAGACAGAATGCTAATATTTCATCTCTCCTCCAGGAAGGTTTGCATATTAAGCCCTTCCTGCCCTTGAGAAAAGAAAGGGTAACCAGGTTTTTGGCTGCTAAATGATAGGCTTAATGGCTCATCAAATCAGGCCTATTGTGAAAGAATGAGAGAAGATGAGGGGTTTGTTGGCATTTGAGGTGAGCAATAAACAATACCCTTCTCTCCCCACCAAGTTTTGAACTAACCGAACAATAAAATTCAGTAATCAGGCAGATGGAGATGAAATTGTCAGCTTCAGTTCTGATGAGGCTGACTTGAAGTCCCGAGGATCTGCAGCCCCTGTTGGGTTTCCTAATATTACACCCGCCACATATCCCCTCCCCTCCAGCTGGGAGAGTGGTTAGTGACACCCCCTTGCATATGTATCTACAAAATATGGATCATACCATATTCACTTCACTCTGAAATCTGCTTTATCCTTTATCAATACCCTTTGCTTTACAAATCTCCCTTAACTAACATCTGAGTTGTTTTAACGTAGGGACTATAATGAACATCCTTATTTTTATTGTTTTTAACCTGTTTGATGATTTTGTATAATAAATTCCAAGAAATGGATCACATTAAAATTGTGTATGCATGTTGCTACATTGGTGTCAGAAAGATGCTAATAATTCAGAATCTGCCTAACAGGGTATGAAAGTTCCTGGTTTTTTTCCCATGGGCTCATCAGCATTGATAATTATCCTTTTTTGCTCTTTGCAAATATGAAAGACCAGAAACATATTGTTTTAATACATATTAATGATGATTACCAAAGTCGGATGTCTTTTAATGTTTCTTGTGCATTTGCACTTTTTTTGGAAGATTGCATTTGTCTTTTCATTTTTTTCTTATTGATTTTGTTTTTGTTTTTTTTAAGATTTTATTTATTTATTTGACAAAGAGACAGCGAGAGAGAGAACACAAGCAGGGGGAGTGGGAGAGGGAGAAGCAGGCTTCCCGCCCAGCAGGGAGCCCGATGCGGGGCTCGATCCCAGGACCCCGGGATCATGACCTGAGCCGAAGGCAGATGCCCAACGACTGAGCCTCCCAGGCGCCCCTTTCTTATTGATTTTTAAGAGCTCTTTATATGTTGAGACAATAACCTTTTGCTCATTGTAATGTATTGCAATCACTTCCCATTTACACTCCCTGTCAAATTTTGTTTTCTGGTTTTATGGAAATCATTTGGAAATTTTTCACTACACACATGCCAGGTACATTACAAAATATTTACTATATACCAGCCACTGTTCTAATTGCTTCACATACATTAAATTATTTAATCCATACAACAATAACCCTGTGAGGTTCATGCTATTGTTGTACCCATTTTACAGATGCAGAGATAAGCACAGAGGTTATATAACTTGCCCAAGGGCACATAACCAGTAAATAGGACTCAAGCTCATTGCCTGGCTATGAAGTCCTTGCTCTAAACATAACCTAATGCTGCACGTATTTACTCTAAACCCTGGAGAATCTGAAATGTTTCCTTGGGTTGTGGCTGGCATATGCATGTTACAAAGCTCCCCAGGCAGTTTGTCATACCCCAAGGATGAGCACCAGTGATTAATGGTGTTTTATTTGTGTTTTGCCCTACAGACGTTCTAAATTTTTATGTAGTCAAATTTGTCCTATTTCTATTTTTCTTTAGTACTACATTAAGAAAAAGCCTTCCTCAGCCCAAATCTGCCAGTTATCTATTGCTGCGCACAACACTTCACTCCAGAGTATAGTGGCTTAAAATGATAAATATCTATTAGTTTTTATGATTCTCTGGATGGCATATGGGCAAAGCTCCACTGGGTGGTTTCTCTGCTGGTCTCACCGAGGATCACTCATGTGGTTAAAACTGGCAGTTGGTTTTCGCTTTTGGGTGGGATGTCTTGGTTCTCTGGTAGAGAACCGCTCTTCCTCCAAGAACCTAGGCTGGCCTCCATCATAGCATGGTGGTCTTCGAGCTATGAGAGTTTTAAGTAGAAGCTGCAAACATCTCTTAAGGTAGAGACTCCAGACCTGGCCCAGGGTCACCTCCCTGACTTATACTGGCCAAAGCAGGTTATGAGGCCAGCCTTGATTCAAGGGGTAGAGAGACAGACTCCACCTCTTGATGGAAAGAACACCAAAGCCACATTGCAAAGGGCCACAGACACAGGAAGACGGATTCGCTGGAGGACATTATTGTAACAATCTACCACAAGATGTTGAAATCACTCTTCTGCAGTGTTTTCTAGTACTTTTTTTTTTTTGAGGTAAAATTCACATAACATAAAATTAATCATTAACCATTTTAAAGTATACAAGTCAGTGGCATTTAGTATATTTACAGTGTTGGGAAACCAACATCTCTATCTAGTTCCAAGACATCTTCATCACCCCAAAAGAAAAACCCATACCCGTTGATTGAGCAGTCATTCCTGAATCTCTTACTCAGCCCCTGGAAACCACTGCTTTCTATCTCTATAGATTTTACCTATTCTGGATGTTTCCTATAAATGGCAGCATACAACGTGTGGCCTTGCATCTTGCTTCTTTCACTCAGCATCATGTTTTTAAGGTTCATCCATGTTGTGACACATCACCAGTGCTTAAGGTTCATCCATGTTGTGACACATTACCAGTGCGTCATTCCCTTTTATAGCTGAATAATTCTCAGTGGTAAGGATATGCCACACTTTGGTATCATTCATCAGTTGGATGGACCTTTGGGGTGTTTCCACCTTTTGGCTTTTATGACTAGTGCTACTATGAGCATCTAGTACTCTTGATTCTTCTTACATTGAAATTTTGCCAGCATCTGGGATTCAGTTTTACACTGTTAGATGTAGAAAATTGAACTCCATGTTCTTCCTTTTATTCCAATGATGTGTATTTATAGACTATCCTTACAGCAACGTCATCTGCCACTCTCATCACGCACGCCCTTGGGCAAGTTACATAACCTCTTTTGTGCTTTAGTTCCCTAATCTGTAACTTGGGGTAGTAATAGTAACACATCTCACAGAGTTGTTGTCTTCATTAAATGAATTCATACATGTCAAGTGCTTAGAAGAGGGCCTGGCACATGGGAACTCCCTGTTATTAAATACCCTTCATTAGGGACACCTGGGTGGCTCAGTCAGTTAAGCATCTGCCTTCAGCTCAGGTCATGATCCCAGGGTCCTGGGATTGAGCCCTGCGTCAGGCTCCTTCCTCCATGGGGAGCCTGCTTCTCCCTCTCCCTCTCTCTCTCTCCCCATCTCTCATGAATAAATAAAATCTTTTAAAAAATTATTTAAAAAAGTACCCATCATTATTCTTAGTCATCCCCAAATTCTACATATGCAAGAATCCACTTTGGACGCTTTCCTGTTCTGTCATTCTCTTTGTCTGTTTCTATTTGTAATGAGCATTGCTTTATATTTGTCTTCATTTCCTGTAAGCCAAGTCTACCTTCATTGTTCTCTTTTTAAAAAAAGTTCTTCATTCATCTTGGCCATTTGGAATTCTTCCAATTAAATTTTATCAGGTTCTTCCCCCTAAATCCTGCTGGGATTTTTATTAGAGTTACATTTATAAATTAATTTAGGGAAAATGGAAATATTTTTATTGCCAAGTCTTCCTATGCCATAACATGGATCTTCATTTATTAAACTCTTATTTTATATCTCACAGTACAGTTTTGTAGATTTTTTCATATAGGTATTATAGATTTCTTTTGGCTTATCCCTGGATATTTTATATTTTTGTTGCTATGGTAAATGGGATTTTTTTTTCATTATATTTAAGTAGTTACTATTTGTATTTAGGGGAACTATGGATCTCGGTTCTTGTTTTATTGTTGATAGTCTAGTGGCTTTTCATTTTTTTAAAAAAAAACATATCTTCCTATAATTACCTTCTTTTCTCTTTTATCCACCATTATATCTATTTTATTTTTTTTCTTGACTTATTGAACAGACTAAGACTATCAGAACGCTATGAGGTAATGGGCATTGCAGGTGTGAGAAGGTTTTGAGGAGTGGCAGTGGGTGGCAGGGAAGGTGTCTCAGTGCAACAGCATGGACAGAAGTTTTGCAGGAGGAAAGTGGTGATGTATCCCCAGAATGGTGCAAAGAAAGGAGAAGTTGGTCTTGAATACCGGAGTGGGGATTGTGGGTTTGACTTGGCAGTGGTGGACATCAGACTGGTGTGGTTGGGTTGTATTTTGGAGGCATGGCTCAGACTGTGGTGGAAGGTACACCACCGGGAGGTAAGACCCAGACAGAATGACCAGAGGAGTCTTCAGCAATCATCAGATGAGTGGTGCTAAGGATGGGAGCTGGGTAGGAGTGTCTGCTGTGCCCTTTGTGATGAGGGTCTCCATGTCTCCCATTGGATTAGGTCCTGAAACCCTGGGGCCCGTGTATCCTGGGGAGCATACCCAGAATGAAGGTTCATGCTTCTCCTAAAGAGGTTCAAAGGTGGCAGAACCAAGCTAATGGCCCTGCACCCCCTCCAGTCTCACCCTCCAGAAGAATGTCTACACTCTCAGTTGTACATCCAAGAGGGGGAGGGGTTTTGTGGGGTTTGTTCTTGTTTCTGTTATTGATTTTGGATGTAACATAACTAGCAACCATAAAAACTCAAGATTCTAGGCCTCAAAGGGAAAGGGCTCCAGCCTTTAGGGTAAACCCATCTCACACATCAGTGATGGTGACATTCTCCTTCTGTGGTCAAGGCGCCTCAGGTCCCCTCCTCTGTTATCTGGCTTTGGTTGGCTCAGCCCCACAAAAGTCTAGGGTCACAGTGGTCATCTCCAGGTTGGGGGGGATGACTGGGGTGCAGGCCTAGGCGACAGTGACTAGTGTGATAGCAGCACTTCCCCAGTCCCTCCCCTCTACCCAGTATCCCCAGAGCAGCTGGTCAGGCTTCTTCCCTACCCTCCCTAGCCAGCCATCATACAGAAGAAGAGCAAGAGGCAGCCAGAGGAGGGGGCCCCCATCTAGAGACTAGAGAGGAGAAGCCCGCTCAACCCCCATCGCAGCAGGGGCTGCAAGGAGCAGGTAGGCAGCTGATGGGTGAGAAAAGAAGGGACCGTCTGGGGGCAGAGAGGGGAGCAGGTTGATGGGGGATGGCGGGGGCCCTGTGAGGAGTTTGGGCAGTGGGGCATGTGCTCTAAGATGAGGGTTTGAGTGTGGAAAGAGGATCACCTCAAAGTCCTCGAGGGCAATCAGCGTGGGCGAGAACCAGCCCTGGCAGAGAGCCCTTTGTTCTGCTGAAACCCAAACTCACTAAGGAGGCCAAGCCCATTCCCAAGCCTCACCTGATTCTGCTGGGCTTTCTGCTGGGTCTGGCTGCCTTTTGGTCGTCTTGATTCCAATCAGCACATGAAAGCAGTGCGAGTATCCCTGGCTTCTGGGACACCAAGGCCCAAGAATGATGGCGGACAGGAGATAAACCCCGATTTTCTGCCCAAGCCCAGCGCTGGATTCCCGGTTGGGACTTTGATTTGATAGTTGGCAAAAGAGTGTCTGGTAGTGATGTGGCGGATGGGCTGCGGGCGGTCAGAACTGCTCCGCCCACACCTGCCGATGCTCAACAGCCCCACCTGGTGGTGCCCGGGCTTCACCTGGGCAGGGCAGAAACCCTCAGATCTACCTCTGGCAATACATAGAAGGTGCAGGGTTTTCCGAGTCATCCCAGGCTGACCCGAGGCCCCAGACAAGTGGGAGACCACTCGCCCTGCAAGCTGTTCATTCTATTTATGGGGATCCTGGACCCTCCCTCAAAGAGTTCACCAAAGTTGCAGCTCCCTCTCTCCATGACAGACCTTGGCTGGTGGGCAGTGCCCCCACCCCATCTCTGCTTGGCTGGTTGTTCACCAGTGGACATGAAGGACCAATCCAAGTCCGGCGTTGGCTTTATTGTTGTGTGTTCATGTTTGCTGGGAGGAGAACCTGTTGGAAATCAGCATGGACAGAGCATTTTAATTAACAGAGCTGGTCTGAAACATTAGGTTGACGTGAGTTTGCTCAGCGCTGAGGATGATCACAATCTAACATCACGAGAGAAAAAGCAATGAAGGAAATAGATGAGACAAGGCAATATTGGGAGTTTATGAATCCTGTGCATTTTCTTGTGGCTTCACAGTGATCGCTTTTAAACTGGCTGTCACCCATGCGTGAATTATCACCTCAACCTGGGAGGATGGGAGGCCGACAAGACATACACCTGCGCACAGGACATGGGCACTCGCCCGGCTCATAATTCTTTCTTATGCTGCAAAAGTGGAGAGCACTGTGATAGCAAAGAGAGATGTGACCCTTGTGATGTCTTTGGGAAAAAAAAAAAAAGAAGAAGAAAGAAAAAAACCAACCCTGGGGGCAGGAGAGGAAAGAGGAGAGCTAAGAAATAAATAACAAAGCAGGATGCTATTTACATACCCAGGGAAGGCCTCTGAGACTGCGCTCAGTGCCTTGGATGTCAGTAATAACTCGGTGATGGAAATAAAGAGACTCTGCAAACCCACATCGCCTGAGATGGTATCAGCACCATCTTTCCCTCTGTTTCCAGGCAAATACCAGCACAGCAGGGGGCCAGACAGGCCTGTCAAAGGGAACAGTGACGAGGGGGTGAGGGGGGGTGAGTCCAGTGGTCCCCATGAAGACTCAATTATGTTGGCTGTGAAGAGATTAATTAGAATTGAATTTTCTATTGATGTAAAGCTGCCTTTTGCACCTGCCGTTGGCATCCTCATTACTGGTTTTCTATTACGGGGGATTATATGATGCAGCGAAATAAACTTTATGCTTCCCGAGTGGTACTCTTCAAATGGGTTTACTGTACTTAAGCTGGTGGAGAAGAGGTTTACCTGAGAGATATATGATTTAACCAATTCTCTTCTTCTTCTTCTTCTTTTTTTTTTACACAAGGGGAACCTCCATCCATTTGTGGGAATTGTAAGGCGCAGAGGTTTTAATGTCCAATGGCCCGGTGATAAGCTGTGTGAGGGGAGGGCTTGTCTTACTCACTCTGTGCCTGGACACTTACGAGGATGACGAATTGGAAGGAATCATGAGTCACAGCGAGTGATTCTCTGGAAGAGACGGCCCAGAGACCCGAGGGTAGGGAATCGGAGTCCCTGGGATTTCTGTAACGTGCCCCTTGGAGAGGGGGTGCAGTGGGGGTGGAGAGAGGATGCTGCCCCCGTGGAGGGGTGGGCAGCATCTGTGGTCTGGGGAGAGCTGGTGACCAAACATGGCGTCCTGTCCCATGAACTACCTGCCCCTCCCTTCCAAAGTCAAGTTTGGGAGGCACTGGTTCGGAGTGGGACCATCTCTGCCCAGGACAGGCTCAGTAATTGTTCATTAAATGGAAAATAGTGGCATCACCCTCAAGAGCACTTCATCCTCCCCCACTGGGATAATGACTAACCTTTTGGCCTCTGCTGTCCCAGCTGTTAAATGGCTAGAAACGGGGGGAGGAGGCTCTGGGAAGCAAATAAATCTCAGCAATTCTGTGTAAATCCGAATTTCATCTAAATCACCTTAAACGATGATACCTTCCAAATGTGCCCTGAATCTGGGTCTCCAAGGAGGAGGGCAGTCCCTTACGTTCTTAACGTGGGTGCACCTGGCATCCAGTTTTCTTGGGGACCCCCAGGAACTGCAGTTGGGGGCCTAGATGGGGCATACCAGTACAGGCCCGTGCTGTCTTTCCCTGATATTTTTGGGTTGAACTCAGTGTGAGCCCCAGAGCCCACAGGTGTCCTTGCTTCTTCTGAGCAACCACCAAGGTGAATGCTGAGTCACAGTCCTTGCTTCTTTGAAGCATCGCCAAACTGGTTCAAAATGAAGGCCAAAGGACTATCTGGTCCCTCCCGTGGCCAGGCCAGTCCTGCTCTGGTCTTCCTCTGGAAGCAGCAAGGCATCCTTCACAAACGTGGTTCACCAAGGAGGTTTCCAGGGCTCCTCAGCCACCTCGTCCAAGTGGCGGGAGGGCTGGCATCCAAAAGGGTCAGGAAGTGACGTCGGAGATAAAGCTATGCCTGACTCAGGAACAGGGAGAAGCCAGGCCTTGGAGGGGGGGAGGGGCTGGTCTCCGTGCCTTTTATATGTTTTACCCGGACGAGGTGAAACCTCTGCCTCATGCATTCATTCAGTAAATATTTATTGAGCACCTACTACCTGCCAGGTGCAGCTGGGAATACAGCAGTGAACGTGGCAGGCATGGTCTCTGACGTTCCGGAGCTTATATTCTGCTGGCTCAGTGGGTCTTTCTAATTAGACACTCTGTCCTTACTCTGGAGCTAGAGCCCAGAGGGAAACCAGTCACAGCCACAACCACTGCCTCTGGGCGTGTGGAGAACGAAGAAAAAACTGTGAGATGAGGAAATGTTTTAAAGAAATAGCTTGATTGTAAAATACAACAGATGGAAAAAAAAATAAGCCAAAGAAACGGATGGCTTAAGGAGTTATTATAAAGACCACCATCAGGGGCGCCTGGGTGGCTCAGTCGTTAAGCGTCTGCCTTCGGCTCAGGTCATGATCCCAGGGTCCTGGGATCGAGCCCCGCATCGGGCTCCCCGCTCCGCGGGAAGCCTGCTTCTCCCTCTCCCACTCCCCCTGCTTGTGTTCCCTCTCTCACTGTGTCTCTCACTGTCGGATAAATAAAAAATCTTAAAAAAAAAAAAAATAAAGACCACCATCAGATCGAGGACTAGAACTTCACCAGTGTCCCCAGAAGTCCCTCATGTGCCTCCATGTGCCTCCTATCAATCTCAGCGGCCGTCCTCCCAGCAGAAGCCACCCCTCCGCAGACTCCCACAGTAATCTGTTCTCTGGCTTTCTTTAGAGGGTCTCACTTGAGTGTGCCTTCCTAGACAGATGAGGTATTCTTGCCCATTGTAGAAAGGCAGATCTATCTTTTGAGTTTCTTTTAATCTATAGGTTTCCCCCCTCCATCCCTTTCTTTCCTTTACAATTTATCTGTTGAAGAACCGGAGCCTTTTGACCCAGAATTACCCATTGTCGGGATTCTGCTGATGGATACCCTTGATGAAGTTCAAGAGTGTTCCTCTGCATTTCTTGCAAATTGGCAGCTGAACCCAGAGGTTGGATCAGACTCAGGTTCGGTCATTTTGGCAAGACCAACGGGTGGTAGTGCATTCTTTCATTGGGAGGCATGTGATACCCATTTGTCTCACTTTTTGTGAAGTTAACCATTGGCTGCTCAGTACCTAGCTCTGTTCATTCACTGGCGGTGTCGAAATGGTGATATTCTAATTCTATCATTTCTTTTTTATATATCAACTTGAGTACCTCTATAAAGAGATGCTCCTACTTGTCTACCACATGGCTACCCAGTGGTACAGTTTACATAGTAAATTTGTTTCTTATAATCTGAAGGCAGTGACGTTTTAAGAAGCATTATGTATTAAAGGTCTAAATATACTTGATGGGTTTCAATCCATTACAATTATAATCTTTATTGAAGCTCATACGGTTCCATATTTGGCCACTGGGAGCCTCTTGCAGTTGGCCCCCATGTCCTTTTGACACAATCGTTTAGTCTCTGCCATCCTCCTTGCTACCTGGTATGACAAGATGTGCCCGGCTCATCTCACATACTTCTTCCTCTGGACCTGGGATGCAATCAGCCACGGAGAAATCAGACCTGGAGAAATCTGCCGTTTCTCCAAGAAGTCCTGGTGTCTATTAGTGGAGAATCTCTTTTAAAACAAAACAAAAGAAAACAAACATAAAATGTCAAGAAAATGAGAAGACGAGCCACAGACTGGGAGAAAATATTGTAAAGACATATCTGATAAAGGTCCGTTATCCCAAATATACAAAAAAATAAAAAGAAATGAGCTATTGAGCCACAAAAAAGACGTAAAGAAACTTAAATGTATGTCGCTAAGTGAAGGAAGCCAATTTGAAAAGGCTACATCCCTATGATTCCAACTGTATGACATTCTGGAAAAGGTAGAATTGTGGAGGCAGTAAAAAAAAAAATCAGTGGTTGCCTGGGGTCAGTGGGAAGAGGGGGAGGGAGGAGGGATGAATAGGTGGAGCACAGAGGATTTTTTAGGGCAGTGAAACCATTCCATATGATATTATAATGGTAGATACATGTTCTTATACATTTGTCAAAATCCACAGGATATACAACACAGAGTGAGCCCTAATGTAAGCAATGGACTTGGGTTGATGTTGGTCAAGTTGTACCAACAATGTTGTACCAACAATGTACCTCATGACCACTGGACATTGATGGTAGGGGAGGCTGAGTGTGTGGGGAGGGGATTTAAGGGAAACTCTCTGTACTTTCCACTCCATTTTGTGGTGAACCCAAAATAGCTCTAAAAAAATAAATTCTATGAATTATTTCAAAAAAGATAAAAACCTCATGAATGAATACTGATTCTTAAATTCAAATTCAGAGTTATTGGGCGTGTTTACCTAACGTCTTCTTTTTTATACCTGAATTCTTTTTCCTCACCCCAGACTCATAGCACAGGAAATGACAGAATTAGCATATCCAGCAATGACTCTTACCTTATTCTGTCTCACACTCACAATAGTCTCCGTGTAAAACATTAATACTTCCTCGATCAACATCATCATTGAAAACAGGTAACATTTTCCCCTGTGCAATCTCATTTCCTTATCCCTCCTCTTTATAAATAGCTGTTGTACATCTATACCATCAGAGCATCTAGCCTTCATACACTTCTACTCTTTCCTCTTTAATCCTCATTTATTCTTAATTCTATAGACAGTTTATATTTAATGTTCACCTCCTTATGGCGATGTCCCTCTGGTCACCTTGGCTCTCTGAGGCTCATTTTCTGGTAGCTTCCTCAGGAGGTTCTCATGGGGACAATATTTCCTGAATTCTTGCATGTTGGTGTGAATTTGTACCCTTCTACACTTGACAGTCAGTTTCCCTGGATATAAGATTCTTGGTTCACATTTTATTTTCTTGAGTATCTTAAATATAGTACTCTACTTGCTCGTGGCACGTGTTGCCATCAAGAAGTTGACAATAATCCAATTTTTTGAATCCTGTGCTATTTTTGCTTAGCTACTCAAAGGGTTTTTCTTTTTCTCTCAAGCCTCATGTAAAACTAAAATTACAGCTTGGTTTTGGTCACTCTGGGTCAATATTTCCAGGAATGTGGTGTGACCTTTCAATATGTAGTTTCAACCCTTATTTTGGAGAGATGTTCTTGAAATACAGCTTCTGTGGTTTGCTCTGTTCCCTGATTTCATTTTTTCCCCCTTTGGGGACTCCTATTCTTTGTGTGTTGGGTGGTCTTTACCTCGCTTCAAGATAGGTCACTTTAAAAAAAAAATTGTTTGTATCATGCTCATTTCTTTTTGATCTCTAGAAATTTCCTGTTTTCCCATCCTCTACTTCTTGTAAGGTGTTGTCCGTCATGTTTACCCATCCTTGTATTCTTTCCAATTTAATGTCTCAAAATGATGTCTTTTAGACCCAACTCTTTCTTCAGTTTGTCATTTCACTTCTGAGCTTTTCCATTTCTGATTTCGGTTGTTTGTTCCTGTATCATCTCCTTAATTTATTTTAGCTCTTTTTGAAATAGTAGGTTATAGGCTTTTATTTGTTTGGTAGGCACATCTCTCTGGTGTGTTTTTCATCGTCTGTAGAGACAGTGTTTGACCGCTTATTTTCTTCTTTCTTAAAACAACTTTGTGTGGGATCTGACCTTGATCCCTTTCTGCTGCTCATTTCTGTAAAGGTGAAATTAATTTTTCTGGGCTTTTAAAAGGAGGTTTCATTCGAGATAGCTTTTCCAACTTCCAGCTTTCTAACTTCACAGAGCTCCCTGTTTCGTTTCATGCAGTTAAAAGGTATGTCTCCCCTTTCATCTGGATCTTCTGTTTGCTTCCTCTCTATTCCTGCTCTGTTCAGTTTTGATCCTTCTTTCAGTAGTTTCTCCTTGGTGTGGGGCCCTGTCCTGGAGGGAAGACCTGGCCAATCAGCCTCAGGAGTTTCCAGGGGCTAGGCTGCTCCATCCTCTTGAAGTGTTCTTACCTGATGACCCTTTGCGCTCACACATTGTTGCAGTGGGCAAAATGCCTCCCAGTTTCAGCTACCATTGTAAAACTGGAGTCCAGTGCTTTCCAGTGAACACCTATTGGCTATTTTGGGGTGCTTCTGTTCTCAGGCATGACAAGCACCCCATTTCTTCCCTTTGCAAATATTTTGATGTTTGAGGAGATACACTACCCACTCTTTCTATTGTGAATGTTCCCCACAGGTGTTTCGTCTTCCTATCTAGTTGGGCTGTCTGTTTTTATTAGGGGATTCAAGAATATTCAAAATTTTACCACCAGCACTGACACCATCTTCTGAAAAATGCCCTGGGGAGAACTTTTAATATTGTTACTTTAACAGCACTAAGGCATGCTATATCACAAGCAGACCAGAAGAGAAAAACTATGTAAACATCTGCTTCCAAAGCCTGGTGACCTTGGCGATTTATGTGGAATGTCTTGTGCTGACCATGACATTGTAGCAGACCCTGCTGATCCCCTCACTGCATCTGAATTTAACCCAGGAGACAATTCCAACTTCTACATCTCTTGAGCTTCTACATCTTTCCTTTTCTCTCTCTAGAGCTTTCCCTGGTACCACCCATTGGCTTGCTTTGTGCTGCCTGAGATCACTGTCAAATGAATTGCCTGAGCCTAGATGCTTGTCTTGGGTCTGCTTTGGGGTGAACTCAACCCAAGACAGATGCAAAGCTGTGTTCCAGGAGCCTTGCCTGTTTCAAACACCTCTCATGTAGTATAACCTGCTGATGATTTTCAAAAATGGAATGATGTTAGCTTCATATTTTTAATAGTCTTTGGTGAGACATATTTTTATTCTACACAAATGAAATGCTTGTCTTTCCTGTCCACACACCCCTTTATTTCCTCAAAGGGCCCTGGTTGATTAGCTGTTTCCCTTAGACATTGTCTTTCCTAAATGCTAGGTTTGTTTTCCCCCAAACAGCAACCCTGTTTTCTAAATGTAGAGTCTATCCTTTTTCTGGGCATGAAAATGAGAGTCCTTTGTCTGTAGGTGCCAGAATGTCTTTTGCGTTTAACCAAATATATATTGAATTATCATCCCTGGTTCTTTGTGGCTGGAAGTCTTATGAATAAGGACAGGGCAGGTGAGATAGGTCAGGTCAAATGCCACCTCTTCTGTGAAGCCTACCCTGATGTCCCAGGGAAGACCACTCAGACACCTCTCTCATCGCTCCACCAGAATCTGCCTTGCATTCTATTCTGTCTGTTCATCTGCCTTATTCCTTGACTGTGAGCTGCTCGCCTCAGTGCCTCCCCCCGATTCTGGCCCAAGCAGTCCTCAACAAAGGCTTTGCTGGGCAGTCTCTGCCTAAAGACAGGTGGTTCCAGACACCTGAAAAGGAGGCTGGGGCTTCACCCTCGAGCCTGCCTCCAACTGGTGCATCATATCAGCACATCTCTAACCAGGGCAGAGTGGGGGCCCCTGCCCTGCCCCCCTCACCCCCCGCAAATCCTGGGACAAGGCACAGAGCCTGGAACAGACACAAAGGGAGGACTCATTTGAGCCCAAGCCATCACTGCTGAGAACAAGCAGACAGGAAGCTCTGTCTGAGGACAGGGATAGGGAACAGAGTGTGACAGGCTCCGTGCTGGGACCTGCGGGGCTGCCTTCATGCCACAGGGCCCTTCGTGTGGTGTCAAAAGAGGAGATTTGGGTTGTCTTGTTTTGTTTTGTTTTTTTTAAACCTAACTTTAGACACTATTGACAGCAAGATGTCTCCAGCACGAAAGCCAACAGGGAGGCAGTGGCTCAGTGTTTCCATAGCTACAGACAGGACGCCACTGGGCAGTGTTCTGAACTCCAGAGCATCTCAGGCTCTGCCTGCAGGATGAAGTTTCCTGGGCTCTGGGAGAACTCAGCAATGAAGTGGCAGTGGTTTAGCATGGTTTCTGCTGCAGCTGCCTGCTATTTCACTGACAGGGTTTAATTTCTCCAGGTATCCAAGGCTGTCCCCTGAGATCACTCCTG
This sequence comes from Eumetopias jubatus, assembly GCF_037043125.1. Lineage (NCBI taxonomy): Eukaryota > Metazoa > Chordata > Mammalia > Carnivora > Otariidae > Eumetopias > Eumetopias jubatus. The sequence continues at coordinate 46,409,221 of NW_028274816.1, forward strand.
CGTCTGGGAATCCTGGGGAAGCTGGAGATGTCCCTTGCCCCCACAAACCTGCCGCAGGTCACGGCATCTGCTTCCAGAGCCTGGTGACCTTGGCACCTTCTTGGCACTGAGGGATGGCTTGGCAAGGCAGGAAAGGCAGTTTCCTGGGTGGCTGGCTGGCTTTCAGTGACAGGTTGGCCATGGGATAGGAGGTGCTGACAGGATGTTTTTGCATTACCTGCATCCAGTTTGGAAAACCGTTGGAGGGTCTGCAGAGCCAAACCCTATCTGGCTTTTCCAGTTTTCTCCCTCCCAGGGATCCTGCAGGACAAGGGTCTGGGTGTTCTCCTCCAAGGCTGACCTGGGTGTTTCCCGTGGTGATGTGGTTCCCCCAGAGGAGCGGGCAGCTCGGATGCTGGGGGGAGGGGAGGGGAGGCATTCCTGAGCCGCTGCCCTTGTGTGTCCCGCTGAGGGACATGCTGCCTGACTGATGGGCTCCTCCTGGTCTGTCTCCCTGGATGCATCATCCACCAGGCTTTTGTTTTCAGTCCCGGCGGAGAGATTCCTGCTGCCAGGCGGTGTGTGGGTTCCCCGCACAGTGTGAAAACACCACTTGCTCAGGACTGCCTGGAGAAACAGGGTAGTACCTGTCGCTGTGTTTGCATCGCTGCTCAGGCCGCCCACGTGGACTAGGGCGCAAGCGCCTCTGCTAAAAGGGTCTGAGCAACCCTTGAGAATAACCATAACCCAAGGCCTTGGCGAGATTTTTAGAACGTCTGCCCTGGGGGCAAACAACAATCGCTTAGTGACCCCTTGGCGTTCTGGCTGGCTCTGAGGACACAGACAGACCTGTGGCTCCTCCAGCATGAGGCCCCCAGCTTGGCTGTGAAATTGCCACATGTGTGACTTCCATCTCCGTGTCACGTCTTGGCACTTCTCTGACTACAAACCTCCCAAATCAGGGAAGTCCCAGGGTGCCCATCCTCACCCAGTGGCGGGCTCCTGGGGGCATCTGATAAATGTTTCTGGAGTCTTCCTGCTCTGTTCAAAACAATCCTTTCTTTCCTTTCAACATCTTCAGACCCAATTCTTAATAGTAAGCATTCGTTGTAGAATAGCATTCACATTTGCATTTAAAAACATGCTTTTAGCTAGCTCAGGAACTGGGAAGACACTTAAGCCCCGCTTTCCTGCCACAGGATGGAAAGGCACTAGTGGATGTATAACCCTTGGTCAGGGTGGAGGAGTTCCGGAAATGCGCTCTGGGCTGATGATGTTGGAAAGGAGATCCTGCCCTGAGAGGTCCCACTGGCCCCCTCGGACCCCACAGAGCGCTCGGTGGGGCTGAGAGACCTGTGCTCACTCTGCCCCGGGGAGTGACCAGCAGCCCCATGACAGCGGGGCCGAGTTGTGCCAATCTGGGCTAAGCCAGCAGGGGTCCTGGAGAATCCACAAGCTTTCCCAACTAGGCAGCATTTAAAAAGAAGTGCCATGAAATGATTTCATATAGTGATTTCCTCATTGTAATAATCACCCCAGTTAATAATGAACAGCATATAGCAAAAAAAAAGGAGGCCCACTTGAGGGACTAGAGAGAATTATGTATAATGGGCTTGTTTGTACCTGGAGGCAGGTAGATGCACAGAACTACCACAATGGTGGGAGGAGTCAAACCCTTTACTATCTGAGGCAGAGGAGACTGGCTCCTGCAAGCCTAGTCCCACTGTCTTTGACTGACAGTGAAAAACTCAACTTCAGCCCCGTCCTGCATGACGTGAATGCTGAGTTAGTTTGGTCCAAGCGAAAGAGCATTTACTGAATTGTGGCATAAAATTATTCTAGAATTTTAAATTCTTTATCCCAGAGTAAGAAAGAAAAATCTCCACTGTTTAGCGTCTACAGGACCCCTCCTGCAGTGCATCCCCCCACCTGAGTGTCCTCTCCCATATCGTGGGCAGGCCACCTGAGGGCTGGGCTCAAGATCTGTGGGGACTGAAGGAACAATCAGCAGCAGACCAGCCCAGTGGTGTTTTGTTTGTATTTTGTTTTGTTTTTTAATTAAGAAGCACCAAAATGAACTTGAGCTTGGCAAGACCTCAAGAGCGACACCAGGCTGGCTCTGAGCCCAGTTTGCATGGATGGACTTGACCTGGGCTTGGGCCTGCCTCCCTCTTGGGCTCTGGGTTCAACAGGGGTGCGTCGGCAGACCCGCTCATCCTAGATCGGGGGAGGGGGACATCCCTTCCTGCAGACCCCAGAGGTCCTCTAGCCCCCCACCCTGAGTGCTACCGTCCTCCCTCCTGGATGCCTGGCTCCCCCCCCCCCCGCTCTGTGAGACCCCTCCAGTGTCCTTTCCAGGAGTCCTCCCTTTTTGCTCAAGTTAGCCACAGTTGTTACTACGTGCTATTCAGAAACCCCTATCTGTTCACCAACCCTCGTTCGTGTTAAGGATGGACACTGGCGTCATCTTAACCTGCCTCGGGAAGTATTTTTATGATGGTGGAACTTCAGAATTTGCAACAGGCATGGGGGGACGTGGGGTTGCCCAGAAGCCAGCAGCATTGCTAGGGTAGAGGGCTCTCCCCCAGGCATGATGGCATCAGGAGATTGCAGGTGACTCAACAAAGAAGGGAACAGAGGGACCCATTCCCTCCAGCTTCTCCAAAATCCAAGGGGTGACGGAAAAGGAGAAGGGACATGGGGAGTGGAGGAAAAGTGGCAGGGAAGGGACGTTCATCCAATATGGTCCCAGGTGGCCAAGGGAAACTCCCTGGGCCTCCTCTCTAGGTGAGGAATTTTTAGGAATTGTGACATTACAGCACAAGCCCGGTGGGGGTCTCAAGAGCCTGGGCTACCCTCCCCTTACTGTTCAAATGGGGAGGAAAGGCTTGGCCACGGTCCCACACCGAGGCCACCGCAGAGGCAGCTGGGGAAGGCAGCTGTGTTCCTGGAAAAGGGGCTCCCATCCGGACAACGCTGTGCTCAGCCTGTCACAGCGTGGGGAACTAACTCTGGGAAACCCTGTGGTCACAATATTTCAGAGGCCAGCACAGGGCCAGACGCTTGACACCCAGGTCCTGAGGTGGCTAATCTGAGTGACTCAGAGCAGGCCAGCCTCGCCACCCTGCTTTCCAAAATGTCTTCACACCCTTCCCTCACTTCTGCGGATCCTGGCCGCAAGAAGCAGGTGGAGCCTATTTCCCAAATAAGGAATCGGGCTGGGATTGCTAGCAGACCTGCTCGAGGCCACCCAGCCTGTGCCTTGGAGAGCTGAAACCCACCCCCTGGTCTATGCCATCATTCTCTTCTCTCTCCCATGGGATGCTGGTGTTCCTGGATCTACCACTCCAGATGGCTTCCCTCTCTTCCCCAGAAAAGCTCTCTGGTTCTTCTCACAGAATGGAAAGTTGAAGACTCAGGATGCAGTCTTACCACAGGGGCTTACGTGCCCTTCCTGGAACACAAGGTCCTTCCCCCACTGTGCTGCCTTCAGCTCCGCACCCAAAGGTAGGCGAGAATCTGCACTCCAGGGGATGCTCCGGGAACCCAGAGCCCGGGGAGGGGGGTGGTTTGCCTGCTATCCTCCCCCAAACCTGGCCTGGCCCCCTCCTCCTGCCTCTTTGGCAGCAAATAGAGTGGCTTCTGAACCTCCGTGACTTCTTCTGGGGCATGGGTCGTGGACTCCTGGTGTGATCTGATGCAAATGTCCTTGTACCTTCGTTGGGATGCAAAGGGAGAAGTTTGCCACTCATCTTTCAGCAGAGAAACACGTATCAAAAACTGCAAGTGAGCACACAGGGCTTCATGCCGGGAATTTGCAGCGTTTCTCCGCCTCTCTCGCTGCAGAGGCCGAGCCTGACTTTCAAAAAAGGGCACGCAGCCCTTGGCAAATCCCGAGGAGGAAAACCCAGTGCATGTTGGTGCCAGGGGCCTGGAGCCCGGTTTGGGGATTTCCCCGAGGGCCTCTCCAAGCAAGAAGGAAGTCTGAGTGAAAAAATTGAAAATCTCGCGGATGTCAAAGGAATGCAGCATTGTTGATGCCTAGCAATGCCTGCCTGAATATTAGATGCAAATAAGTGCTAATAAGTACAGTTGGAAACGCTAATGGAAAAACAGTCCTTCCCGGGAGGATCACTGCACACAGCCGCATGCCATACCTGGGAGGGCCTCACCGGCCCCACTTGCTGCTAGCTTGGTTCTCATAAAGCCTGCGTAGACTTGTCCCGTGGAAGTAGAGCTTGTGTGGACTTATCCAGTGGACACACTTGTGGTTCAGAGCCTCCTCCTGGGTGTGAGGCTGGGCTCAGGGGATGCGAGCTCCTCTCCCCATTCCCTCTGCACTGCCTGCTGAGTGTGTGTGTGTGTGTGTGTGTGTGTGTGTGTGTGTATTCTCTTGCAGGAGCGTGCTTAGTACTGAAGAGGTTCCCTGACCACCAGCTTTCTTTGGCAGGTGCCCAGCCAACTTGTGGCCAGGACCCTGGGTGGTGAGAGACGGCTGGACGTATGGGGACAAGGCAGGGGAGGGGCGGGGAGGCACAGGGTCAGTGCTCTCTGGGCTCACCAGGCAAGTAGCTTTCTGCTCACTTCACCGCCACCCCCCAACTTCACCGTTGTTCACCATCTTTCCTCCTGCTCTGCTCTGCTAGCTTTTGGTCATGGGCTGGGTAAGGATGCCACTGCCCTGTCTGTCCTGACATTTGCGTCCTTGTCCCTGATACTGTTCATCAGATCTGCACCTGACTGAGGAGTAGGGCGATTTCAGCCCCATACATACTCCCCCCGCCGCCCACATACAAACACAAGTAACACAGAGCCAGTGGAACCCAGCTAGGCCTGGGTCTGGAACAGTCTCTGAACTCGGGATCTTGGAGAGGAAACCCCACCGAACCTACTCCACTTTGGAATCAGCAGCTCAAACATGGCTCTGCCACCCTCCGGATGTGTGGACTCCAGCACCCTGGGGGCATCCTTGTACCTTGGTTTCCTCACCTGGAAAATGGAAATAATAGAGCCTACTTTGATGTTGCAGGAATTAAGGAAAATCATGATACTGCTGGTTTGCTAAAGTTTGTCTTCTCTCCTTTGCTGTTCTCTCTTTGTGCTGAGCTCGCCTTAAGCATTCAGTCTGGGTGCCTCCTAGGCCTTCTGGAGCCCTACTGCTGGGGACTCCCTGGCCTTCCTCAGGAGCGGCTCTGCTCCCTGCCAGGGCTGCCCCTGGCCCTCCCCTCTCTGGTCAACCCAAGGCCATGAGTCCACCTCACTCCCCACCTCTCCATCTTACCCTCCGAATTAGCAGGGTGGAGTCGCCAGGCCAACCAAACAGCAGATAAAATGAGAGGAGGGTGAACATCCTTTCTTTTACTAAAGCTTTCCCGGCAGGTTTTGGAAAACACTGGGGTCCCCTCAAGATTAAGAGGTGACTCATTTACAGCTTCATCAAGTTCCGGTGAGAAGCCAGCCGGCCTTCCTTCCCAGCACCTGCTTGCCCCCTGCAGGTGGGGGCTGCGTCTTCTCAGGAAAAACAGGACTGGAGTCAGAGCCCCCCCTCTCCCCCTGCCCATCCGGGCTCTGTCCTGGTGCTCCGTGGCTGTGGCTCTGCCACTTCCCTGCTGTGTTGTTGAGGGTGTGTATGGGGAGGAGTCGGCTGACCCAGGTTGACCTGGTTCACGAACCCCGCCCCCCCCAAGATCTCAGGACGTGACCCAACAAGCACTTCTAGGAGGTAGCCCTCAAGGAAAAGCCTGGGTCATGGGTCCTTTCAGCAGAATCCAGAGCCCCAGGAATTTGGGGATGGGTGCAGACACCTGGGACCAAGGCCGCCCAAGACCTTGACCAAACTCTACTGAGGCTGTAGGTCAGGGATCCCTCAGAATGCTGCTACGGACCACGCCTCTGCGTTTCCCCAGCCCCGCGCCCTCGCAGCGTCGGGTCCTGAGCGCGCGCCCCTGCCCAGCTGTGGTCACGGCCCGCTCCGGTGACGCCTAGTCATTTTCCCAGGTCGGCGCCGGCGTGCGACCCACCGAGGCAGTGACAGCACTCCGGCCGCGCTCTGGAGCCAAGTGGCAGCCCTGAGGCCTGCTCTCAGGGAACCCGGGAGACGGGCGCAGCCCCCAACACCACCGCCCCCACCCCCGCGGCCGTTGGACCGCGCCCAGCGGCGGCTCCCTCGAAGCGCGCGGCCCGTGGGGCCGGCCGCGGGAGCCGCAGAGCGCGCGTGGGCGCGGCGCCCGCGAGCTCCCGGGAGGGACCGGCGGATCGCGGGAGTGATCCCCTTCCCGGCCCGGCCACCGCCACCGCCACCGCCACCGCCACCGCGGGGCGGGGCCCAGGCCGGGGGCGGGGCGCCGGGCGGGCGCGGCGTTATTTCCAGCCTTGCCGGAGGCTCCGCTCGCACTTCGCTGGGAGCCTTCCCGGCGCTCTAGCCGGATCTGGCGGTGCGGTGGGGAGAGGAGAGGGCGGCGGCGGGAGGCTGGAGGTGGGAGGCGGGGGACGGACCCGGGCTCGGGGCCGAGGAAGAACACGCCACCGCACCCTCTCCCGCTCCCTCTCCTGCGCGCTCCGGCCGCCGGCCCGCGCCGCTAGCCTCACCCACCGCACCGGTCTCCGCTCCGAGCGGGAGGAGGCCCCGGGCCCGAGCTGGGGCGGAGGTCCTCCCTGCCGCGCGGCCCCCGGGAGCCGAGGATTCGCCGTGGAGGACCGAGCCCGGGCTGGAGGCGCCCGCGGCCCCGCGAGCGCCGGCTGCGCCAGGTAAGTGCGCTGCGCCCCCGCCCCAGCCCTGTCCCCGCCCTGTGCCGGCTCCTGGCCGGGAAGGGCGCCCCGAGGGGTCCCGGGAGGACCCGGGACTGCACTGCGTCCCGGCGCCGAGAACCTGCACCGTTAAGCGTTCGAAGCCGCAGGCGGAGATAGGGCGCGCGGGGTTCCGGTCCGGCCGCGCGCTGGGGACCGGCTCCAGTAGCGGGAACTTTAATTAGACTTTTGCTCCATGGCTTTCACTTGCCGCCGCGCGTCTGTGCACTGCCGCCCCTCGGGTTCCCTCGGTCCCCGCGGATGCTGTGCTCCTCTTCCCAGCCTTGGGTGCCGGGCGCGGGGAAGCAGCGTTGGTGTTGAGCTCGGAGAGAGCCGGGCTGGAGCGCCCGGGGCGCCCGGGGCTTTCCCGCTCGCTCCAGTCTGGGACTCGGGGGCGGGTTGTGGCGGGCAGGGGCGGGGGAGGAGTTCGGAGCTGCCAGGGCTTCCCAGCGAGCGGCGGAAGGTGCCCCCGCGCTCCGTCGCGCGCGTCCCCACCCCGCCACTCTCCAGGGCACCGGCCTGTTTTGTACTTGAGGCGAATGTGTGTGCGTCAGTGATGTGTAAAGGTGTGCGCGTGCAAATGTCCGGGAGTGCGGGAGTCCGAGCCTGGAGCTGCTCGGGTGGGCGGAGCTGCTTCGCGGTGGGACCCAGCCGAGCTCTGGCTGCGGCTGCAACTCCAGCTGCTAGCTTCCAGTTTTGCATGCCAGCTCTGACCTCGCCAGAGGCCGGCGCAGCCAGGCGAAGGTGCGTTGGCGGGTTTTGGTAGTGCCAGTGTTGGCGCTTGATTCGGAGGGTCCCCTCTCCCTTTCCAGGCGCAGGACTCTTGCCGCCCTAACTTTCGCCCTACATCTGGTCCCCAGGCCCCGCGTAACCCCCGACCCGGAGCTGGCGCGGCAGCCGTTCAACGCCCTGGGCTGTGAGCGCTCGCTGCCGGGCTGTTCTAACCGAGAAGTAGGGGCCGTTCCCGGGGCTCCCCGTCTTAAGCCGTCTCCGGGATCGGGTGGGTCTCGGGTCCTTGGGGCGCCTCCCTGTTGGACCCTGCTCAGTGATTGGCTATGCTAGGGAGACTGGGCGGCAGGGCGGTCCGTGTCTGGCCCCGCAGCCCAGCCGGAGCGGGAGGCGGTTGAGTGAAGGGACCATAGCCCCTGGGGGGTGCATGGTGGGAGAGGAGGTGGCAGGCGGTAAGGGACAGACTGGCCCGTTCCTCATTTCTGGGATGCTTCCAAGCTGCACTACCACGCTCACTTTTTTGGGTAACCTCTCACATCCGAGTTCACCTTGACCCTTGCCTACGGGTGGGGAACTTTTCTCAAGTCCTGCCCTAGAACTGGGCGGCCTCTGGAACGGAGTGGCGGAACCCTCTTTAAAATTTCCCAGCTGTATGGCCTCTTCTGCCCACCCTCTGTCCCTGTCCCAAAGGCAAGGCTGACAGGCTGCAGGAAGAAGTGACCTTCTGCTCCCTGTAGGAGACCCTTTTAAAATCCAGGCAGCCCACCACATATGGAAGGACAGGGAGGGAGGAGCCCTTGCGGGGAGTGGAGCCCTCATCAGACTTGCCTCTGTGAAATGACCCACAGAAGGAATAAAATGCAGACCCTGAAGAGGTTGAGTCTCTTAGGATGATCAATAATTTAATAGCATTTGAACACAGACAACCTCAAAGTCAGACCCCATCCCATCGCTTAGCCCATTCACCCTGAGACACACCAGTGGCATGGCTTATTTATTTATTTACTTGGAATCAAACTCCACAGAGTGAATTATGTTTCCTTGGTATTGATTTTTGACCCCAAATTAAAAAGTCAAGGCTTTCTTAAAACAAGGTCAAGGATTAATTATTTATAGAGAGACATCAATCAGCTGACGTGGGGGCTCATTTATAAAATGCCAGAGCAGGCAAAAGGAGCATGGGCTGATTTTCACTGGCTCTGGTTGGGAGAGGAGCAGACTTGTCTGACCTCCTGGGCTTGGCAAATCTTCGCTGGATTGTGACCAGAGGAGGAGTCTTTGTAACTCAGCCTGCTGTCTGAGACGCCTTTTTAATCTTGTAGCCAGAATACCACTTGGGAAATTTCATGGATATTTGCTGTGTTTCCATAATGAACATTTACTGATTATGGAGTATCAAGGGAATTTCATTTTTTAAACATTTATTCAAATGTCTGTTTACGTAAGCTAATAAGTCTGGGAAAGTTCGGTGGCTACTTTTTTGCCAAATGGTCTTTGGGAAAGCATGCTGGTGAGCTCCTTGGGGAATTTGCCTGGGATTCACTTGGAAGGTGGGAAGTCAGAGACTCCTGATTGGAAACACCCTGGCAGACTACTTCTCTGCTCTTCACTCAGAGCTTGTGCCAGTGGCGACCTGATAGGCTTTTTGTGGTTTTGCTGATCGAAGTGATGGGCGCTGAAAGCTTTTACTGTGATTTGCTGATGCATCTGGTTGGAGGCACCTGTGGTGGGTGCTGGAGTCTTGTGCGGGCTGGTGGGAGGTACGGGGCCCCCTTCTCTGGCCTGCTGCCTGGCTTGGAGTGGGAGATGTCTGTCTCAGCTGCCCCTGCTGCACCTCCCTGATTCTCCCCGGTGGGTGTGGCAGCCACAATGGAGAAAGTGTGGAGCAGGGAGGGAGCCTGTGGGCAGGAAAGTGGACCAAGGGTATGGCAGTGCCTTCATGAACAGCTGTGGCCATTACTAGCGCTAGTAAACACTGTGTGAAACAAGGGCCCTGCCTTTCAGCTAATCAGAAGGTAATGAGTTAGAAACAGGAGATTTATGGAGTGCTGGGCCAACAAGATCATTGTGGCCCTCCTGTGGGACCCTGAGAAATTAAAAAAAAAAAAATTGAGGATGGTTGTCTGGATGTGAATGCGGGAGATGGTGTTCTGGAGCCTCAGGAAGTTTGCTGGGAGCAGGCAGCCTGTGTGGTGACAGCATGGGGACAATAGGCTCCCTGGCACTGTCTTTGGAGTCAGAGCCAGGACTAGTCTGACTCCAGAGCAGCTGTTTTCCCTCCCTCCTGGGAAAAGGCTGCACCACGGCAGAGGGAACCCCTGGGTTCAAACAGCCAGGGGACAGGGCTGCATTAACTCAGGTGGCAGAGGACACGGGAGATGCCATCTCATTTCTTCCCAGCCGGAAAGTGTGTGACCCTGTGGTCGGTAAATCACTGCGGCAGAGGATGAGACTTACAAATTGGTGGTGGGAAAAAGTTGTGACTTTTACCCTGTACAAAGCTACCTGTCATTTGCGATCTGGAGCTCTAGCACGCACCTGCTGGCCCAAATACAGCCTTGGCCACCAGCAGAGTGGGGGAGCCTGCGTCTAGGGAGGTGACAGCAAGAAGCAACTCTGATTCCATCTCGAAAGCCAGGAAGTCAGAGAGTGCATGCAGGCAAGGGGCAGCGTCTCCCCATCCCTGCTCCCCAGCTTGAAGGTGGGCCATACCTTTCTGGGAAATCAGGGCTTTTTGCTGCTGGGGACCGAGGGCAAGGCTCCTGTCTCTGCCAAGCCATGGACAGAGGTGGCCCTGGTGAGCAAGTTATTTGAAGTAAATGGGAGTTGTCAGCATTGAAACCTGGAGCCAGAGGACTCCATCCCACATTCCCATTGTCTGACCAGCTATGGCTGTCCTCCATTCTCCATCAGTGAATGCTTGTGGAGCAGGTAGTAGGTGTCTGTCTCTGGGCCAGCTCCAGGGACAGAAAGTAAACAAAACTAAGAGTGGCCCCTACCCCTGGTGGGTAGCCATTCCCTCATCACTGATTCATCACTCACTGATTGATGCTCTGCCAGACGCCTCCGCCCGTTACTAAACAAATAACCGGTGCATGTGTGTTTCTAGGCCGTGATAAGCATATAAAGGAAACATCTGGGTGCTTCGGAGATGCATCATAGCATAACCTGACCTGGACTTGAGGGTCAGGAGGACTTCCCGGAGGAGGTGACACTTCAGCGGAGGTCTGAAGGAAGAAACCTGGAACTAAGAAGCAAGGAGGGGCAAGGCCAGAAGGAGGGAGAGAGCTTGCCTGGCACTGCGTGCACAGGAGTGAGAGGGAGTGTGGAGGGCCCATGTGGCCCACAGAGTGGAGGGGTTGATGCATTTGGAGACACAGCCAGAGCCCTGGCCATGTAGGGCCTTGAAGGCCAGGGGGAAACTTGGGACTTGGCCCTCCCAGCTGCTGTAGTGGAGGGAGCCCAGTGAGGAAGGAGCTGCAGTAATCCTGCAGGAAGGTGACCCAGGTTCTAAAAAGAGGCGCAGGCCGATGGGAATCTGCCGGGATTCTGCAGGGGCCTGGTGCTGGATTTAGTGCGGGTAGGGAGGTAGGGAGTGCCATTGGGACCCCAACTTCTGGAGCGCCACTGGGAGCTGTCAGTTCCCTGAGGCAACCTCCCCACCCCCACTCCGAGACCAGGAGTTCCAGACCCCTGTCCCCTCTGGTCAGGTCATGTGCTCCAGGCCTGGGGCTCAGGCAGCCGCCTCTGTGCCCCTGCCCACATGGCCCACCTTCCAGCTTTCCTCTAAGCTCTTGGGCTTTCTGCTACCTTCCCCCCAGCAGGGAGTGAGACTCAGTAAGTGACAGTCCAGCGTCCCATGCTCTCCAGTGAGGACAGGCAGTTCTGATGCCCACTGTCCTCTAGAGTTGATTGCCCGGAGGGCTGCTGGCCAGAGGTGGCCTTGGCCTGTGTGTCACCCACTTAGCTTCATGGGGCCCTGGTAGGTCCTTTACCTGCCACCTACTTGTACCTGACCTGGCAGCTGGCCAGCACTGGGAAGGACTCCCCTCCCGTGCCCTTCCCTTACTCCAGCCCTCTCTCCTCCCCTCCTTCCTGTGGGAGCCACTCTGGACCTGCTCGTGCCCTCTGCTGGGGGCTCTGCCCCAGGCTCACAGCTCCCCAACTCCCTCGGATGTCAGCGAGTTTCCCTGTGGCTGTCTGCAGCTTGGCTCGGCATCCCCACAATCAACTTGGTCCACCCAGCTCTGTCTTGCAGAGCCGGGGTTGGGGGGAGCAGGTCTATGAGTCACCCCGCTTTCCGTTGTGCCCATGCTGCTGGCTGTGGGCCCTCAGCCGAGCGGCCGCTGAGCTGCAAGCAACAGCCCAGGTCGCTGTCACCTTGTCCTCACTCTGCCTGGGACTGAGCCAGCTCCTTCCCGGCTGGGCCAGACTCGGGGACAGGAGAGATGAGAGCCAAGGAGAGGATGCTAGGAGGTAGAGATCACTCCTCTGGCCCCAGGTGTTTCGGGAGCTGATTCCTCCAGCGCCTGGACCCCTTGTGTGGAGGGCAGCCTCACCACACTGGCCCTCCTTTGTACCCTGGTGGCTGCCTCACCACCATACACCACCGGACGAAGTGCCCAGGTGCTCACCGGTGGGAAGGTGACACAGGGGAGCCCTCTACCAGCAGCCCCTAGTCCAGACTGACTCACACTTGGCCAACTAGTCATCCCCCCGCTCAAGGCTGCCTCTTCTTGGGGGCTGACTCATCTCCCTGGACAAGACCCATCTGCCCAAGCCTGTGAGCACAGAGACCCTCCAGCCCTGAGATGTGGGGGTTTTGCTTCCTATGCTCCTGAGGGGAACACCCCCAGCACCCAGCAAATACCGCAGTCCTTCCGTGTGTAGAGCCGCCTGCTAGGCCCAGAGGAGGCTGAGTGAATATACGAGCAGGTCTCAGGGCATATAGCAAATAGCGCTCGCTCTGGCTGTCTGGGCCATGATGAGCTCGGGAGAAGGGACTTGGTGATGGCTGCTGGCTGGCAGAGTGCGCTAAACTTCACAGTCTGTCTACACTGCGGGAGCCAGGGTGTAATGCAGGCACCCTGTCTATACCAGCGGAGCCAGTGCCTGGTGCAGGTGGTCTATCTATACCGGCTGAGTCTAGGGTGGGAGCACAGGGACTTTCCATTCAGTCTGGGCCAGCCCCACTCCTTGCAGGACTTTATACGAGGTTCAGAGCCCTCAAAAGTCTCCATGGCTTTGGGCACGGTCCCTGTGCCTGGGCTCTCCAACCCTTCCCCTGAGGACATGGACCCTGTCCATCGGGCCCTGGCTCCCAGAGCTGAGGGGGCTGAGCCCACGGTGCAGGGCAATCCGTCTGTACTAGTTGAGCCCAGTTCGTGATGCAGACAGTGTTTATACGGGCTGAGCTCAGCACACAGTTCAGGCAGTCTGTCTACACTGGTCAAGTCACTGCATTATGCAAACTCTCTGTCTACAGTGTTTGAGCCAGTGCTCAAAGCAGGTACTCTGTCTCTACTGGTTGAGCAGGAGGGGGGTGCAGCCAGCCTGTTTTGGCTCCTTCTACTCCTTTACCAGGAATCCTCTTTTTAACCCCTTCCCTTATATACGTCTGGGTCCGATTTGAATGCTACGTCCAAGGAGCTTTTCTTCTCGGCTCCCTCCGCTTTCCCACATCTGATTCCAAACTCTTCAGCAGAGGCTGGTGCCAGGCCCAGGAGCGGTGTGGATGTGGGGCCTGGTGATGCATTGTGAGGTCCCCTGGATGTCCCCTCCCCCGTTGTGGTGCTCTGGGTACAGACGCTGCCTGTACTCAGTGGCCACTGCCTCGTCGCTGTCCCGCACCACAGCCATACATGTGCCTCTCTCTCACAGACGTCCTGTAGGTGCGGCTCACTCGGGTTGGGTCTGTCTTGCCATCTTCTGTTTAGATTTTGGGGGTCTTTGTCCCCTGATGTTATGTCACTTCCCGAGAGTTGGTCTCATCTGCACATTTAATTTACTGTCCGTTCATCCCTGTGAAGGCATGATCTAGGCCTCTTATTTATCTCTTCTCAGTTCTTCTGCCATGAATTCAAGTGTCAAGGGACAGCCATGGCCACCAGCTCCACCCCTCGGCCCGCTCCGTGCAGCCAGCCCCGGGTTCTGAACGAAGCAGCACCTGGGGTCAGACCGTCTGGGTTCAAATCCCAGCTTCACCACTTGATCACCATGTGGGCTAGAGGCTCAGTTTCCTCATCTGTAAAATGCGGATGACAAGTAGAATCCATGTCACAGTGGCCATATTATTATTCTTATTATTTCCTGTGTGTGGTCTGTTAGTCCCTTTCTATCTCAGGTGCAAGGAAGCATGCTGATAGGGGCCTTGCCTGGTAATGTGACAAAGGCTTAGGGGGCATGTGGCCCCGCTGGCTTGTGCCCCCTTGAGTCTCGCCCCTTCTAGGCAGGCTCCCATCCACACCTCTTCCCCATCCCGCGTTCAGTCCATTTGAAAACTTTTTACTCCAAGCAGAGTATGCATACAGAGATCGTGTGCACCATGCTGTGAGAATCCGCAAGCCAAACACACCCATGTCCAAACACACCAAGCACCAGAGCAGTGTCCCAGCGGTCCCTGGGTCCCCTTCCAGGCCCTTCCCCTCTACTGCGGGTAACTGCTGTCCTCCCTTGGAATGGCACTGATGGGTTATCCTTGTTTCAGAAACTTGATGTAAGTGGAATCAAGAGTCTGTACGCTTCGGGGTCTGGCTTTGCATCGTGTGTGAGATTCACCCATGTTGTTGGTTCATTCTTGTGACTGCACAGGATGCCATCGTGTGAACGTACCCCAGTTTATGTCTCTGTTCTCCAGCTGACCGACATCGGGGTTGCTCAGAGTCTGGGGCTGTGATGAAGAGTGCTGCTGCGGACTTACCCGCACGTGTCTCTTGCGCACAGGTGCACATCTTAACGAACGTCTGCCGAGAAGAGAATTGCTCGGTCTCAGGATGCGCACAGGTTCACCTGTGTGGGTGCTGTCGGTTTTCTGACGTGGTTGTGGTAACCATCCTGCGCTGACACCAGTTAGATGACAGTCCCCGATGCTCCACACCCTTGTCAACACTTGGTGTGGCCAGTGGGTCTCATTTTAGCCATTCCATGAGTATGTAGAGATATCACACTGTAGTTTTAATTTTATTTCCGAGATGACTAATACAGTTTATTATTTATTTCTTTTGCTAAGGATTTGTTGAACTTAACACTGTTATTCATCAAATTTGAAGATTCATTTCCATCTCCTAAATTTTTATCTTAAATGTCTGTGGGTGAGTCCCTCTGTGGGGCAGGTCTGAATCCTCCCACTGGAGTGCAATGGGTGCCGTAGACAGGTGTTTCTCTGGATGAGGCTGGGGACCCAGCCACTGGCCTCAGAATCACCCCAGGAGCTGTCAGAGATGTGGGTTCTGGGCCCCTGCCCCAGCCTGCAATCACCGAATAAACCCTTGTGATCTAGCCATCTCTCTGTGGCTCATCTTGCTTTCCCTTCACACATTTCCATGAGCATGATCACCTGTCCATCCTGTTCACTGCTGTAATCCTAGGACCTAAAACAGTCCTGGCATAGAGCGGGGCCCCATGAGTCCCCACTGACCTGCCTCTTGACCTCTGCCCTCTCCCACCCCAGCTGCCTTGGTGGAGATTTGTCGGTAGCCTCGGCTGCTATGGGGAGGTCTCTGGAAGTCGGGCTCTTGGGCCTTGAGGGTGTCCCGTTCTGGTGCTCTGTCCCCTCTAAATGACCTTCTCATCTCCAGAGCCAGCTTCTGACCAAGGCCTTTGGGTCCTAGGCCCCAGGCTCTGTGCTGGTGCCCCCAAAGCCCTGTTCACCTCCAGAGCTCCAGGTATTGGCCATTTAGGAACAACCCCTGGGTGACCTTATCTCTGATGGTCTTCTCTGTCATTGGGTCCCTGTGGAGAAGCGTGAAAAGCCCCCCAAATGCAGCACTCCATCCCTGTGCCATCCTCTGTTTCACAGATGACACAGCCTTGAGTCAAGTGAAGGCAGGAGGGCCATGTCTATGACCACCGTATCCACTCCTTCCCATCACAGGAATGGTTCTCATCAAAAGGGGATAAAGCCTCCTTTCTTTGGGTGTAGCTTGTCCCCTTTGTCCTCAAGTCTGACATACTTACTTGGAAGGCAGCATGGCCTGGGGGGTGAGAGCTCTGGATCAGACCCATTGGATTCAAATCAAGGTTCTGTTCTTGTTTGGTTTTGAGACTCAGCCCTTGCCCCCAGGGGAGAGAGGCTGATTCACACACAAGCCTGATGCCACCAGCAGGGTATGGCTAGGGTGGCCGAGATCTCTGAGGGTGAAGAGTGAGAACAAGGGATTCTGGCTGGGGCATGTGTAGGAGGGAGGCTTGGGCTGGTCCTCAAAGATGCTGAGGTGAGAGATGACACCTCACGGACCACTCAGTGTGAGCCCCACCCCTGAGGGTCCACAGGGAAAGGAGTTCTCAGGGAAGGAAGTGCACTGAGCCCCCACGAGAACATAGTCTCATTTACCCAACACACAAGAGCACAGAGCAATGATCAGAGTTCACTGGTGAGTTATGGAAGGCTTCCTGGAGGAGGTGAGCTGGGGACTGCATGTCAAACACCAAGAGCAAAAACTTCCTCCTGGTGCCAGTAGAAATTCTCTCCAAACTGCAGGATCATGGGGCACGGGCAGTGGGAGCCACATACCATTGGCTTTAAAATAGGGCAAGAAAGAATCCATGACACACACATTGTTTATGCGGTGTGGAGGCAGTGTGCAAAATGGAAGAGCTAAAAGCAGTTTGGGAAAAACAACACCTTTTTGTTTTGTTTTGTTTTGTTTTGGTGGAAAGACAGATTAGAAAGGTTTATGCTCTTCTGTGATAACTAATATGAAAGGTTTATCAAACTTAAAAAAAAAAACAAAAAACCTTGACACTTTCTCCAAAATTGATTTGAAGTCTTGGCAGATTTGAAGAATCATTCAGTAGCGTTTTATGGGTCGATGCTAATTTGATGCAGCAGACCCGCACATCATGCCAATTTACTGCCAAACCAACATTAAGCACGGACCTTTCGTGCAAGGTTTATAGGCGGGCAGCTCATAAAGATGCATGCTTGACAAGTATTCTGCTTCTCTTAGGATGTGCAATATGAAGTGTTTATCAAAAACTAACTAAATCGCCCTCGCCTTTTACTCGTAAACAATCTTCAGGGACTTCAGGCCCCAATCACAGACGATAATTCCTGTGCAGTATCTCGCCACTCTGGGTACTGGTATGTGGGGAGTCTTTGTCTCCAAAAGCCACGGGTAGCAATCCTTTGGGGTGGAGGGTGCCCTGAGGGACCACTTTGGAAATAACCTGTAACCCAGGCCATGGGAAAGCCGGTGACGTTCTTTCTACCGGGGTCTCCTAAAACCAATCGAAGGTTGCACCTAAATGAGATCTGTGGCCCCAAGGAAATACATCTCCTGCTTTCGTTTTTGTTTCCCAGGCTGATGTGTCATGGATGATCACCGCATGTCTCTCTTGGTCCAAATACGCGTCAGAGCCTTGTCAATAAGGAGATCACCGAGCTCTGTTTTGCTCGTCGGAAAGTGCTTAACAATAAAAGTTGCCGAAACTCCTGTCTTTCACCACTGAAAACCACAGCTCATGTTTTCCACAAAGGAAAAGTGGACTTCAGTGGTCCTCAGCTCCTCTGCCCCGCTCTAGTCCCCCAGTGCCTCCCAGCCCAGTGTTAATTACCCAGCCTCCAACGAAGCAGGTTCCTGCGGGGAGGGGGTGCGTGGTGTGCAGACCGCTGTCAGCCCAAGAGCCTCGTGGGTTTTCGCAGGGGGAAATTTGATCTTGGGCAAATGTCAAGACGTCTTTGAAATCTGTGTTATGATATCAGCTCATTGCCAGTGTAGGGCTTCATCTGGATTTCATAAATATTGTATGGACCTCAGCCAGCTGGAGAACACAACAGCTACCCCCCAATACACACACACACACACACACACACACCATCGCGATTGCAATCTATTGCTGAGTTGTCATGAAAAGCCAATTGGTGATATTTCAATCACAATGTTCTTGTAACAAATTCCATTCAAATTCCTTCGGAAAGGGAGCTAAGCCTTCCTCCTGCTGCCGAGAGAATGATATGCTAAATGTAGCTTCCTAGGGCCCTGGCAGCCATCCAGGGCTTTGTAATTTATAGTTCTCCTTCGTGGTTCTCCAAGTGACCTTGGAACCTCTATGCTGGTGGATTCCTTAGGTCCACACGTTGCCCTCCGTCATCCTCTCTTGTGAGACTGGTCCCCAGGCACGCTTCCAGCACCCATCAGCCTGGAGCTGGAGAGAAGGATGTGAGCAGGGGCACCCAGGGATTGGAAGATTGCTTGTTTGCTTGTGACCTTTCCTCTGAAATTGATGTCGGCCACGAGAAACTGTCCAATATTGTGTTTAAAGGCAGCTTGCAGGTGACAGGAGCCTCTCTCCAGCCCCAGCACACAGCAGGTAATCCTGGAAAAGAAGGGGAGGGACACTCCGTGCAATTACATTCATCAGCTATTTTTGGTTGGGGAATAAACAGAATGGCCCAAAGTGCGGCTGTTACAGATTCTAGCAGGGGAGTGGCGTGTAGGGAAGATTAATGTACAATTAAAACCTGTGTGCAGGTAAATTACAGGGTGACAGCTATCTAACGCAAACAGCGCAGACGTGTAATTAAGAGGAGTTACAGGCTCTCCAGGATGGATTTGCTGAGGAAAGTGTTAGGGAGCTGTCTGGGGAGCCGGCAGGACAGGGGCAGGCGCTGGGCCAGGGGGAGGAGGCAGGATGGTTGGGGAGGTGGTGATGGGGAGCCACACAGCCTGTGTGTGGGGGCAGCCCGGGGGCAGTGGGCACACAGGCCCCACAGCTCCTTCAAGGTGGAGCAGCCTGCCTCCCCAGCCTCGGCTGAGTCTTGTTCCAAGCTTCCAGCCCTTTCAGGGGCCGCCCTGCTCTCCCCACTCCTCACCTTTGGCTCTGTGGCCATGAGTGCCCATGGATGTCTTTTTTTTTTTTTTTTTACGTTTTTAATTTCTCCTGCTTTGTCAGCTTTTTAAGGAATATGTTACATTATGTGGAAATTGGATGCTAACAAGATTTGTATGAATAAATTAGACTCTTAACTTTTTATGTTATTACAGAATTGAAATGGACTCTAATGACAGTCAGAATTAATGTTCTGTTTCAAATAAATGCCGGGGATGTGACTGAATTTTCAGTGTACTCTCCTGTCTTGAGCGTCTGGCCTCTTCCTGTGAGGCCTTTTGGGAGAGAGAATGGGAGACACCTGGCCTTTTTCGTGGGATAGCCTTCTCGCCTGGCCTGCCCACCGTGGGGCTGCTGAGAAAATCTGCTGCCGTTGTTCCCAGAAGTAAACCGCTCTCCCCCCCAACAAGAACAGCGCTTGGCCTGGGGAGGGCTCCTTGCCCAAGGTTACGTCCCCCACTGTGTCCTCCCAGCCCCAGAGCACCCTGTGGGACCAGCTGAGGCCTCACTGCATTTCCCTCTGCGGGCTCCTGCGCCCTCATTTCCTCACTGGGGTCTCCCAAGAAGCCTCCCCAGGGAAGTCAGCCCACCATACTGGCTTTTAGGGATTTCAGATTTCCTACACCAGACCTCTGCCAGGTGAGTCTCTTCTGCTGGAATCAGAGTCCCCAAGGACCAGGCTCAGTCTTTCTGCTCTGTGTCCCCTTCTTGAACCCAGGGCTGGAGGAGGCGCTGACTGGGTCTTGGCCTCAGTTCTGGTCCCCCTGGTAGGGTTTGGACAGTAGCGGCGGGGCCAAAGGGCTCCCCTGGATCGGACTCCCCAAACTGCCTGGCTCTGAGTAGGGGGCAGACTTGGAGGGATTTTCTGTGATGAAAACTCCCATGTCCCAAAGGGGCAGGGTTGTACGGGGGCGGAGGACACTGGGTTGGGGACACCCGTTCCCACAGTTGATGGTGGGAGGGAGGAGGGGCCTGGTAAAGTGAGCAGAGAGCAGGAGACAGCCCAGACCCGGAGCAGCCTAGGTGGAGGATTCAGCCCGCACTTAGGACGCATGGCGACAGAGAAATGGGGTCTGGGATGCCGGGAACATTATCCCTTGGAAGGAAGCAGCAGATCCTGGGCACCAGCTGTCCTAGCAGGAAGGGATGGGGGCCCAGGGTGGCCAGATATTCGAACATTCAAGAACAGGCAGATTTTTGTATGAAATCTATTCCTTTAGAGTATGGAGACTAATTCAGAATTTAAAATCCAAGTCTCACCCTGACCACACGATATGTCTGTGACCTGCATCTGGCTTCTGGGCTGGAAGAATTTGGAACCCCAATCTTTATTGGCAAGGTGGACAGTTTCCGACCTGGAAAGCGAAGGCCAGGGGCAGTAACTGCCGAGACCACGGGCCATGGCTGTGCAGAGGGCAATGGTGGCCTGCCCAAATGTGTCCTCTGTCCTGCCTCCCCCCGCCATCTGCTGGGAAGGGGGTCCTAGCCAGTGGGGTTTGGGCATCCAGGCTGCTGGCTGGGCCTGAGTAAGGTTGGATTCTGGCAAGCTTAACCCTGCCCCGTCGGGCCACTCAGCTTGGGGTTCTGTGGCTGAGTGGGCAGCAGAAGAGCTCCTGTGGACCCCCATCCTACATCTGATAGACCTCACCTCAGCATTCCTGTCTCCTCCTTCACAAGTCCTAGAAAACCCCTGCAAAAGTGCTTTAACAAGAGTAAAAATAAGAAGAAAAAGAGTAAAAATAAGAAAATAAAAGTCTTAGCACCCACTCGGTGTGTTTTCTAGAGCTGGGGTTCCCATACATTGTTACGGAGAGGGAATAGCTTATATTTATATCTCTTTATGTACATAAACTCATAAGCATATTCATTTTATAAAAATGTAATAATTTTTATGCCTCCTGCACATAACCTGTTTAATCACTTTATATATCACGAACGCCTTTCCAGGGTAATGGATCTATTTCCATCCCGTGTTTGACACCTGCACAGCATTGCTTCATATGAATTTATCATAATTTATATAAACAGTTCCCTGTTGGACATTTTAGTGGTTTTCATTCTTGTTTTTCAGTTTGAAAGAATGGTGAAGCGAACATTCTTGCTGTATTCCTTTGTGTCACTTCAGGATAAATTTCTAGTAGTGGAATTGTTGGCTCAAAGGGTATGCATGGTTTTAAGACTTTTAATATTTCCCGACAAATCACCTTCCAGAAAGACCCAGCGGTGCATGAGTGTGCCTTTTTCACACGGGCGAATCTTCATTTTTTAAATCTTTGTCAATTTGATAGGTTAAAGAGGGGGCATGCTTAGTGCTTTTTTAAAACAACTTGAATTTTCATTAAAGTAATACATATATGTAGTTTAAAAAGCATAGGTAATAAAAGGCTTATAATAAACCCAGCACTCCTCTGCTTCATCCCTCACCATGTGTCCTGGGCCTGCTTCCCAGAGGCAAGCACCTAGGACTCTTTGAGCAACTTGGCCAGTGTGTATTACTACCTCTATATTTCTGCATAGCGTGTATTCTGCAGGTGTAAAATGGCCAACCAACTATCACAGCACCATTTCTGAAGCACTCACCCTTTGCTGACTGATTTTCAAATGCCATCATCATCGTTTGCTTAATTCTTATATTTCCTGGGGCCATTTGTGGTCTTTTCTGGTTTAGTCTGCCTATGCTAAAACCAGAACCCACTATTTTAATTAATGTATCGCCTGAACACAGTTTTAATATTGTACAGGGCAAGTGTCTCTCGTTATTCTGTGTGATATCACATTTTTATTCTTTTAGGTGCCTTTTAGAAATCTTGGGTCAAGGGCGCCTGGGTGGCTCAGTTGGTTAAGCTACTGCCTTCGGCTCAGGTCATGATCCTGGAGTCCCTGGATCGAGTCCCGCATCAGGCTCCCTGCCCAGCAGGGAGTCTGCTTCTCCCTCTCACCCTCTTCCCTCTCGTGCTCTCTATCTCTCATTCTCTCTCTCTCAAATAAATAAATAAAATCGTTAAAAAAAAATCTTGGGTCAAGTTTCCAATGATATCCCATAGAGATTTGTGTTGGGATTGTGTTTCATTTCTAGATAAACTTAGGACAAATTTGTAGATAGATTGACCTTTTAATATATTTATTATGTTTTGCCATATTGAGTCTTGTGATCCATTTATTCAACAAATATTTATTGAGAGCCAACTATGTGCCAGACACTGTTCTGGGCATTGGGGGTTATATCAGGAAACAAAACAGAGGAAGATCCCAGCCCCCATAAAACCAACATAATAATTACTTTGAAGAGCTAAGCAGGGTAAGGGGGATTGGAAGTGTGGGGTGGGGGTAGAACTGATGGAAGAACTGAGTGGGGTGGTCAGGGTGGGCGCCACTGAGAAGGTGAGACATGAGCAAACATGATATTTGAGGGGAATGTCGACATGGGCCATGCAAATGATCCAGACCAGTGGTTCTCCGCCTGGGGCAGTTGTGCCCCCAAGGGAATCTGGGGGTGCTACTGGCATCTAGTGGATACAGGCCAGGGTTGCTGCTGAACATCCTACAATGCACAAGACAGTCCCCACAACAAAGAATTGTCTGGCCCCAAATGTTGATAGTGCCAAGGTTGAGAAATCTTGATCCAGGGGAGTATCTGCCAGGCAAGGGGACACTTAATAAAAGGTCTTAAGGCAGGAGTAAGGAGTAGCAAAGAAGTGGAGAGAGGGAGGGCGAGGGCAGCTGTGAATGAGGCCACAAAGTTGGGATTCGGAGGGAATGGGAAGAGGGCCAATGATCTGGGCCTTGTAGGGCAGGGTGAGGAATTTGACTTTACTGCCAGTGAGGTGGGGAGCAACTGTGGGGTGTTGAACAGAGGAGTGCCATGATAGAATTATGTTTTGAGAGAATCGCTCTTCTTGCTAACATGCTGAGGGGCAAAGAGCTGGTGGGTTCTTACACCGAAAGATGCTGGTCTGAGCCAAGATGGTAGCGGTAAGGTGGAGTGAATAGGTCAGATTTCAGATCGGTTTTGAAGGCAGAACCAACAGGATTTCCTCATGGATTGAATGGGGTGTGAGGAAAGGAAAGCTTTAGTCTGAGCACCTGGAAGGATGGAGTTACCCCCAATTGAGTTGGGAAAGACAGTGGGCACAGCAGGTGTTGGAGGGGCTTAGACCGGAAGTTAAATTAACACATACTGTATTTGAGATGTCCAACACACATGCAACTGCAGATGTTGGACGTTTGGTTGGATATACAAGTGTGGAGTAATGGAGAGAGGTTAGTGCTGGAGATATAAATTTGAGAGTCAGCACGTGGTTTCTGAAACCATAAGACTGATTGAGGTCTGTAAAGGAGTGAGCGTAGAAAGTGAAGAAAAGAAGACCAATAGCTGACACGTAGACTAGTCCAACAGGAAGAAGTCAGGGAGATAAGGAGGGACCAAGAACATAGGCCAGGAAGTGACCAGTGAGGTAGGAAGAAACCAGCGGAATATAGTATCCTAGAGGCCAAGGGAAGAAAGTGCCTCAGGGAGGGCATTGGTCACCTGTGTCAATGCTGGTGGAGGACCAGTGATTGACCAATGGATTCGGCAGTGTGCCCTAGGAAGAGTGACTTTGGTGGAGTGGAGGGAACGATGTTCTGATTTAAGTGGGGCTATAGACAACGGGAAGAGTTGAGAATATGGGTAAAGAGATGCTTTGCTGCAGAGGAGAGCAAAGAAATGGGAAGGTTGCTGCTGAGGGAAGAGGGTTGAGAAGGTTTCTGTTTTTGCTTTTAGGTAAATGGGAGAAATAACATGTTTTTACGTTGGTGGGAATGATCCAATAGAAGGTGGAAAATTCTGTAGGTAGAAGAGAGAATTGCTGGAGCAAAGTCCAGGAGAAGGTAAGAGAGAATTGAAGTTGGTGGAAGTAGAGGGACTGGCCCTAGGAGCACAGACACTTCAGCTCTGGTGAGAGCTAAGAAGGCAGAATAGCGGGTGCAAATATAGCGACTGGAATCTGGAAGTTCTCTCCCTCTCCACACCCCCCACCGCATATATATAATCACATACCATTCACCCATTTAAAGTGAATAATTCAGTGGTTTTCACTATGTTCACAGAGTTGTGAACCCATATTCTCGTCACCACAAAAAGAAACCCTGTCCATGTTAGCAGTCACTCCCTATTTATACCTCCCCAGTCCTAGGCAACCCCTAATCTACTTTGTGTCCCTATAAATTTGTCTATTCTGGATTTCATGAAAATAAGTCATGTAATAGGTGATCCTTTTTTTTGGTTTTGTTTTGTTTTCACTAAGCGTAATGGTTTCTATGTTCATCCCTGTTGTGGTTGATTAATGTTCCATTGTATGGATATACCACATTTACTATTGTATCCTTTCATCCGTTGATGGACATTTGGGTTGTTCCCACTTTTTGGCTATTATTAATAAAACTGCTAGGTGCACATTTGTGTACAAGGTTTTTGGGAATGTATGTTTTAATTTCTCTTGGATATATACAGAGGGGTGGAAATCCTGGGTCCTTTGATAACTCTGTGCTTAACCTTGTGAAGAACTGCCAGATTGTTTTCCAAAATGTCTGCACCATTTGACATTCCCACCAGCAATGTTTGGGTGCTCTAATTTCTTCATCTCCTCAGCAATACTTGTTACTGTCTATTCTTTGGTTCATAGCCATCGTTGAGAGTGCAAAGTAGTCTATGATTTGCACTTAGTGTTTGATTTCATTATAGTTTTGATTTGCATTTCCCTAATGACTCATGATGTAGAGCTTTTCATGTGCTTATTGGTCATCTGTACATCTTTGGAAAATATTCAGATCCTTTGCCTATAAATTAATTTTGTTTTGTGTATTATGGAATTGTAAGAGTTTTTTATATATTCTGGGTATAAGTTCCTGATCAGATATATGATTTGCATGTATTTTATCCTATTTTGTGTATTATCTTATCACTTTCTTGATAGCATCATTCGCAGTGCAAACGTTTTTTAATTCCGATGAAGTCTGCCTTACCTATTTTTTTTTTCTTTTGTTGTTTGTTTCTTTGGTATTGTGTCCAAAAAGGCCTAACCCAAGGTCATGAAGATTTACTCTTTTCTTTTTTTTTCCTTAAGATTTATGTATTTATTTGAGACAGAGAACGAGCATGTGCATGTGCACACTCCCACAAGGGGAAGAGGAGGGGCAGAGGGAGAGGGAGAGAGAGAGTCTCAAGCAGACTCCCCCCTGAGCACAGAGCCCAACATGCCGCTCTATCTCATGACCCTGAAATCCTGACCTGCGCTGAAATCAAGAGTCAGATGCTTAACTGACTGAGCCACCCAGGTGCCCCAAGATTTACCCCTTTCTGCTTTTTTGTTTATTCATGTTTTTTATTTAATTTTCCTTTCTCTTTGTATTGGCAGGTGTTCCCAGGATAATATTAAGTACTAGCAGGCTTTCTTTGATCTATTCCTCACACTAATGTTTCACTATTTATCATGATGCTGTCAAAGGAATAAGATTTTTAGAACTTAAGAAAACAAAGTATCCCACATACATTTGTGTTTATAAATAATCAAGGACTTCTCCCCAAATTTATTTGATCTCTCTATGGAGATAAACATGGTTTTTCTCCTTTGACCTATTGATGTAATAAGTTATATTAATAGATGTCTAATATCTATTAATTATTGAGCAATTCTGTAATGTGTTTCTGGATTAATCTTAATTTGTTGGGAGTACATAATTATTTTATTATACTACTGTTTAATAGCCAGAAGTTTTATAATTTCCTTTGTGATTCTTTGACTCATGAATTATTGAGACTCTTAAACATTTCAAGGGCATTTTTTTCTTTTCTGCTTTTCAGTTATTACACTGTAGTCAGAGATTGTGGTTTGCATGCTATTGATTCTTTAATTTTTTTTTTTTAAAGATTTTGTTTATTTGACAGAGAGAGATAGCGAGAGCAGGAACACAAGCAGGGGGAGTGGGAGAGGGAGAAGCAGGCCTCCTGCCGAGCAGGGAGCCTGATGCGGGGCTCGATCCCAGGACCCTGGGATCATGACCTGAGCCGAAGGCAGACGCTTAACGACTGAGCCACCCAGGCGCCCCTGATTCTTTAATTTTAATTGAGAACTGCTTTGTGTCCTGGTTGGTATATGGTCTTTTTTTTTCCCCATTATACTTGAAATGATACATACCCTCTAATTGTTGGGTGCAGAATTCTACCCATATCATCTATATCATATATACCTATCTATATACAATCTTTAGCTCAGTTTTGTTACTTGTATTGTTTGTATCTTTTATATCCTTAAATTTTTTGATGCTTAATTTATCAATTTCAGAGTGAGATGTGTTAAAATCTCCCAATATGATTATGAATTTATTTTTTCTTTATAATCTTATCAATGTTTTGATCTTTATAATCTTATCAATATTTTTTAAAAACCATATCATTAGGTGCATATAAGTTCAAGATTATTATATCTTCTTGGTGAATTACTCCTTTTTTCTTTATGTAATGACTCTTTTAATCCCTATTGATGCTTGTTTGCCTTCCATTCTATTTTGCCTTATATTGCTATTATAAAAACGACCTTTGCTTTGTTATTTACTTGATATATCTTTTTAGTATCTCTTGACTTTCAGCATCTTTGCATCATGCTTTGGAAGGGTCTCTCAAAACAAGTTAATCTTTTTTTGTGTGGTTACTGCTGTATTTGCATTCTTTTGTTTTGCTTTATTTTGTGTTTTCTACTTTCCTTGGTTTTTCACTGTTTCTTCTTTTTTCAAAAAATATTTTCTGAGTAATATTCCATTTTATATATATATTCCACATCTTCTTTATCCATTCATCAGTTGATGGACATAATATTACTCAGCCATCAAAAAGAATGAAATCCATCCTTCCATTTGGAATCATGTGGATGGAGCTAGAGTGTATTATGAGAAGGGAAATAAATAAGTCAAAGAAAGACAAATACCATATGATTTCACTCATATGCGGAAGTTAAGAAACAAAACAAATGAGCACAGGGAAAAAAGACAGAGAGGCAAACCAAGAAACAGAGTCAACCATAGAGAACGAACTGATGGTTATCAGAGGGGGGGGTGGGCAGGGGATGGGTTAAATAGGTATAGGGATTAAGGAGGGCCCTTGTGATGAGCACTGGGTGTTGTATGGAAGTGTCGCATCACTAAATTGTACACCTGAAACTAAGATTACACAGTATGTTAACTGACTGGAATTTAAATAAAAACTTAAAAAATATTTTCTGCTTTCTACAGGATTGATTGTACTTTCTTTTTTTCCTATTTTGCTCCCTCTCCTGATTTGGAAACTACGTATTCTACTGTTTATTCTTTCCGTGATTACTTTCACATTTTTAGTGTGCACACTTGGCTTACTACAGTATGAATGTCACCAGGATTTCTGCCTTCCTCCAAAACAACACCATGATGACGGAATACTTCAGTTCTTCTTCTTCTTCTTCTTTTTTTTTAAGATTTTATTTATTTATTTGAGAGAGAATGAGAGACAGAGAGCATGAGAGGGAGGAGGGTCAGAGGGAGAAGCAGACTCCTTGCTGAGCAGAGAGCCTGATGCTGGACTCGATCTCGGGACTCCAGGATCATGACCTGAGCTGAAGACAGTCGCTCAACCAACTGAGCCACCCAGGCGACCCCGGAACACTTCAGTTTTGATCATATTCTCATCTCATATCTTTTGTCTAATTTTAGCACTATATGGTTAATAAGCTCCCTAATTTTTTAAATCAGTATTACTGTCATTAATATTTACAATTAATGGTTATTTCAGTTGATAGCTGTTTTCCAAGTTCTTTGCTCACTCCTGCTTCTTGCATCCCTCTCTCTGGGTTCTAATTCCTACTGCTTCACATAACAACTCTCCTTTGTTCTTCCAGGGAAAGCTTGTGCAAACTCTCTTGGATTTTGTTCATTTAAGTATGATTTTGCCCTGAATGGTTGAGCTGGGTCTAGAATTCTGGGATAATAGATGTTTTCCTTTAGCCCTTCGAAGACCTAGTTCATTATTTTCTGGCCTCTACTATTCATCAGAGGAGCCTGGAGTTAGTCTGCCATTCCTTTGTGGATAATATCTTTCTCTCTAGTTGTTTTTGTGATTTTCTCTTTGCTTTGATATTCCTCAGCTTCACTCAGGGTATCCCTAGGTATATAATTTTATTTCCCCCGCTTGGAAGTTGAACACTTATTTACTCAGTCTTATGGCTGTCTCAAGTTCTGAAAAGTCTTCAGTCGTCATCTCTTCAATAGGTCCTTTCCTTATTAGCCTTTGAAATTTTTTATTTATTTAACATTATGTATTAGCCTTTGAAATGCCAGCCACATGTGTGAGGGACAGCATGGCATTGTGGGTAAGAAAATGGACTCTGGGGATAGCTACATGGATATGACTGTACTTCAGGGCTTAAGAGTTGAGGACAATCACTTAAACTCTGTTTCTCAGTTTTCTCATCTATAAATTGGGCATAATAATAAACTCTTAGGTTGTTGTAATAACTTAATGAGTTAATATATGTAGAGTGATTAAAATGGCTCCTGGCATATGGTTGGCGCTATGTGAGTCTTAGTGATTAGTGTTCCCTGAAATGCTCCAGAGACCCTACACTGACACTTAACGTGATTGTAAGTTTTCTAGATGGATCTGACTTTGTTTCAGTCCCTGGGGATGCATTTCTGCCAGTCTCCATGATTATTAGTATCGTTTTGGACCTTCTTATTTTATTCTCTTCCTTGTAACCCCCATCTCCTATTTTCCATGGATGTGTGCTGGGTGGTTATGTCAGGTTTATCTCCTGGTCACTACATCTCCTGGCTTAACTAATCAATCTGTTATTAAACTCTCGTATTGCGTTTTGAATTTCAATCACGCTATTTTTTTTTTTTTATTTCTAGGAAGTCCGTGGAGATTTTTAAGATTTTTGCGCTATGTGTTTTAGTAATTTCCTGTTCTTTCATTATTTTTAGTCCTTTTGCTCACTTAATAATTTAGAACATAATTATATTATCTTTTTCAGGTTTTTCCTTATTGAGGTTCATAGAGTACTAGTCATTCTGTTTGTTTGTCAGCTGATTTTTTCCTCCTGGTGAATCATTTCCTTGAGCAGATTATAATTTTTTTTGAAATATTTTATTTATTTATTTTAGAGAGGGGAGAGGGGCAGAGGGAGAAGAGAATCTTAAGTAGATTCCATGCTGAGCTCAGAGGCAGATGCAGGGCTCTATCTCACGACCCTGAGATCACTACCTGAGCCAAAACCAAGAGTTGGATGCTTAACCGACTGTGCCACCCAGGCACCCCCAGATTATAATTTCTATATGATATTCTAGGAAAACAAAAATTATCCAAACTAATTTAAGATTGGTGATTTTTTTTTTAAACTTTTTTATGGTAGCCCTGTGCTTCCTGGGTTGTACAAGTGTTGCTTCGGAACATTTCAAAAATTGTTTCTGCCGGTAGTCCCATGGATGCATCAGTTGGGACCTGTTTTTTCCATTATTTCTGTATGTGGGGATTCTACACCACCTAGATGGTGTACATTTGGACTTCCACGGCCATGGTGCTTCCTTTCTTTCTGGAAACTGCCCATCCCCCAAGATTCTTTGTATTTCCCCAGACTGGGGTTGAGTGTCCCAGCCCCCATTTCACTGAATGGGATGCTTTCTAGAGCCTGAGTTTTTGTGCAGGACCTCAGGTCCAGCTCCTTGTCACAGGAGGGATGAGAGCCCAGGCTGGATCCCTGCCCCTTGTGGACACCGGCGTCCCTGTCCTGGCCTCTGGGGTCTGCCGTCTGTCACTCAAGGCCTCTGGGGTACCAGCTGACAATTTATGGCTCTGCTCTCACATCTCTTCATTTTGTGCACCTGAGGATTTCCTTTTCTTTCCTTCAAGCTCAAGTATGTATTTAATTATTTTATATTGTCTTTTATCCAGCATTTCCATGCATTTGGAGCTGGGGGTGGTAGTGGGGGTTGGGGGGGCATGCTGTGCATGTCGGCCATAATCTTTTATTTAGGATTTTTACATCTAGAGTGACAAGCAAGATTAGCCTGCGATTTTATTTTTGTTTCATCTTTGGCAGGTTTTGGTACCAGGGTTATGCGTTATTCATAAAATTAATTAGGAAGTTTTCCTCCTTTCTTTATCCTCTGGAACATTTTAAATAGCATAGAAAATTTCTGTTCCTTGAAGGTTTGAAATTTTCCAGTGAAATCTGAGGACTACGCCTCTGGGGGTAGGAATGATTGTTTTCCATACTTATTTTCTGGTCGGCTTTTCTACTTCTTAAATCAGTTTGTATAACTTCTGCTTCCCTAGACTATCATACATTTAATCAAGATTTGAAAATTTATTAGCATAAAGATTCCACGTGGTATTCTTATGCTTTAATAATTTTTTTTTTTTTTTGCATCTCTGGCTACATCTCTTTCACATTAATGCTGTTTTTTCCTCTCTTTCTTTTCTCGATTGGACTTTGCCAGAGATTTATATATTTTATTGACCCTTTCTGAGAAACAGCTGTTGAGTTTATTTATTCATCCTACTATTGAATTCCTAAAAATCAGTACTTCCTCCTGTCATCTTTAATCTCTTTTTAAGGCTTCTTATCTTGCTCTTTTTCTAATTTTTTAAGTTGAATGTCTCGGCCATTTATTTTTTTTTCTTTGAGAATAAAACACTTAAGGCAATAAAATTTCCTCTGAGTACAGTTCTGGCCACATTCCATAGTTTTGGTGTGCATAAGTTGTCACCGTCATAATTTTTGATAGCCAAAAATTGCTATTTTTATCTCCTCTTTGAGTATTTCATAGCATCTAAGTTTCCCTCTTGTTAATTTCTAGTTAGGTAGTATTGCATCCCATACATTTTATCAAAACTACCGTATTTTTTCATGAAATTAGAATGATCTTGATTGTAACACATACCATTATTTTCTGTACCATGAAGAAAGAAAAGAAAATCCACCACTAAATTCTAACATCCCATCATTCGTAAGATGTATCTTGGTTTCAGAGATGATGTGAAAAAAGTACATCTTAGAATGTCTGAAAGGTGGAGTTTATTGTTCATTTTTCTTTCTTTTTTTAAAGTAGGCTTCATGCCCAGTGTGGAGCCCACCCCGGGGCTTGAACTCACCACCCTGAGATCAAGACCCGAGCTGAGATCAATAGTCAGATGCTCAACTGACTGAGCCACCCAGGCGCCCCTGATTTGTTTTAAATTTAAGTACATTGTGGTTTGAGAATGTGACCTGTATTGTATTAGTTCCTTGCAATAGATTTGAACCTGGTATGTGGTCAGTCTTTTATAAATGTTTTACAGATATTTGAAAATAATGTACCTTCTCGATCTGCTGGCTCTAGGAATACACACACATATATATTTCTGTACATTCCATATATATATATATACACATTCACACACATGCATATATAAAATCAATCTTGAAACAGTGCTTTTCGAATTTTCTGTATCCTTGCTAGTTTTTTCTAGTCACTTGATCTTTTCCATTTCTAAATGACACCTGTTAAAATCTTCCACCCTGGTGGTAGATTTGTTTGTTTTCCTCGTGATTGCCACTTTTTGCTTTACAGTTGACTCTTGAACAACGTGGGAGTTGGGGCACCGATCCCCATTCAGTTGAACATTATAGTAACACTTTTGACTCTCCCCAAACTCTACTAGCAGCTTACTGTTGACTGGTCAGATGATAACATAAACAGTCGATGGACATATTTTGTACGTGTATTATATACTGTATTCTTACAAGGGTCGCTAACTTTTCCCTGATGTTTTTGCTATTTCTAGGCTGTGTGGTTCATCTGTGAGTTATTTCAAATTGTCACAGATCTCTAAAGATTTCCTAATAGACTATTTGCAACATATTAGTGTGTGAGGGGCCCTGCATAGTTCAGACGTCCATTGCATATATTTTGAAGTGCTTCTGTTAGATGCTTACAAGTTCCTAATTGCTACGTCTTCTTTTTCAGACTGTCCTTTCCTTCATTATGTTGTGCCAACTCCTTATCCCCCAGCCCCCCGCCAATTCCTTTTGGCCTTGAAATCAACTTGATCTGGTAATAACATCACAACGTCAACTTTCCTTTGGTTATTATTTCCTGGCATTCCACTTAACATGGACTTATTTCTGTTGCGTTTGAAAGGCTTTTCCACCAAGATTGATGGCCTTCATCTGGCTGGCAGTAGGCTCTCTCTGTGTCTAAGCACGTGTTTCTGAAGGCAGCAGAGAGCACGGGGAAATGCACACGCTGGAGAACCCGCATGCCTGAGTCTGGATCCTGGCTCTGCTCGGCCAGTGGTAGGCACTTGCACACATTCCTTCACCTTCCAGGGCCTTAGTTACCCCATTTGGAAAATGTGATCATAACAGTACCTCGCTCATGGGCTTGTTTTGAGCATTCAATATGACAATACATGGAAAACGCTTAGACCATGGCTTCACATAGAGCGAGCATCGCTGAATGTTAGATGAACTTAATCCCTAACCATTTATTGTTGTCACTGATATTTTGGATTTCTTTCTTTCTTTCTTTCTTTTTTTAAGATTTTTTATTTATCAGAGAGAGAGAGACAGAGGCAGGCAGAGGGAGAAGCAGGCTCCTTGCTTAGCAAGGAGCCTGATCTGGGACTCGATCCCAGGACCCTGGGATCATGACCTGAGCCGGTTAAGCTGACACTTAACCAACTGAGCCACCCAGGCGTCCCTTTGGATTTATTTCTATCACCTCATTTGTGGCTTCTGTTTACTACTCTCCTCTCTTATGCTCAGTCTAATCGATTAACATTTTCTTTTTTTCCTCTGTTGATTTGAAAATGGTAGATTTTTTCCCCTTTCCTTTGAGTACCCTTAAAATGTTAACATACATATTTAACTATAAACTTTTAGCATGTCTAAAGTTATTATCACGGTCATCCTTCAAACAGTCAAGGATCTTCACACATGAGGACTGCACACTGAATAGTCTCTCCCTCCATCTTCCCTCTTATTAGAGTTGAGGGGTTTTTTTTTTGACCTTAATACGAAACTGGTATTATCAATATGTAGAGTCAATGGTTAATTCAACTTGCTAACAAATTTTTATCAATGCTTTTGTTTTTAAAATCCTGCTCGTTTCTCTCTGGGTTCATTTCTCTTGCAGAAATGTATCCTTTTGTTGTTTTTTCACTTTTCTTGTTTTTCATTAAAAACTAGAATGACCCCTATTTACCTATAGCACTTGGAAAAAAATGTATACTTCACTGTCTGCTGTTGTTCAAACCATTGGTGGGTAATCTGTCTTTTCTTTTTGGTAAACTTTAAGATTTTTCTTTTTGCTTTTTATTGTGAAGTTTTACCAAGATGGGTGAATTTTTTTAACTTTACCCTGCTTAGCACTGTGTATACACTTTCTGCCTTAGAAATCATGTGTTTCTTCAATTCCAGAACATTCTTAGCCATATCTCCTCAGTTTATTGCTTTTCTTACCTGTGCCCCATTCTCTTCTTTGGAAACTCTGTATTCAGTGAATGGGGTGATTTTTCCAACAATTGATTGATTAGGATTCCAGAGTTTGGATGGACCAAAACTTTTTTTTTTAAGATCGTATTTATTTATTACAGAGAGAGAGAAAGAAAGAGGGAGAGCACAGACGGAGAAACAGACTCCCCTCTGAGCAGAGAGCCCAATGGGGGGCTCGATCCTAGGAACCTGAGATCATGACCTGAGCTGAAGGCAGATGCTTAACCTACTGAGCCACCCAGGCACCCCGGGATGGACCAAAACTTAATTAAACTTTCAGCTACTGATGGGAATTTATATTTTTCTACCTTTTTTTGCTATTAAAAACAATGCTGTAGCCAACATTTTAATCTTTCTTTTTTCTTAGATTCTTTTTTTTTTTTTTTGCATTCTGTTAGATAATGACTTCTATTGAGTTTTTTTTTTCTTGTAGGGTAATATAAGCCCATTTTTCTGAATTTTCTATGAGTGATTGAGAAAACTGTATTCTGTTTGCTGAGTGCAAAGGTGTAAGAGGGAGTGCCAGAGTTTTATTAGTCAGATCTTTAATCTTCTCACTTAATTTTGCTTGCATAATTTGTTCATTATAAAGTGTTAAAACCTTTATGACTGGGGATTTATTAAGTCTCCTTTTGCCCTAATCATTTGCTTTATAGACTCTTTATAGACATTGTGAGATGTATCAGTGCCTGTCTGGAGAGGTCACTCCACAGGGTTGACCCCCGAGTGTCCCCCTGAAGCCTTCTTTTTTTTTTTTCCAAGTTTATTTATTATTTTAGAGAGGGAGGAAGGGCAGAGGGAGAGAATCTCCAACAGGCTCCCCGCTGAGCGGGGAGCCCACCCCAGGGCTCAGTCTCATGACTCTGAGATCATGAGTTGAGCTGAAACCAAGAGTCAGACGCTTAACCCACTGAGCCACCCAGGCGCCCCTCTCTTGAAGCCTTCTTGGACCTCCTTCATGGGTGCTCAGGCTCTGCCAAGCGCCCTGACCTCCCAGTGGCTGCCCAGTCACCCATCCTGCACCTGCCGCTCTAGGTCTGCAGGAATTCCTGGTGGCATCTGCTTCCCTGATGTACCCTGCGCAGCTTTTCTCCAGGAATATAGGCTCCATGCCCTCACCCCGTTTTTATATTGATTGAGTCCTTTCACAGGAAACTGGGTGGGAAATGAATTAGGCTATTTGTGCCTGCTGCCACCCCCTTTCCTCCTGACTGCTGCTTTCCAAGCATGAAAGTTCTTTCCCTTACTCAGCTTGACCTCCTGCCTGGGCTCCAGTCTACCTGCGCGTCCAGGTGAACGCTGTCCACGTGTGCACGTGTTCGTGGCAGGAAGGAAGGGTTCCAGCACCCCTGGCTGCAGCGTGGGGACACAGAAGCTGTGTGGGGCGGACAGCCTGGGCTTGATTCCGGGAGAGAGGCCTGTTAACAAGGCCCGGGAACTCGTTCTGCTGATGGGAAGTTAGCACACGTGGCATCCGCTGAATACCTCCGGTCAGGCCCAGCACTTGGTTGGATACAGTACTGTGTGACCTCACCTTGTTCAAACAGCAAAGCCTTGAGAACCGCTAATGCGGAGGAACGCAAGGTTAACGTGTGTGTGGTCTTCCAGCCAGCCAGGGGTCTGGTGGGATTTTCACCAGGGGCCTCCATTCCTGGCCACCTCGTGAATTTCAGCTCTGTCAGAGCTCAGTTCCCCTCAGCCCCGCTTTCTCTCCCAAAGGGAGGGTCCTTGGAGCCCTTTGCCATGGCTGGACCCTCAGGGAAGAGGCAATGCCCATGCCCAGCCACACTGCCCTGCAGCCCACACCCAGCCCCTGCCCCAGCCGCATGTGGGAACCCCCGCTTTGGCCAGGTTGTTTACCCATCGCTACTCAGGCTGCCTGTGGGTGGGGAGGAATGGACAGGTGGACAGCTGCCTTCCCCTCCCCAGATCTCTTCTCTACCACCAGCCAGAGTGGGTCTTTTGAACAAGAAAATTGCATCCATCTGGTGGGAGAGGGGCATGCCCCTGCTACCAGACCTTTGCTTGGGGGTGCCCCCATCCTTTACCTGGCCCTCCTTCAGTCCTCACCTCCCACATCCTAGGCACAGGTGCCTTCCTTTGCCCAGACCAGGGCTGCACACCATGGGGCCTTGCTTCAGGACTGTCTGCATCCCTAGGAACCCCATGAGGGAGGGATGTACGGGCCTGCACCCAGCGGGAGCGGTGCTCAGTGAGGGTGGTGCAGCAAAGAGATGAGAGGAAGGTGGGGGAGCCAGTGAAGGCAGGGGGAAGAGAAGGAGATAAAAAGGTGGGGGAGGATGCTCTTGAGCCAAGCTCCAGGCTCTGCCTGTTCCGAACGCCTGCCGCCTTTTCTGCACCATTCCCAGAGGGTGCCAGCTCTGGATGCCTGTTTAAGTCACTCCACGAAGCTCAGCTTCTCAATCTGTTTTTTATTTGCAAGGGCCAGATTCATCTTCCTTTTTAAAAAGTCAAGCTTCTGAGAAAGTCATTTAAATTCACAGTGATTCTCCTTTCAAATAGCTTCTTTGAATGGGGTTTTTGGAGTCCTGGATCTTAGGGGCTCTGCCAGGAGAGGCTGAGGGTCGCACAAAGACTCATTGACAGGGTGCTCATTGTGGACAAGGACCCAGGGACCCCCAGGGTGGGGGGTATCTTTCCATAAATGGGGTGGGCACCAGGCATCTGCAGGCCATCCGCTGAAGGTCGCTTTCCAAGGTGACTGGTGGTTATTGATTCTCCTAGGAAGGAGAGCTGGTGCTGCCACCTCCAAATGTTTGTGTGCGTTGAGATTGGAGTTTGCAACACTTGCACGTTGGAGTATTCTGGACCATTAAAAAGCATGAAGTAGATCTGTATGAACGGCCTGGGAAACACATCCAAAATGTATTAAGTGAAAAAGCCAAGTGAGAACAATGCATACACATATAACATGTATGGCTAAAAAGCCACAAGAATATATTCATTATTTACACATTTGTAAGTACGTATCTAGAGAGGGGTCTGGAAGCGATTACACCAAATTTCCCCCCGGGGTGGAGTGGACTGGATTGGGGTGGCTTTCGAAGGGATCTTTCATTTTACCGTTTGGGGTGTTTTTCCTGTGAGAATGTATTCCTGTGTGTGTGTGTGTAATTTAAAGAGATGTGTGGTTTTTGGGCGCCTGGGTGGCTCAGATGGTTGAGCGTCTGCCTTCGGCTCAGGTCATGATCCCAGGGTCCTGGGATCGAGTCCCGCATCGGGCTCCCTGCTCCTTGGGAGCCTGCTTCTCCCTCTGCTTCTCTCTCTCTCTGCTCCTCTGTCTCTCATGAATAAATAACTAAAATCTTAAAAAAAAAAAAAAAAAAAGAGATGTGTGGTTTTGGAGTTGGGGCTCTTCATGATTTACCCTGAGCTTCTGGGATTTTCATTTTTATTTCTTCAAGTGATGGTCTTGAATGGCATACCCAAAGTTTATTGGGCATCCCCAAGGTTTATTTGATGATTGATAAAGAAATCACATTTATAGTGTAGGTCAGAGATGAGCAAACTTTTTTCCTAATGGGTCAGATAGTAAATATTTTAGGCTTCGTGATCCAAAAAGTCTCTTGCTGAAACTGCTCAGCTCTGCCACCTTCATGTGAGGCAGCCATGATGTCCTCCTTTTTTTTTATTGTTATGTTAATCACCATATATTACATCATTAGTTTTTAGTGCAGTGTTCCATGATTCATTGTTTGTTCATAACACCCAGT
The DNA here is from genome assembly GCF_037043125.1 of Eumetopias jubatus. NCBI lineage: Eukaryota > Metazoa > Chordata > Mammalia > Carnivora > Otariidae > Eumetopias > Eumetopias jubatus. The sequence goes on from NW_028274816.1 coordinate 46,446,038, forward strand.
GCTCCATGCAGAACGTGCCCTCCTCAATACCCATGAGGCAGCCATGATGATATGAGGTTGATGGACATGGCTGTGTCCCAGTAAAACTTTATTTATAGAAACCAGTGGCAGGGGGTGCCTGGGTGGCTTAGTTGTTAGGCATCTGCCTTCGACTCAGGTCATGATCCCAGGGTCCTGGGATCAAGCTCCGCGTCGGCCTTCCTGCTCCGTGGGAGGCCTGCTTCTCCCTCTCCCACTCCCCCTGCTTGTGTTCCCTCTCTCGCTGTGTCTCTCTCTGTCAAATAAATAAGCAAAACCTATTAAAAAAAAAGGAAAGAAAGAAACCAATGGCAGGTAGGTTTTGGCCTGTGGACTGAAAGTGGCTGACCCCTAGAGGTTTAATTGAATCTTAAGACACAGATAGGTATGAAAATAGAGAAAAATGGCAAATGGAAATATTTTAGGAGTTTAGTCAGAACTATCATGTTGAAAGCATTGTTTGAGGGGCCACAAAGTTTAAAAAAAAAAAAAAGTATTGCTTTTCTCAAGTACTGTCCTGCAGCCTCTCCAGCCGGACCAGGGTGAAGGTAGGGCTGCCAGAACCCAGGAGAAAGGCCCCCATGAGTGTATTTGCTGTGGCTCTGTGGGGAACAGGCCCTCTGGAAAATGTTCCAACAGTTGTCTGATCCTGTGCGAGTCTGTGAGTGCCTGATCTTGCACATGGCTGGTCCTCAGTAAGCTTTGGTAATGTGAACAGGGCTCCAAGTGGCCCAGCCCCCCCCCCCCCACCGCCAACCCTGAGAAGGTGGTGGACAGGGTCAGACTTGGGGCAGATGAGCAGCATCGCCACAGTTAGAGGCTGAGAGCCAGGCCTCTCCCAGGCTAGCCTTCACCGTCCTGGATGGGGTGTCAGAACCCTTCTGCCTCAGCTTTCCCCAGGGTCAGAGGGCTGAGGTTAAGCACCGTGGGCTACTGGACAGGAAGGACTCATTAGCACCCTGCTGTGTAGGCCACGCTCATTAGACTTGCTAGAGATGGAACACTTGTGTGTCCGGCATTGAGCAATTCACACCCCACGTGACTTGGAAGGTCAGGGGACCCCTACGGAGTGTGTTTCCTCTTGTCCACACCCTCTGCAGCCTTTCCAGGGTGAAGGAGTATGTGTATGTGCACACATGTGTGCACATTCACGTGCAGGTGGGTGTGACAGTGAAATAATCACTAACAGGCCAGGACCTGCACATCCCCTCCTCCCAGCCTCACGAGGAGAATTCTGCCTGCCTGGCATTTCCTGGGCCTCTGTGTTGTTAGGGTAGTAAGAAAAACAAATCCTGCTGGTCCTGGAAGGAAGAAGGAGGCTGAAAGCTGGGTCTGGGAGCAGAAGGGATTTGGGGTTGGCTGTTGTGCATACACAGGAGATTTCGAGGCAAGATGGGGACAGGGCTCTAACGGGCAGCCGAGCATTACCAATGGGAATCCCTTTTGTTACCTTAGTGAGCTTTGGGGGATAGATTTAATTAGAGGTTGGTTATTAAATGGGTATTTTTAAAATTCAATTTGTTTAAATTACAAAAACAGAAACAGTTCATTTCTTCCACACACACCCCCCAACACCCCCACCTCTGGCAACCACCAATCTGTTCTCCGTATCTATGAGCTTGTTTTTAAAAAATAGATAGATAGATGATAGATTCCACATATAGGAGAGATCATATGGTATTTGTCTTTCTCTGATTTATTTATTCAGCATTATGCCCTTGAGGTCCATCCTTGTTGTCATGAATAGCAAGATTTCATTCTTTGTTATGGCTGAAAAATATTCCACTGTGTGTGTGTGTGTGTGTGTGTGTGTGTGTGTGTGTGTGTGTATCACATCTTTATCCATTCACCCATCGATGGACACTTAGGTTGTTTCCATATCTTGACTATTATAAAAAATGCCGCTGTGAACATGGGGTGCAGATATCTTTACAAGTTAGTGTTTTCATTTTCTTTGGATAAATACCCAGAAGTGGAGTTGCTGGATCATAGGGTAGTTCTATTTTTAATTTTTTGAAGAATCTTCATACTGTCTTCCATAGTGGCTGCACCAGTTTGCGTTCCCACCAAGAGTATATGAGGGCTCTCTTTTCTCCACATCCTTGCCAACACTCGTTATTTCTTATCTTCTTGAAAATATCCATTCTAATTGGTGTGAGGTGATATCTCATTCTGGTTTTGATTGGCATCTCCCCGATGATGAGTGATGTTGAGCATCTTGTCATGTACCCGTGTGTCTTTGGAAAAATGTCTATTTGGATCTCCTGCCCATTTTTTAATTGAATTATTTGGGTGGGGTTTTGCGATTGAGTTGTATGAGTTTTTTACATGTTTTGGGCGTTAGCCCCTTATCAGATACATGATTTGAAAATATTTTCTCCCATTCAGTGAGTTGCCTTTTCATTTTGATGATGGTTTCCTTTGTTGTGCAGAAACTTTTTACGTGATGTAATCCCACTTGTTTGTTTTTGCTTTTGGTGTCAGATTCAAAAAATCATTGCCAAGACCAATGTCAAGAAGTTTACCACCTATGTTTTTTCCTAGGAGTTTCATGGTTTCAAGTCTTCAATCCACATTGAGTTATTTTTTGTGTATGGTATAAAAAAGTGGTCCAGTTTCATTCTTTGCATATGGCTGTCCAGTTTTCCCAACTCCATTTATTGAAGAGACTGTCTTGTCCCCATTGTATGTTCTTGGGTCCTTTGTCATAAATTAATTGACCATATATGCGTGGGTTAAATTCTGGAATCTCCATTGATGTACGTGTCTGTTTTTATGCCAATACCATAATGTTTTAATTACGATAGTTTTGTAATATAGCTTGAAATCAGGGAGCATGATACCTCCAACTTTGTCCTTCTTTCTCAAGATTGCTTTGGTTATTTGGGGTGTTTTTATAGTTCAATACAAATTATAGGATTGTTTGTTCTGTTTCTGGGAAAAATGCCATTGGGATTTTTATAGAGATTGCATTGAATCTATATATTACCGTGGCTGATATGGACATTTTAACAATATTAATTCTTTCAATCCATGAGGATAGAATATCTTTCCATTTATTTGTGTCTTCTTCAATTTCTTTTCATTATTGTCTTATAGTTTTCAATATACAAGTCTATAACCTATTGGTTAAATTTATTCCTAGGTATTTCATTCTTTTTGATGCAATTGTAAATGGGCTTGTTCTTTTAATTTCTCTTTCTGATAGCTCATTATTAGTGTATAGAAATGCATCAGATTTTTGTGTATTGATTTTGTATCTTGCCACTTCACTGAATTTATTAGCTCTAACCATTTTTTTGATGAAGTCTTCAGGGTTTTCTGTATATAAAACATATGCCACCTACAAAGAGTGACAGTTTTACTTCTTCCTTTCCAATCTGCCTGCCTTTCATTTCTTTTTCTTGCCTAATTATTCTGGCTAGGACTTCCAATACTATGTTGAATAAAAGTGGCAAGAGTGGACATCCTTATCTTGTTCCAAATTTTAGAGAAAAGGCTTTCAGCATTTCACTGTTGAGTATGATGTTAGTTGTGGGCTTGTCATATGCAGTCTTTGTTATGCATAGATACATTCCTTCTACACTTGCTTTGTTGAGAGTCTTTTAAATCATAAATAGGTGTTGAATTTTATCCATTTCTTTTTCTGCATCTATTGAGATGATTATATCATTTTCCTCCTTTGTTTTGTTAATGTGATATATTACATTAACTGATTTGTGAATGTTGAATCACCCTTGCATCTCTGGAATAAATCCCCCTTGATCATAGTGTATGATCCTTTTAATGTATGTTGAATTCAGTTTGCTAATATTTTCTTGAGGATTTTTGCATCCGTGTTCCTCAAGGATATTGGTTTGTAATTTTCTTTTCTTGTGCCATTCTTGTCCATTTTGGTATCAGAGTATTGCTGGCCTTGTAAAAAGAGTTTGAAAGAGTTCCTTACTCTTCTATTTTTTGGAAGAGTTTGACAAGGATTAGTATTAATTCTTCTTGGAATGTTTGGTAGAATTCGCCAGTGAAGACATTTGGTTCTGGACTTTTGTTTGTTGGGAAGGTTTCCATTACGGATTGAATCTCTCCTTACTCGTTATTGGTCTGTTCAGATTTTCTGTTTCATTGTGATTCAGTCTGGGTAGCTTTATGTTTCTAGGAATTTATCCATTTCTTCTAGGTCGTCAAATTTGTTAACACATAATTGTTCATAGTAGTAGACTCACTTCTTGGTGAGTCTAGCTAGAGGTTCATCAATTTATTTTTGTTTTATCCTCAAAGAACTGGCTCTTAGTTGATCTTTCCCATTGTCTTTTTAGTCTCTTATTTATTTCTGCTTTAATCTTTGTTGTTTCCTTTCTTCTACTAACTCTGGGTTTCACTTTTTCTAGTTCCTTGTATAACAGTAGGTTATTTATTTGAGACTTTTCTTGTTTCTTGAGGTAGGCATTTATTGCTATTAACTGCTCTCTTATACCTGCTTTTGCTGCTTTCCATTTATTTTAGTATGTTATATTTCCATTTTCATTTATCTCAAGGCATTTTTTAAAATTTCTCCTTTTATTTCTTCTTTGACGCATTGGTTGTTCCATGGCATATTGTTTAATCTCCACATATTTGTGAATTTTCCAGTTTTATTCATGTCAATTTCTAGTTTCCTGTGATTGTGGTCAGAAAGATGTGTGATATGATTTTAGTCTTCTAAAATGTATTAAGACTTGTTTTCTGACCCAACACATGATCTATCCTAGAAAATGTTCCATGTGCATTTGGGAAGAATGTCTATTCTGTTGCTTTGGGGTGGAATGTTCTATAAATATCTAAGTCTATCAGGTTTAATGTGCACTTAAAGCTGATGTTTCCTTATTGATTTTCTGTCTGGAAAACCTAATCCATTTATGTGAGTAGGGTATTAAAGTCCCCTACTATTATTGTATTGCTGCCTATTTCTCCCTTTAGGTCTGTTAATATTTGCTTTATATATTTAGGTACTTCTGTGTTGGGTACATAAATATTTACAAATGTTATATCTTCTTATTGGATTGATCTCTTTATCATTATGTAATGCCCTTCTTTCTCTTACTACTGCTTTTATTTTAAAGTATATTTTGTCAGGTGTAAGTATAACTACTCTGGCTTTCTTTTGGTTTCCACAGAATATCTTTTTTCACCCCTTTATCTTCAGCCTACATGTGTCCTTACATCTGAAGTGAGTCTCTTGTAGGTAGCATATAAATGTGTCTTTTTTGTTTTAAATCCATTCAGCCACTCTATGTCTTTTGATTGGAGAATTTAGTCCATTTACATTTAAAGTAATTATTGACAGGTACATGCTTATTGACATTTTGTTCACTGGTTTCTGATTGTTTTTGGAGTTCTTCTTTGTTCTTCTTGCTCTCTTCCTTTGTGGTTTGATGACTTCCTTAAGTGGGATGTTTATATTCCTTTCTCATTATCTTTTGTGTATTTCCTATAGATTTTTGCTTTTTGGTTACCATGAGGCTTACATATAGAAACTTATATCTATAATCGTCTACTTTAAGTTGATAACAACTTAAGTTTGATCCCATTGTAAGCTCATCATTATTATTCTCCCTACCCCAGTGTTTTATGTTTTACATCTTTTTTTATGTACCCCTTAACTAATTGCTGTAATCATACTTATTTTTACTACTTTTGTCTTTTAACCTTCATACTAGCTTTATGAGTGATTAAAGTGGATTAAGTGGGTATTTTTCTGAAAGGAAACATGGACTAAGCCCTATGTGGTCACAGTCATGCTTGCGTGCATGTGTGCGTGTGTGTATATAGGTTTGGACATACTGATGTTAGCCCAAATGGGTATAGCTGGCATCATTTCACCTTGAAATGGTGTTCACAGAAGGAGGGTGAAGAGTACCTTCATTTTTTCTGAGTCCTGGCAGGCAATGGCCATCCTCATGTGGATGTTGCCCAGAGCCCTGGGTCTGGACTTGGCTGTGGGAAGGGCGGTGGGAGAAATGACATAGGAGAAAGCCTTAATGCAGCACCCAAACGGAATTTCCTCCCCTGCTAGAAGTTAGATCCAATTCACACCCTCGCGCAGCTTGAAGGCTGGCGCTGGCTCTGTTTGGTAACATCACAGCAAACGGCTGCTTCGTTGCTATTTTGGTTCTTGCCACTGCAGCTTCTTTCTGCACCTTTCAAGAAGTGTTCCTTCCTACTGGAAGACTGGGGTGCCAAGCTCCCCCAGCTCCTTCCCATTTTGGTAAATTAAGGAACAAATGGTGCCAAATTGTCCTCGTCTCTTTCACAAGATTATTCGTAACCAGCTTATTTTCTTTCCCTCTATTGAGTGAACGCATTAAAACTAAAATTAAATCATTACCCGAAGCACAGACTACGATCCTTTTCATAATTACATCCTCTTAATTGGCATCTGAGAGCCCAGCTCATTTTAATGTTTGCAGGAAAATGTCTCAGACACGTTTAATTTTTTTTTTTTTTAGGTTTAAAGGTCAATAAGAATATCTTACCTTAATTTGACAAGTGTGTAAGAAATAAGGTAAGACCAGTTTATGTTCTGGTAATGCACAAAGAAATCTATAAATCAAGCTGGGCGAATATTAGATGATGCCATATCGGAACCACCTGCCTTCATTCTCAAAAGAATCGATACCACAAAGAACGCACCGAAGATATAGTGATTTATGCCCTTGTGTCAGAGGAGAAATATTGGCCATTTTTCGAGTCACTTCATATGATCGTAAAACAACAGGGCCTGAGGGAAAGAATGAGAGTGACCATAACCCCACGCGTGTCGAGGAGCAAATCTGCTGCTTGGTGTTTGATTATCTCCGCTTGAGAAAGGGTGAGTCTGAGGTCCCTTCATGCCCTTGACTCTGCCGCCTCTGCTATTGTGTGTGGGAAGGCTGCCATAAGCGTTGAGGTGGCGTGGAAGGGAATTAACTGAATTGCATCTGGGTGATTGTTGCCAGGGGATGGAGGCTTAGAGCTTGGGGACCCTGGGTTTTCCATGCTAGCACGCTGCTTCAAACCCTGCCTTCCTTTTGAGAGCCTTCCCTGGTCTCCTTCATCACTGGCCTGGGAGGACATATAGCCTCCAGGAACTCTACCCTCTGGTATATTGGATGTTGGGGCCGGGTTCCCACCAAGATGTCTGCAAGGGGAACAGGGTGCTGTGGCTCTCGGTGGTGGGAAGAAAAGTCTCCGAGCAATTAGGGCTTGGAAAAACAAGTGACGTTGTCTTAACCACCTTCCCCAGAGGTGCTGGTCGACAGCAGGACTTCTCCAGGGAGACAGAGGAGGAGGAACAGGTCAGGTGAGCCTCAGGCAGGTGTATCCATCTCTGGGGAAGGAGAGGAGCATTTATAAGGCTTGAAAAAGAACACTTCATGATTGGAGACATTTCCTTGCGGGAGGGGTGGTTCAAAGCATAAAAGTTTATTCTCATACTCCAGCTACAAGAAAACAAAGCTTTTCACAATTTTCCTGGTGGGTGGGGTTCTGCAGAATGTCAAAGAAAAGAGAGTTGGCAGTGTCGCTCTCTGACACCCATGGTAGGTACATTGTGGACTGCCATTGTGTTTGCGTTGCCACGTGTCCATGTCACGAACATCAGAAGCGGTTCCTGTTTTACCGTGAGGATGGGCTTTGAGGGAGTGTTTGATTTTTCTGTTTACTACAGAGCAGCCCAGAAGAGGGACTGTGAGCCTCTTACACCTCCGGTTTTATCCTTTCCAAGAGGCAAAGTTGGTCCTAACACTACAAGCTGGAAATCAAAGTCGGATCATTTCCATTGCCACAGGCACCAGTACACTGTGCTCATGACTTTTTTTGTGTGAAACAAACCCACAGACACATCATGCTTCTTGGAGCCTGGGCATGGCTAGATGCCTGGCCTGCCACACCACCCTCTGGCCGCCGGCCATGGAGGTCACATTGCCGTCTGTAGACCAAAATCGAGCACCAGGACTCCTGATTTTGCTTTTTTGTCTCTTTTGGGGTAGCTGATGATACTCGAGGCTCAGATCAAGGGCAGTTTATATCTATTGCAAAGATGGGGCACACCTTCCTTGAGGTGTTGGCAAACTCTGGGCAGTGATGCCAAACCGCCCCCATCCCTTAAATAGTGTTGGACCAAGATGACATGAAATTTATTCTAAAACCTGTGGGTTTCATTTTTGCCTACAAAACATCGTTCTCTGCTTCACATGAAAGAAACTTGCAGTGTAACACATCATCAGGATCTGAAATGCTTGTCACCTGTGGGTACAAGCCCCTTGGTATCCTTAAGGACACAGACCCTTGCCTTATTGGAAACTCCCACAAAACCTACACCGAGGGCCGCCAGACCTTGCCTTGGAGAAGAAACAGAAACACAGCCTGGTGAAGTTCATTGCAAAGGCCAAACCAGCGACTTAGGGAGGGCAGCAGGTTGAAAGTTTTGCCAAAAGTCAAATGTATTATTTGGCTAGTAGTTGTTATGAATGGATGACAAAGGACGCCCTGCACACTACCTGGGTAGAGGTGACCTGTGGCTAAAAAGGTGGATCAGAGGAACTGTGGTTTTCCTGAGCCTTTGAGACCACTGATAGAATTGATTATTGTCTGAAGTGGAGTCAGATTTCTTCAAAGCAAATGAGCTTAATTGGAAAGTAATATTAGACTTCCATGATAGGTGTTCTTGCAATGCCAAACTCAAGACAAGGACTGTGTGTGTGTCTATGTGTCTGTTTGTGTGAATATAGAGAAAAACCTCACAAATATTTTCAGAATATGCTCCATCATTCCTTGGCAAGCTTCAGCTTCTGACAATTTTGCCAATTTTTTAAAGAAGACTTCAACCTTGCTTGCAAAGTAATTAATTATGTACAGAAAGAAAAGGAAAGAAAAAAAAGAAACCAACCAAAAAAAAAAAAAAATCACCCACCGAAACCCAAGACCTCAAATGCCATGCTGTTTTCCTAATTCTGCGACCATCTGACCGCCAGTGAGCTCACAGCACATCCTGAACTCTGGTCTGAACTGAAGTCGTCGGAGTACATGGTGAGCACATGGGCCGAAGACAGAAGGTACCATATTTTTTTAATCATCAGGGAAAAGACCAGCTGCATTCAACTTTCAAAATTGATCATTCTGACATGCTTGGTATACTTAGCAGACAAGACTGAAATAGTTTAGCAAACACGGAATGTCAAAATAAATACTAACCCTTTTCCTGGGCATGACACACACTAGCGGAGATAGCCCAAGGCCGGCGCTGGGGGCAGAGGCGGATGTGCCGAGAAAGGCTGCTCGATTTCCCTTCTTGATGAAGTGCTCAAGGGCCAGTTTCATGGAAGCCCTTCCCAGAAAGGTCACCGTCCTCTTTGGGGCTGCCTGTAGCCTGAGCTCCTGAGATATTCCCTGGAGAGCCCTGTTAGGAGCCTCCACGGCTCCTGTTTCTTGTTGACCTTCAGGCTTTGCTAGGCGATGTCCAAGAGTGGGTTGTTGCCTCCAGCTCCAGGTTGACAGACTTGCCTGGGAGAGAAGCACTTCGAGGAGCTCTGGTCATTTTCCCAAAGTAGTCACTAACACGATGGAGCAGTCCCTGTGTGCCAGGTACTCCTCCTTATTGCTCCGATAGTCCTTAGGACAATTTGCGAGGTAGCCATTATTACCCCCATTCTGTAGGTGGGGAAACCGAGGCACAAGAGCTGAAGCAGCGTGCCCAGAGTGACATGGTCAATGCCTCATGGAGCCAGGATTTGGAAACCAGGGTGCCAGACGACTCCAGAGCCCTCTTCCCAGTCCTCGCCGATTGTCTATATCCCATGTCCATTTCACCCACGTGTACCAAGCCGCTGACTTCCCTTGCACTTCTGGCTCTGGAAATGAGTGACTTACAGGGGTGCCTGGGTGGCTCAGATGGTTGAGTGTCTGCCTTCAACTCAGGTCATGATCTCCAGGTCCTGGGATCGGGCCCCATGTCGGGCTCCCAGCTCAGCAGGGAGTCTGCTTCTCCCTCTCCCACTCCCCCTGCTTGTGTTCGCTCTCTCTGTGTGTCTCTCTCTCTCAAATAAATAAATAAATCTTAAAAACAAAACAAAACTCCCTGGGCACCTGCATGGCTCAGATGGTTGAGCATCTGACTTCAGCTCAGGTCATGATCTCCATCCAGGTCCTGGGATCGAGTCCCACATTAGACTCCCTGCTCAGTGGAGAGTCTGCTTCTCCCTCTCTCTCTGCTGCTCCCCCTGCTTGTGCTCTCTCTGTCTCTGTCTCTCTCTCAAATGAATAAATGAAATCTTAAAAAAAAAAAAAAGAGTGACTTACAGATTTTTCAGGATCGAGAACACTCACGTCAGAAAATCTCATGGCCAGCAAGTAGACCGAAGACACATACTGATATCAGAGCATTAAAGTAAAAACATGTAATTTTCAATGTCAAAATAAAGTCCTCTGGTAAAAGTGCCAATTCTCGTAAGAATGGCAGACCCGCGTGTTCACATCACAGCTGAAATCTCTCACCCAGACTGATTTCTTCCCTGGCATTCCTGCTTTTGCCCTTGTCTACCTATGTGGCCGGAGGGGTTCTGCTGCAATCCAAGCCAGATGATGCACCCATTTTACTCACAGTAAAAGTCCACTTCTTTTCAGTGGCCCACCTGACAGGCCCTGCGTTACTTCTCTGTGTCTCCTTTCCCTCTTTTTCATGCTCACTCCTCTGCAGACACACTGGGTGTCAGGAATGCTCCCACCCCAGGGACTTTGCACAGGTTGTTCCCTAGATAGCCACATGGTTCAAATATCACCTTCTCAGTGAGGCCTCCTTCTACACGCTTAGGTCTTGAGACCTGCCTCTAGCCTCCAGCCCCCCAGTCCCCCTCATTCTGCTCTGTTTTTCTTTTCTTCATAGCATTTATCGCCTGTCATGTTAAAATAATTTGCTAATTTGTTTATAGTACTTATGGTACTGTCTCTCTGCTGGTCGGAATTTAATTCTATGAGGGGCAGGATCTTTGTTCTGTTGACGATGGATCCCAATTGCTCAGAACAGTGCCAGGCACCTAGTAGGTGCTCATTAAATGTTTACCACACGTCTGGTTACCTCTGGAGGGGAGGGGAGGGGTAAGTAACAAGAAGGGGTGCAAAGGAGACTCCACCCGTTGGTCCTTATTTTATTCTTTAAGTTGACAGTGCACTGGTGGTTCTTTTTTTTTTTTGAAAGAGAGAGAGAGTGCACACACGCATGCGAGCAGGATTGGGGATGGGGCGAGGGAGAGAGAGAATCTTGAGCAGGCTCCATGCCCAGCACAGAGCCAACACGGGGCTCGATCTCACGACCCTAAAATCATGACCTGAGCAGAAATCAAGAGTCCGACGCCCAACTGACTGAGCCCCCCAGGCGCCCCCTTCAGATTCTTTATATTTTTATATATCTGAAATGTTTCATTTTGAAGAATCAAACAGGGTCAAAAAGGCTTGCGCCCCCTCTGTTTGCCAGAGGAGAGCTGGCAAGAGGAATGCTGTTGCCCGAGCCACCAGGAAGGGCGAGGCCAGAACGGGAAAGTGTCGGTTTCAGGAATCTGGCCAAAGACATCAGATGGAGGGCTCCTCTGGGTCGGCATTCACCTGAGCAGGACAGAACTCAGAGCTTGGCTCAGTGACATCCTGTGGCCCCATCAGATCCCCACATCCTCAAAAGGAAAGCCAGTTTCCGGATTTGTCTTTCATCACGTTTGGCTTACGTCCGTGACACTGAAGGAGTGAGCGTCTCGGCTGCAGGGGAAACTGGCCCAGCGCAGGGCCTGTGGTGTACGGGTGTACAAGCCTGGCGAGTTTGTCCAGGCTCTCAGCGGGGCGGACACATCTCATCCCCACACACACCGGGCAGCCTTAGGGCCCCTGAGGAGTGCCGTTCCTTCAGAGGAGCACCAATGATCAGGCCAGACAGGAAAACAAGTGGCCAGGACTGGGATGAGTGAATATTCATTTGGAAATGTCAGTGCACAAGGGGAGATTATGTCTGCGGGTGACTTGCCTGGCAGGATCGATTCAGGACCTGAGGTGAATCCGATGTCTCCAAGGGCTGAGGGCTCGGGCCTGGGATCCTGGGGAGCGTGGGGGAAAGGGGGCCTGAGAACATCCGGAGCGGCGAGGTCAGACATTTCGCGGCTGTCCCGCCCCTCCTCACAGATCTTGAGATGCTGATTGAAGCTGGGGCTGCCTGTGTTTATGGGGTGTGTGGGTACCCTGCCGCACAGTGGCCATCAGGCCTGGGGACACCTGTATGCATGGCTAGGGGTTGAAGGACCTCAGAGCACACGGTTGCTGGGGGCGAAGGGGCAGCTGAGCTTGCCTCAGTGCGAGGGTCCACCTCCTTCCTGGGCGCACTGCGGGCCTGGGGCCAGGGGGCGCTGGGAGATTGGGACCAGGATCCTGTCTCCTCTCCTTGCGCTGGGTTGGACGGATGTTTAGATGCACCCACTTCACCCCAGGAGCCCTGGTCCCCGGCTGGAAGCATCCTAAGCAGAGGTGAGAGGTCATTGCCACTGGCCTGGGAAGCCAGGACCCCGGCCAGCCTGTTGTCAGGTGCACTGTCCCCTGGGTGTGTTCTGCCCCTCCCCCCCCAGCCAATTAACCGTCTGCAGGAGCTGCTATCGGCATGGGGGAGGGCCGCAGTCCCACTTTTCTGCGCAGACTGCTTAGCTAATGAGGGGGTTTGTGAAATTTTTAATTATGGCTTCCATGCCTGGCTTAATTATTTGCATATGGCTTTTACAAGTGAGAAGAGGGTGCCTGCATGCAGTGCTTCTCCTCAGCCCCACATTTGACTTTAATTAAAGGCAGAACCTGAGGTCTTTCCATCACTAATGATCGTGGAAAATTAGCTTCCAATTCCCAGGGGTCGCCAGAGTGCTGCACCCTGAGGCGGAGAGGGGACGGAGGGGGAAGCAGAGCGGGAGGTACAGATGGCAGATGGCCCTGCTGGCCTGCCACTTTGGACCCCCTCTCCAGCCTACCCGCCCCCACCCCCGCCTGCCCTCCAACACCCCCTCCCCTGTGGAAAAGGGGGCCTTGCTCGCCCCTGCCAGGAAGGAGGGCTGACCCCAGGCAGCAGCTGGTGGGGGGGAGCGCCTCTGAGCTGGGGGTGACGGTCATTGGTGATCATCCTTGTGACCACAGGGCAAAGGGATGGGAACTCCTGAAATGCCCACAAGCTTGTGCACGTGCGAGAACACATGTCCCCGCACACTCATGCTCACCCAGACACACAGACATGAGCCCTCACTCTCTTCATTCGCAGGACGGGGTCACAGGTGCGTCTGCATGCTCCCACACGCATGTGCTCACAGGTGAGCCGAGGGCTCTCGCAGAGGCCGGGGTCCGCATGGGAGCCAGCAGGCTACTGCTGCGGGCAGGACGTGGCTGTGTTGGGAGGCCAGGCCAACTGAGTGGGCTCAGGGAGGGCTTCCGAGAGGGACGGAGTGGCCCTGAGCCCTTGCCCGCTGACAGACTGGGTCTGTGCCATCACAGGTCCAAAGTGCGGCTCCCTCGGTCACAGGCGGCAGGGTTAATCCTGGGACGCAGGGCGGCGAGTGGCAGACAGCACTTCTCGGACCTAGACCTGAATTCAAATGTGCCTTCATCACTTCCCCACAGTGTGGCCTTGAGCAAGTTACCCAGCCTCCCTGAGCCTGTTTCCTCATCTGTAAAATGGGGGTCCTAGTTTTTCATGCAGCTTTTGTCCATAGGGGACTCGGTGGCCAACTCTGTGTCACGCCTTCCCCTTGTCTCCTGGGCTTTGAGTTTGGAGGCGCTGACCCCACTCCCGGCTCCAAGAAGGGCAGTTTCATCCCACTGGTCCCAGGCCTGCACCCACCAGTGTGGGGCATTCCCCCAACCCCAGGCACTGAGCCAGGGAGGTGCCATCGGCTCCGGGTCCAGGAGCTTTGTTCCATGGTTAGGGACCAGGGCTCCCCCTCTCCTGCCGGATGTAGCGAGGATGCCCATAGACCGGACTGTGGTTGCAGCCATCAAACTACCATGCAGAAGCCATCCGAGGATAAGAGCTGCCCGAGGACAGAGGAATGGAGCCTCAGGAAGGATCTGGGTCCCAGTGGCTCTGGGGAACTACAGGATTCCCACTGAGATAGGGTTTCTGTTCATCTCCCAGCACAAACAACCTGCTTGTCACAGGCCTTGTGTCAAATGCTGGCCTGACACTGTCTACACACAGTTGATGAGAACCACTGAGGCAGGCAGGAGCTGGGCTCCTGGCAGCAGGCTCGCTATGTTCCCCACCCCACCGCCCAGGATGGTGCCGTTCACAACAGCGCTGAGCCTTCTCCACAGGGTCGGGTAGGTTTTAAAAATGTGTATTGCTTGCCAGTTTGAGAATCAAGAAATTCCAAGTGGTACTTGGCTTGGGCTGCTGTAACAGCATACCACAAACGAGGGGGCTTCAGCAGCCGAAATGTGTTGCCTTTCAGTCCTGGAGGCTGGAAGTTTGGCCCCGTCTGAGGGTGGTGAAGGAAGATCTGTTCCAGGCCTCTCCCCTAGATTCGGGGCAGGGGGGTGTGTGTGCAGGTAATCTTTGGCATTCTTTGGCTTGTAGATCTCTGCCTTTACCCTCATGTGGCATTCTCCCTGTGTGCATGTCTGTGCAGATTTCCCCTTTTTGTAACACCACCGGTCATATTAGGTTAGGGGTTCAGCCCACTCCAGTGTGACCTCCTCTTAGCTCGTTACCTCTGATAACCCTTTTCCCAAATGAGGTCATAGTCTGAGGTACCAGGGGTTAGGACTCCATCGTGTGAATTTGGCAGGGGCGACACAGTTCAACCCATAACAGGTGCATAGGAGTGTGACTGTGCATGCGTGCGTGTATCCTGTGCCACTGCAGTGACTGTCCTCCAGGCAGGGGCAGATGTCCTGTGCTGGAAGCCCGTGTTTCTGCGTGAGCGCCAGCCTATTACAGAGCTGTAGGGAGCAGCTCCTGACCAGTGAGGTTGCTGCAGCCTCCCTCCACACCAGCTGACTCACAGGCTTTTTCTCCTCTCAGCTGCTTTTGCACAAAATTCCTTGAATCATTTTTATCCAGAGGTCAGGTGCCTTTCTCCAGTCTGGGCAATGCTTTTTGTGGCTGCAGTGGCAATGGGTGGAGCCCTGGCCAAATGCAGCTTGGACATGAGTTTATATTGGCTCGGGTAGGTTTGAAAAATGTGTGTTGCTTGCCGGTTTGAGAATTGAGAAATTTCAAGTTAAAAATCCAGGTTTCCAGGGAGCCTAGGTAGCTCAGTCCTTTAAACATCCAACTCTTGATTTCAGCTCAGGTCAGGATCTCAGGGTCACGAGATCAAGCCCTGTGTTGGGTTCTCCCTGCTCAGCAGGGAATCTGCTTGAGATTCTCTCCCTCTCCCTCTCCCCCTCCCCCCCTCAAATAAATAAATAAATAAAAATCTTTTTAAGAATCCGGGTTTCCAAATTGGATGATCTGAAGACCTGAAGGCTACCAAGGGTCATTGGCTATGTCATTCTGAAAATAGTTTTCATTATAAAAGTGTCATATAGTTAGTATAGGAAATGGACTGCTTCCAACAAGTGCGTTCACTGAAGACCAATGATTGGCCACTCTGGATCTCATCATGAAAATGTGTATTTCTACCTGTGTCTTTCTCCTTGAAGCAACCATGCAAGAAATTAGGGCTTAAGTGCCCCTTCATTGACACAGTGACAAAAGAGCATGGGTAGGACCTTCATGGATGCCATTCTGCTGTAGGGTGCTCCCAGTCAGCTGAGTGCTGCCTACATCCTTGGCCCAGCAAACGTACCATAGAATAGCATGTCCAGGGACCGTAAAGACTTAGCACCTTTTTTATCTGTGTCCTTGAGGTCGAGAGATGAGAACTCAGGGACATGGGACAGCAGAAAAGAGGCGGAAGGTTCAGGGAAAGAAAAACCAGACCCCCTTTTGTGTTGTTCAAGGTAAGCAATGAAGTCAGCAAAACTGTTTGGAGATCAGAGCAAGACTACCTGTAGAGGAGTATGTGCCCTGCTGGGAGAGGACTGGGACCCAGTGGCCCACCCCACCCATCCTGAACCTCTTCCCTCTACCAAGGACAGCAAGAAAGAGCCCAGAGCTCTTTTCCTTTACACTAGGCTCTCACCTGTGTTAGAGGAAAGCTCAGGGGCTCTGGGAACACACAGGAGGGTGCCTCACCTGGCCTGGGGGCCATCAGGAAATCATGAGAAATGAGGCTGAAGATAGGAGAACAGCAGACACTGGATACTCAGTGGGCCTTGTGGGATATGCTAAGACATTCAAACTTGGACCACTGGGCAACTGGGGGCCCTCAGACCCTTTGGAACAAGGGAGTGACAGCAACTGTCCTATGGGGACTGGAGTGGAGATAGGGAGCTGTCCAGGCCTCCGGTGCTGAATCAGCCTCACTGAGGGGCTGGGGAAAAAAAGATGGACAGGAAATACCCAAGAGGCCAAGTCTACAGCTGGAGTGGGTGGGCCCAAATTTCTGGCTTTCCAACACCCTGTAGTGAAAGAGCGGGAAAGCACTGGAGGGTCAGTGGGGTACTCGAAGCACAGGATGTCCGCTGGAGGGAGACATGAGGCAGAGCTTCAGGGAGAAGACAGGCTCCTGTCATGCATAGCCACTCATTAGAACTTCCAGGTTACTCACAGCTCTAGCCCCCTCCTGGCAGCCTGAGGGAGACCCAATTCTCCACAACCAGGATAGGGCCCAGATCGCTCTGCCATATTCTTAGTCTTTGAGCCCTCAGGATGGAAGACACCAGGTGTTCTGAGGAGAGCTCCAGGGAAAATCATGTTGGACTAGTGAGGACCAAGAATGTGATGGCTAGCCATGGATCTTAAAGAGGCCAGCCCACTCCCAAAGAGGATGGCCATGCATGCACACTGTGCAGACACCCAGGGCACACCTGCTGGACTCCACATGACCTCAACCCAAAGGACTGAACTGGTCCCAATGTGCAAGCATCCCTTCCCCTTCTCCCTCCTCTTCCTAGCTCTGTCCTTGCTCACCACACATTGCCTGAGCACCTACTCTGTCCCAGGCATTCTTGGCAGCTGGGAACACAAAGGCAAGTCCTCTGGGGCCTCCCTGTGCCAGCCACAAGGAGAGGGATTCCGTGGAAGAAAGCCAAACCTCCTTGCCATTCTCTCTTCCTCTGGAGTCTATGGATTGCCGTTTGCAGCTTGGAGGCAGCTACACCCTGCCAGGGGCCAGGGCATTCTGGGTTTACTCATACACTCCTTTCTGTCCATATTATACCCCAACTTTCAATTTTGAGAAGTAAATATGCAATTTTTTCCTCCCTGTAATTTTCCCGGCTGTGGCTGTGGATGTCAAAGCAGCTGGAAAATGTGAATAGCTCAGTGCTTTCTAAAAGTAAAAGGAGGCTGTGTGGCATCATACATCGTCTTCTGCTCTTGGCAAGATCCAGCAGCTCTGCTTGGTGGCGGGGGGGATGCTCTCCAGGCTGTACTGTCAAGGGGACTTTTAACCCAAATAATCCATGCCCCCGCCTTCCATTAGCAATGAGATAATCGCCAAGAACTAAGCATGTGTGTGCACACATGTGTGCGTGTTGCAGGGGTATTGGCAGAGGTGAGGTGAGGGTATCTGCTTACGCAGTCAGACTTTCCATGTGTTCCTCTGGAGACTTTCAGACCTTCATGTCTCAATACCTGAAGGTCAGGACAGTCTGACCTATGCTTTTGTTTGGGAGAAGGCATGAATGGGGTGCGGAGAGGCAAGATTTGAGTCAGGTAGATCTGGGATGGCGTATGTGGAATGTAACCTTAGTCATGTTTAGTCTCTTTGGGTCTTAATTTCATCGTCTGTAAAATGGTGGTAGACTTGGAGATGTGCTGTCCAGATCCCCTCCGGAAAGGACTCACTGACCACCCACAGGACATGTGGTCAGCAGCCATCTCCCAGCTGTCAGCTACTTCAGGATCTGCTTTGGCTGCAACAAAGTGTCCTTTCTGGGGTCGTGCCTTTCCCTGGGCATGCCACATCCAGGGACTGAGTAGGGTGATGCATGAAGGTGCAGCCATTTCTGCCTGCTAGGGGGACACTCCCATGGGCTACACCTACTTCAGTGCTCCCCACCCAGCCTGGGTTGGACCTGCATCCCTGTCTAGCCTCTTCTGCTTGCTCTGGCTTCCTCCCTTTTCCCTTCACAGATTTTGATCCTGAATAAACGTTTTGTACCCTAAACTCCATCTCCACATCTCCTTGCAGAGAACCAAACCTGTGTCGAATAGGGATAATGATTTTACTTCAAGAGGTTATTGTTCAAAAGCTAAATGGGATGTTTATATAGTATCCAGCATGCTACCTGGAAAGTTAACAAAGCATGATATATATCTATGCCTTTTCCCTGCCCTAAAAACTATGACACTAAATCCCATCCAGGCCTTGAGCAGTCGTTCATAGCCTATGCTCTGTAATATTGGCTTGGAGAAAGTGCCCCTGAAAGTCTGTGCTGCCTAAGTTTGAGGGCCTGGCAGAGGACTCTGGAGCCAGTCTTATCCCTGTGAAGTTCATTATCCATGGATCACATCAGCCCTCTTCAAGGTTCCTCACTGAAAAGAAATTGAGCATGCAAATGCTCTTTTATCATAATCACCATGTATCCACAGGGTAATTCATAAAAGAGCTGGAAATATATTGAAATTCAATATTGTTTGAGTCCAAATCAATATTAATAATTGTTTGCATTTTTAAAGTGCAATTTGCAATTGAAAAATGCACAAAGATCAACCAGTAGTTGCTAACACATCAAATTTTCCTATTAAAGGCATAGTCCCTTAACTTTAAAATGTTTCTTATACACAAAGGATGGTGCTGATCCATGAAAATGGTTATCTATTATTTACGTGCACAACATTAGAATTTGCTTCCATTATGCATGAGTTGAAAGATCAGTTACTTTTAAGTTCTTGATTTTTAAGAAATTAAACCGTTCATTTTGAGATAATTTTAGATTCACGTAACAGTTGTAAGAAATAATACGGAGTAATCTCAATGTGCCCTTTTTCCTGTTTTCCCCAGTACATCTTGTAAAACTATAGTACAGTATCACAATGAGGATATTGACATTGATAGTCAAGATAGAGGACATCTCCGTCACCACAAGGATTCCTCATGTTGCCCTTTTAAGTTCTCTAAAAACTGAGGGTATTTATTTATTTATATATATATATATTTATTTATTTATTTGAGAGAGAGAGAGAGAGCGCATGTGAGTGGGGGGAGGGGCAGAGAGAGAATCTCAAGCAGACTCCCTGTGGAGCACAGAGTCCAACATGGGGCTTAGTCCCACGAACTATGAGATCAAGACCTGAGCTGAAACCAAGAGTCAGATGCTTAACTCGTTGAGCCATCCAGGTGCCCCCCAAATTGAAGATTTTTAAATGACAAAGGTGACTGTGGGTACATTGGGATCCCCGTCATTAGCCCTATGGTTGATTTCTGCCTTGAAATGAATTGTATCACTAAATGAGGCACGGTCTCAGCTGGGCTCAGTGTAGATGTTGAAACAGAGAGCAATGGTCATGTAGGGAGGGAGTGGCCTCAGGGGGGCTCACCTCAGCCCAACAGGCCTCAGGGGAGCAAGGCTTTGTGGCTCAGAAAGAGCCTGAGAACACAATTTCCAGTTTTACACTTGCATCAGAGGCCTTTGCTTCCTCCACAAGGACAGAGTTGTCTTAAAGGGAAAGAGCTTGACGGATTTGGTCTGTAGGAGCCCAGCAGTGATCCAGATTTGTGGCAAGGGATGGGTGGTAGGTGTGCATAAGGGATGTCTTAGCTGAAAGGCCTCCTGCTCTGCCTGAAAATGGCCTTGTGCAAATGAAATTCACAAAAACACCTTTCTGTTTTGACATTTGTCTCACACCAGACTGCAAGGAACTTGGGAACCCATCTACAATGGATTTTTTCGGTGCAGGCTGATTCTGAGATTAGGAAATCAAGTCGTGAGGGTCCCACAGCTTTGAGGTACAGCCAGGCTAGAACCTGGGCTCCCCACTCTGAGCCTGGTGTCCATCTCATGACATCTGACTACTTTGTTCAGGCTGCCTAGTCCACAAACCCAGCTCTCGTATGTCATGGTCACGTTTCACACGGGCGTGAACTTGACCCCTCTCTGGTCCTCAGCTCCGGGACCCACTTGCAGTCGTCTGTGTGATGAGAGAAACTAACAGGCAGAGGGTGGCTTCTGCTCAGTTTAAACCTTTAGTTTGCTTTTGTTGATTTTTTTTTTACTGTGGTAAAATATATATAATATAAATTTACTGTTTTTTTTAAGTTTTTATTTATTTATTCATTTAAGTAATCTGTATACCCAACCTGGGGCTCGAACTCACAACTCCAAGATCAAGAGTCACATGCACCTTTGACTGAGCCAGCCATGCACCCCTAAAATATACTATTTTAATCATTTTAAGTCCAGAGGCATGAAATACATTCACATTGTTGTGCAGCCATCACCACCATCCATCTTCAGAACCTCCTTCAACTTCCCCAGCTGAAACTCTGTACCCATTAATTAATAACGCCCTATCCCTCCTCCCCTGGTAACACAATTCTACATTCTGCCTCTAAATCTGACTGTGTGGAATCATACAGTGTTTGTCCCACTGCACTTGGCTAGTTTCACATAACACAATGTCCTCAGTGCTCATCCATGTTGTAGCATGTGCTGTGTTTGACTTGTTTGTGTGTTCATTTGTTTTGTTTTTAGATTCCACATGTAAGTGAAATCATATGGTATTTGTCTTTCTTAGTCTGCATTATTTCACTTAACATAATATCCTCTAGTTGCACCCCTGTTACAAATGGCAAGATCTCATTCTTTTTTATAGATGAATAACATTCCATTGTGTGCTTGTGTGTGTGTTTATGTGTGTATACACAATATCTTTATCCACTCATCTATTGATGGACACTTGGGTTACTTCCGTATCTTGGTTATTGCAAAAAATGCTGTCATGAACATAGGGATGCATATTATCTTTTTGAATGACTTGTTTTCATTTTCTTTGGGCAAATACCAAGAAACAGAAGTGCTAGGTCATATAGTATTTCTATTTTTAATTTTTTGAGGAAACTCCATACTGTTTCAAATAGTGGCTGCACCAATTTTCATTCCTACCAACCGTGCATGAGGGTTCCTTTTTCTCCACATCCTTGCCAGCATTTGCTGTTTCTTGTGTTTTTTATTTTAGCCATTGTGACAGGTGTGAGGTGATATCTCATTATGGTTTTGATTTGCATTTCCCTGCTGATTACTGATGTTGAGCATCTTTTCATGTGTCTGTTGGCCATCTGTATGTCTTCTTTGGAAAAATGTCTATGTTGGTCCTCTGCCCATTTTTAAATTGAATTATTTGTGGGTTTTTGTATTGAGTTGTATGAGAGCTTTATATATTTTTGATACTAACCCCTTATCAGATATATCATTTGCAAATATCTTCTCTCATTCAGTAGGTTGCCTTTTCATTTTGTTGATGGTTTCCGTCATTGTACAAAAGCTTTTTCATTTGATGTAGTCCCAGTTGTTTGTTTTGCTTTTGTTTCCTTTGACTGGGGAAACATATCTAGAAAAATATTGCTAAGTGGTGCCTAAGTGGCTCAGTTGGTTTAGCATCTGTCTTTGGCTCAGATCATGGTGCCAGGGTCCTGGGATCGAGCCCCCACATTGGGCTCCCTGCTCAGCAGGGAATCTGCTTCTCCCTCTCCCTCTGCCACTTCCCCTGGTCATGCTCTCTCGCACTCTCTATCAAATAAATAAATATTTAGGGGCGCCTGGGTGGCTCAGTCATTAAGCGTCTGCCTTCAGCTCGGGTCATGATCCCAGGGTCCTGGGATCGAGCCCTGCATCGGGCTCCCTGCTCCACGGGAAGCCTGCTTCTCCCTCTCCCACTCCCCCTGCTTGTGTTCCTGCTCTTGCTATCTCTCTCTGTCAAATAAATAAATAAAATCTTTAAAAAATAAAAAAAATTTAAAAGAAAAATATTGCTAAGGCCCAAGAATTTACTGCTTATGTTTTCTTTTAGGATTTTTATGGCTTCAGGACTTACATTTAGGTCTTTAACCCATTTTGAGTTTATTTTTGTGTATAGTGAAAGTGGTCCAGTTTCATTCTTTTGCATGTAGCTCTCCAGTTGCCCCAACACCATTTATTGAAAGATGGTCTTTCTGCTGTTGTTTATTTTTGCCTTTTTTGTTGAAGATTAATTGACTATATAATTGTGGATTTATTTCTGGGCTCTCTATTTTGTTCTATTGATCTATGTGTCTATGTGCCAGAAACATCCTGTTTTGATTACTATAGCTTTGTAGTATAGTTTGGAATCTGAGATTGTGATACTTCCTGCTTTGTTATTTTTCAAGATGGCTTTGACTGTTTGGGGTCTTTTGGGTTCCATATAAATTTTAGGGTATTTGTTCTAGTTCTGTGGAAAATAATATTGGCATTTTGATAGGGATTGCATTGCATCTGTAAATTGCTTTGGGTAGTATGGACATTTTAACTATTTTAATTCTTTCAATCCATAGGCATCGTATATCTTCCTATTTATCATTGTCAGTTTCTTTCATCAATGTCTTATAGTTTTCAGAATATAAGTCTTTCACCTTCTTGGTTAAATCTATTCCTAGGTATCCTATTCTTTTTGATGCAATTATAAATGAGATTGTTTTCTTAATTTCTCCTCCTGTGAGTTATTAGTGTATAGAAACACTCAGATTTCTGTATCTTGATTTCATATCCAACACCTGTACTGAATTCCTTTATTAGATCTAATAGTTTTTTGGTGGAGTCTTTAGGGTTATATATGTATACTTCTCTATATAGTATTGTCTGCATATCATTTGCATATAGTGACATTTTGCTTCTTTCTCAGCAATTTGGATGCTTTTTATTTCTTTTTCTTCCTGATTGCTGTGGCTTGGACTTCCAATACTAAGCTGAATAAAAGTGGCGAGAGGAGCATCTTTGTCTTGTTCCTGGTTTTAGAGGAAAAGCTTTTGGCTTTTCATCATTGAGTATGATGTTAGCTGTGGGTTTGACATATATGACTTTTATTATGCAAAGGTATGTTCTCTCTATACCCACTTTGTTGAGAGTTTATCATGAATGAATGCTGAATTTTGTCAAATGATTTTTCTGCATCTCTTGAGATGATCATATGACTTTACCCTTCATTTTGTTTATGTTGTGTATTGTGTTGACTGATTTGTGAGTGTTGAACAACTATCCTGCATCCTTGGAATAAATCTCACTTGATATGTTGAATGATGCTTTTCATGCATTTTCAAATTCAGTATTTTGTTGAGGATTTTTGCATCTGTGTTCGTCAGAGATATCGGTCTGTTATTTTTGTTTTTTGTCATGTCTTTTGTCTGGCTTGGGTATCAGGGTAATGCTGTCCTCATAAAAAAAAAAATGCTGTCCTCATAGAATTAATTTGGAAACATTTCTTCCTCTTCTATTTTTGGGAATAGTTTGAGAAGGATAGGTATTAACTCTTCCTTAATTGGTAAAATTCACTTGTGAAGCCATCTGCTTCTGGACTTTTGCTTGTTGGGAGTTTTTTGATTACTCATTTAATTTCATTACTAGTAATTAGTTCAAATTTCCTGTTTATCCCTGATTCAGTTGTGGAAGATTGTATATGTCTAGCAGTCTATCCATCTGTTCTAAGTTGTCCAATTTGTTGGCATTTTTTTTGTAGTAGTCCCTCATAATCCTTTATATTTCTATGCTCTCTGTTGTAACATCTCTTTCGTTTCTGATTTTATTTATGTCAGTCCTCTCTTTTTCTCAATGAGTCTAGTTAAAAGTTTATCAATTTTATCTTTTCACCAAAGAACCAGCTAATAGATTCATTGATCCTCTCTATGGTTGGTTTGTTTGTTTGCTTTTTGGTCTCTATTTCATTTATTACTGCTCTGCCTGATCTTTATTATTTCCTTCCTTCTACTGGGCTTTGTTTGTTCTTTTTCTAGTTCCTTTAGGTGTAAGGTTAGATTGTTTGAGATTCTTCTTGCTTTTTGAGGTAGGCCTACATCACTATAAACTGCCCTCTTAGAACTGCTTTTGCTGTGTCCCAGAGATTTTGAACCATTGTGTTTTCGTTTTTATTGTCTCCATGTGTTTTTTGTTTCCTCTTTGATCTCTCGGTTGTTTAGTAGCATGTTGTTTAGCTTCCACACATCTGCATTTTTTCCAGTTTTTTCTTGTAATTGATTTCTAGTTTCACACCATTGTAGTCAGAAAAGATGCTTGATATGATTTCAATCTTAAATTTATTGAGACTTGTTTTGTGGCCTAACATATGATCTATCCTGGAAAATGTTTTATGTGCACTTGAAAGGAATGTATATTCTGCTGTTTTTAGATGGAATGTTCTGCATATATCTGTTAAACCCATCTGGTGTAATGTGTCATTCAAAACTGCTGTTTCCTTATTGATTTTCTGTCTAGATGATCTATCCATTGATGTAAGTGGGGTGTTAAAGTCCCCCACTGTTATTGTATTACTCTCAATTTCTCTCTTTATGTCCGTTAATACTTGCTTTATATATTTAGGTGCTCCTATGTTAGGTGCATAGATATTTATAATTATTATATCCTCTTGTTGGATTGATCCTTTAATCATTATACAATGCGCTTCTTTGTCTCTTGCTACAGTCTTTGTTATAAAGTCCATTTTCTGTGATTGTTTGCTACCCTTGCTTTTTTTTTTGCTTCCATTTGCATGGAATATCTTTTTTTCATTCCCTCAGTTTCAGTCGGTTTGTGTCCTAGGTCTGAAGTGAGTCTCTTGTGGGCAGCATATAGATGGGTTTGTTTTTCTGTATATTTAGTCACCTGTGTCTTTTGATTGCAGCATTTAGCCCAGTTACATTTAAAGTAATTATTGATAGGTATGTATTTATTGTCATTTGTTAATTATTTTTGTGATTGTTTTTGTAGTTCTCTGTTCCTTTCTTCTTCTCTTGCTCTCTTCCCTTGTGTTTAATCACTTTTAGTATTATACTTGCATTCCTTTCTCTTCATTTTTGGTGTATCTATTATAGGTTTTTGGTTTCTGGTTACTATGAAGTTCATACATAACATCCTATGTATATAGCAGTTTATATTAAGTTGATGGTCACTTAAGTTTGAACACATTCTAAAAGCACTAAAATTTTACTCCTCCCTCCACATTTTATGTAGTCATATTTTACATCTTTTTACTTTATGTATCCCTTGACTAATTTTTGTAGATATGGTTGATTTTACTGCTTCTATGTTTTAACCTTCATGCTAGCTTTATAAGCGATGGATCTGTTACCTTTACTGTATGTTTGCTTTTACCAGTTAAATTTTTTTCTTTTCATTAATTTTCTTACTTCTAGTTACGGGTCTTTTCTTTTACCTGAAGAATTCCCTTAAACATTTCTTATAGGGCCCAGTTTAGTGATGATGCACTCCTTTAACTTTTGTCTGGGAAACACTTTATCTCTCTTTCAATTCTGAACATTGCTGGGTAGAGTATTCGTGGTTATACGTTTCTTCCTTTCAATACTTGGAATACATCATGCCACTTTCTTCTGGCCTGCAAAGTTTCTGTTGAAAAATCAGCTGATAGCCTTACGGGGTTTCCCTTGTATGCAACTGTTTTTCTCTTGCTGCTTTTAAGGTTCTCTCTTTATCTTTAGTTTTTGCCATTTCAATTATTATGTGTCTTGATGTGGACCTCCTTGGGTTCATCTTGTTTGGAGCTCTCTAGGATTCCTGGACCTAGATATCTGTTTCCTTCCCAGGTTAGGGAAGTTTTCAGTTATTATTGCTTCAAATAAATTTTCTATCCCCTTTTCTCTCTCTTCTCCATCTGGGACTCCTGTAATGTGAATGTTATTTTGCTTGATGTTGTCACAGAAGCCCCTTAACTTATTTTCATTTTTTTAAAAAACCTTTTTTCTTATTTCAGTTTAATTGTTTTTTACTACCCTGACTTCCAAGTCACTGATTTGTTCTTCTGCATCCTCTAATTTGCTGTTGATTCTTCTAGTGTATTTTTCATTTCACTTACTGTATTCTTCAGCTCTGACTGGTTCTTTTTTTATACTTTCTATCTCTTTGTTAAAGTTCTTTCTGAGTTCTTCCAGTCTTGTCTCAAGTCTGGTGAGTGTCTATAACCATTAATTTGAATTCTTTATCAGATAGATTCCTTATCTGTGTTTTGTTTAGCTTGTTTTCTAGGGTTTTGTCTTGTTCTTGTGTTTGAATCATACACTTCTGCCTCCTCACTTTGTCTGACTCTGTATTTGTTCCGTATGTATATATTTGGTGCTCCACTATGTGGGCTGGGAGCACCCTCCAGTTATGACTGGCCTGAGTGCTGAGGGTGCACTGGTGGGTGGAGCCAGTTCTCAGCCTGACTTGTCGGTAGGCACACTGGTGGGCTGGGCTTGCCTCACATGCAGTTGGCTAAGAGGGCCAACTAGCTACAGCGTGTGCTGGTTGGTAGGGCTCATTCCCCAACTCCCTGGGTCAGGATTTGTTCTGGAGATGTGCCAGTTCTTACCAGAGCTGCCTGTTGGGTATGGGAGCTGATAGTCACTCTGGCAGGGCATAGGTCCTGGCTTGGACTGCCCAGTGTGGGAGCCACTTTGGAGGGGTGCCTGCTGGTGGGTTGGTTTGGGTGGGGCTAGTCTTCAGAGGAATTATGGGGCAGAGCAAGGTAGATGGAGAGTGTCAGAACTGGCTCCCCCAAAAGAATCTGGCCAAGGCAGAAGGAGGGCTAGAGAAATAGCACCTGCCAACATTTCCCATTCCTGGAAAAAACTCCTGCAGATCCCTAACCTTCCAACACGTATCCTAGAATTAGTCAATAAATCCCCTTCAGGTATACCCCAGACACTTTTTAAACTGCTGCTTCTGTGCTGGCTCTTGGGCCCAATGATGGAGACTCAGTTTCTCTCCTTGCAGAATTACTCTCCCCTACCCTGCCTCCTAAAATGCCCTGAAAATGAAGTCCTGGGCAGAGATGGTATCCATGGTATGGTCCTACCCCTGAAAGCAATCAAGGGCATTATAGCTTATGGCACCTTGGCCAGGCTCTCAGGAACCCCTTACTGCAACTGTGTGTTTGCAGGCTTCCCCTCAGCCTCTTTGTGTAAGCAGTGGTGGGAAGCTGGGCTGTAGCCTAGTGCATCTGTGGGGACAAGGCTTCAGGGCTGTTTAAGGCTGATTTATGCCTTGGCCTCTGCCTTGGGGCTCCCTTTCTCCCACCCAGCAGAAAGCATGGGGAATTGGAGGGAGTCCCTGCCTTGTAATGGGGAGGAGTATGGCAGGTGGGGCGTACCCATGCTGGCTAGGGTGTGCTGAGGCTGGGCCCTGGGCATTTCAGGACCCAGGTCAGCACTCTCCCACATCAGGCGCAGCCGCGCCTCAGTGAGCACTTGCAGCCATTTGTCACCCTCACAGAGCACTGCAACTTTATGCCTATGCATAAAAACTGGAGGGACTCATCCCAGAGTTTGCTGCCACCGCCGCCGCCGCTGTTAGAACCGGTTTTAATTAGCTGCAAGATTTTAATGAGCTGAAATCAAGAAGAACCCCATCTCAGAAGCAAGCAGGAGCCAGACACACGGAAGAACTCGTCTGACAAAACAGATGGAGGTGGTGTTCTCGGGGGACCGGGCTGTGTGCTCCGTTTCAGTGAGGAGTAAATGAGTTACTGAGGCCAGGAGGCTGAGCAGGGAAGGCAGGAGGTCAGCGCCATCGCAGGAGCCTCAGCAGGGGCTGAGTAGAGGTGCAGCCCCCTCTGCCGCCACGGTGGAATGCTTGGTGCCGGATTCAAGGTGACGGCAGTGCCTGGCTCCATTCTCCTCAAGTTGCCATAGCAGCCTCTCTCCCGATGAGCAGCTCCTCCTGGAGCCCTCAGCCGGGAGGGATGTCATTGTTCGCTCCTGCCCGTGCAAGGAGGAGACTGGCTGGACAGAGAACTTTCTGGGGCCCGGGGTCCACACGCCAAGTGGGTGCTCCCATGGGCACGTGGCCGGATGCTTCCAGCTGCCTCCAGTGGGGCATGGGAGTGGGTCCTCACAGCCAGAGGGGTCCTCTGGATGATTGGGGGAAGCATCCAGGCCTTGCAGCAGCTGCAGCCAAGCGTGACCTTGGAGCCATCCGTCCATCCGCCTGCCGGCCTGTCGCCACTGGAGGTGCGTGCATTTTGGCTGAATTCCCAAGTACTTGCTTGTGCCCTAAAATGAATTTTCCCAAGAGACAAATTTTTAAATCAGATAAATAAGAAAATGGGAGGAATCCTTGGCTCTGACCTGTGTCCCAGGAGGTGTTTACAAGATTAATTGCATTTTTTTTTTCTTACAGTAAAAATTGGTGATACCATTCAGGCCTCAGGGAGAGCAAGCCACTGGGAAAACTAGGGCTTGTGAGGACAGGACCTTCTGGAAACTAAGCGGGCTGTTCATTTTTGTTGCCTTACTCCTCCTGGCTCGGCCCCCGGTTATTTGAATTTTCATATTGCCTGTTGGTCCTGGAAGGGAGGCAGGGAGGCAAGGGGGGGCCCCCTCTTGTCAGTGGAGCCGAGTGTGATGCAGCATGCAGTGAGGATGCAACAGTCCCAAGTGGGAGCGGAGACCCATGAGTGTGTTTGCGGGGCCTTGGGCAGCCTGGCCCTGGCCTGTGACAGGTCATAGAGTCCACTCCCCGGGCAGCAGCTCGACTCCCAGGAGACAGAGACAAGCAGCCTTTGGACCAGCATCTCCCTGTTGTCTTGAAAATAACATGTGACTTTGAAGACAAGGGCCCTCACGGGAACAATAGGGGATCAGATGCACACACTGCCTGGAGTGTCGGGTGATCTCTTATCTATCCTCCATCTCTAACGGAAGGAGGTTCCTACGGGTTCTGTGATGTTGGCCCCCTCCTGAGGGGAACCCAGCCAGACTGCCAGCCAGTTACCCAGGACGGGAGGCACGCTTCCCTTTTGATTCCATTTGCACATAGCAGGGAGTTGGCTGGTTAGATGGTCTGCAGTGAGAACAAACACTGAACGGGGGGCGTCCGAGGGGAAGGCTGGGGTCTGATACTTAGGAGGGTCAGGGAGAGCCACGCAGGACTCTAACACCAGCTTCCCTGGACATGGAGAATGGAGACGGTGCTGTTCTCTTGGGGGTCAACAAAAAGGAGTGTCTCTGAGAGCAGACACTTAAATGGTTGATGCTCCTACTGCAGTGAAGGTGCAGGTCCTAGGGCTGGTTTTCTCCCCCTGCCCTCGCCCCCAGATTTGGGGGCAAGGATGTGGTCCTCATCCTGGCTCCCAGGCACAAGGGCTAATGGAGCCTGGCTGCACCTGGGGGGTTGGCTTTGGGGTAGGTTCAGAAGCAAGTGAGGACTGGTCATTGCTGCAGGACAGGGGAAGTCTGTACTGGCTTGGATGGTGACAGTGGAGAGGAGGGGACTGGATTGCATGTGCTTCTGAGCCCCCCTGTTTTTTTCATCCAATAGAGCCTTTGGGCCGAGATCAGGTGGCACTTTATTAGCTGTTTTACTGGACAGTGGTGGGCCGTAGCCATAAACTTGCTGCTCTCTTTCCCCTCCTTCCTCTCTCTTTCCGTCACCCTAGGTCAGATTGGCCTGCTGGCCTCAGGTCTGACCCAGGAGGCCGGTGAGGCTGTAGGCAGTGTGCGACCACCACAGCCCGCATATCAGGGCTTTGTGGCACTTTCTTTACAGCTGGGGCCTTGCTGGGGACTGTCGATGGTATATGTGTGCTATGTGTGCATCCATGTGTGTATGCATGTTAGAGCCTGTGCATCTGCTCTGGAAGGGCCCCGAGCTGCCCTCCCTGCTCCCTGAGGGTCTCGTCCCTGCTGAATCCGTGTACGTGACACTCTTTCCACTCTCCTGACTCCTTTCCGTGATTGGGCACCCCTGGGGGTTAAGCCAACTGCTTTGGGGCAGGAGGACCTCTGTGGCACCCCCCCCCCGCACCTTCCCTCAGACCTCGAGACTGGCCCTGGCAGCCCCTGCACACAACTCCTGTCATCATGGAGGGAAGGGCTTGGGAGACCAAAGGACACAGTGTTGAGAGTGACCTTGTCCTTCAATGGGGCCTGGTGCCTGCACCACTGTGTCTGTGTCTTTGCAGGATGATGAGTCAGGCCCCCAGGGCAGTCCCATCCCGGGCAGCCATGGTGGGGTGTGGGAGGTGCGTTCAAGAGGAGGGCACGTTCAAGAGGAGGGAGAAGCCACAGGGTCCCACGAGAGACTTCAGGGTCTGAGCCTTTGGGGACATGCAGCTGCCTATTTTTACCCACTGCAAGCCCTGTGCAGGGGTGTCCCCGGCAATGGCAGGAACAGCTGTCTTTCTTGGGGCGGGGGCCGTTGCAGTGAGGTCGGGGCCGATGGCAAACTGAGCCAGCTCGAGACAAAACAGCCCTGCTCCGTGCTGCCTCCCAAACATAAAAGCTGGGAGGTCGTGGGAACAACCTGCTCAGCACAACCCAGAGAACCCTGTGCTCAGGCGTGTTCCCATGCATAGAGGCCTGGGGCAGGTTAATTCAAGTTAACTGAGTGAAAACATAATTACAGAGACTGCAGAGGGGAGAAACCCAAACCTGCAATTTAACACTCTTCAGCCCCAGAGCTTTGCTGCGAACAGTCTAGACCTTGGGAATTTTTGTCTGGGCTGGGGAGGGAAGGACGTGTCTTACCACTTCCTGCCTCGTGCCCCCAGGAGCATGAGGACACAGAGGGAGGGGAGCTGGGGTTTCCTCCCCCACCGCCTGGGTGCCTGGTCAGGAATGGGTTCCCCGACCAAAGTACTGTGCCCAAGGAGACCCCAGGCAGGGAAATGTCCTTGTGCCAAGCAGCGCATCTGATCTGGGGTCCCAGCCACCCACCTGTGATCTCAGAGGCTACTGGAAGCTGCCCACCTGGCCTCAGCCTCCCTCAGTGCTGTCCTATGTCAGGGCTGGGGAAGCTCCCGCAAGGCCTTTTGGGTAGAGAGAGGGTGGTATCTCTGCGCCCGGACTAGTAGGAATGGATGAAGCCAAGGGGACAGAGCAGCCTTCCTCTAAAAGGGGGAGTTCCGGAATCCCTGCCCGTCTAGCTGTGTAGATCCCTCTTCAGCGCCTGTCCCGTTCCACCCATGCCTCATCCCACTGTAGGAACTTACATCCTTCCTATGAGCAAATGGCCTCGGGGTGCCCCCATCTTGACCCACAGCTTGGCCCAGTTGGAGTCACTCATTGGTATTTGGGGTGTTTGGCATTTCTTGCTCTGCCCTTCAGGAGGAACCAGGGTGAGGGGCAAGTCACCTGGGCATACTCTGGGGCGGCAGTGACCAGAGCAACAGGTGTCCATCCACAGGAACACAAGGGATGCTGTCACCAGCCTCAGCCTGGAATCTGTCAAATGCAGGTCTGGCTACCTCCATCCAAGCCTGAGGTCCTCAAGAGTGGGAATAGGCCAGAGCTTCTGTTCCCCCTGATGCCGCTGACTAGCCAGTGGGGTCTCTATTCCGCTAGCCCACCCATCTGTCAGGGAGACACAGCTCTGGCTGGAGAGAGGAGCCACCAGGTGGGGGATTCTCTGTCCCTGGTAGCCACTGGGCCTAGGAGACTCCTTCCCAAAGCATCTTGCTCTGTGGAGACACTTGTCCCCAACATTCTGTAGAGAGGAGCCAGGGCAGAGGGATCCAAGAACTTCTCTGTCCACCAGGCCAGTTGTAAGGGACAAGGACCCAAATTGCTGGCCCTGTACCTAGGCCCCCTATAGGGAGCACACCAGTTCTTCTGGAAGCTCGGAGGGCCTGGACAGTGCAGGGGCTGTTACTGGCTGTGGGTCTCTGGGGCTCCACCTTGGGCTCCCCCAGGCAGAGTCCAGAGAGTGTTTGTCTCCATGGTTTTTCTGGGGGTGCAAATAGAGGAACCCCTGCTGGGAAGCTGGTGTCCCAGCTACAGGTGGTGACTAGACTTCCCTCAGCCTCCTTGGGCTTGGAAAGGTTGAAGGGACATACCTGAGTAAGCTCTAGAGGATGGAGGGATCGGGGATTATGCTTGGTCGCAGGCAGTGACTGGGGCCTCAGCCCGCACAGGATGTTGTGTGCCTCAGTGATGGACCCCCTTTCTCCCCATCTGCCCTGCAGACCGTGGCCTGATGGATGCTTGGTGTGGATGATGAGGGAAGAACGCACCTCCCACACCCGAGAGGTGACCCCGGAGCAAGCCCCGGATGACCCCGCGAGCCGGAACCATGCGGCTAGCCTGCATGTTCTCATCCATCCTGCTGTTTGGAGCCGCAGGCCTCCTCCTCTTCATCAGCCTGCAGGACCCCACGGAGCTCGCCCCTCGACAGCTGCCAGGTGAGTCCTTGCGCTCGGCCCTGATGCCCGCTTGCCCCAGCTTTCCTGTCCAAAGTGCAGGCCTCCGTGGCTGCCCTGGTGCCAAGTCTGTGCTGAGAGCCTCGGCAGGCAGAGGAGGGGGCCTGGCCTTCTCCTGGCGGGCATCAGCCTCTGGCCTCTGACCTCTAGCCTGTGGTCTCTGGCCCATGCCCTCCTCTTGAAATGATAGCCAGGCTCTCATCCACTTGTTGCCTTTGGTGAAGCTGAGGCTTAAGGAGGATTCTGCCATCTCGTGGGGCCTCTCCCACATGGTCTGGGGTATCAGAGGGTGAATGACTTCTCCTTGAGCCCATGCCCCCCCCCGCCATGGGACTCTGCTTCTCTGCCAGCCCTGGGACTCCTCGAATCCAGGCCCTCTGGCCTGGGCAGAGGGGGTCAAGGTACCTCCTGTCTCTGCGAAGCTGAGATTGCTCCTGCTGGCCCCCACCTGCTGCCTGTATCCCATGTGTCCCTTGTGAGCCACGGAGGGGAGCACCCTTCCTGACTTGCAGAGAGATCTGCTGAGGACAGGTGGGATCCAGCAAGGGGAAAGTGGGAAGGATGGTTCTGGAGCCTCAGGCAGGCAGAATATGGAGAGGGGGAACTCAGGCAGAATGCCTGCTGCTGAGACACAGGCCCCATTCATCTCTCAGCGGTGGGCCTGGGGGTTTTTAGCGGGGAAGTCTGTGAAGACAGCCATGAGCTCCAGGACACGGACAATATGGAGGAGTAAAGGCTATGGGTTTAGGGAGAGAAATTCCTGTACCATCCTACAGAAGAGCAGGGCCCAGCGTAAGGCACCTGGCCCTCAGGGAGGGGACCCCGGGTACTTGGGCCTGCAGCCCCCTCCCCAGCCCCACCCTCGGCTCTGGCTGGCTCAGTCATCCCACGCATAGACTGAAGGCCTGGAGGCATCAGGTAGAAAGTCGGAAGGAGCATCAGGAGGCTAGAATGAGGACTGTTGGCCTGGCAGCTCCTACCAGAGGCCCTGGGCGGGGAGGCCAATGAGTTCATTCTTTCATCAAGAATCAGCAAGAGGCAGCCAGGTGGTGGGACCCCAGGAGACAACAGGGGAGTTACTGGTACTGACTCACGCCTGGGCCACCTAGGCCGGGCCCTCAGGGGTAGTGGCTGTCAGAGGTGGGTCTGGCTACTCCCTGGCTTCTGGAGAAGCAAGGATATGTGACTAAGCTGGCTCCTCTGTGGGGACTTGCAGCCCCATGTGAGCTTTAGAGTGGCTGGCGGCCTTCTGTCAGCAGAACCCGGCCCCGGAGGGTAGGGCTGTCAGGCGGGCTCAGATTGCCCACCCCCCCACGTGTGCGGTGTCTGTGTGGAAATGAGGTCCTGAACAAGGGCCCCTAAATGTGGCTTGGGGTGAATGGTGTATCCTCGGGGTGACCCATGGATCTTTGGTGCCCATTTTGGTGTGTGTGTGTGGCTGAGGTGCACGCCATGGGCAGAGGGTCCTTGTGTCCAGGGTCTGCGTTCCGTGGGACGAGCCTGGGAGAGAAGGCAGGAGTTTGTGTCCGTCTGGGCAGGGGCCATGCACTCATCCGTGGTACACTGCAGGGACAGATGCTATATACGTGGGTAGAGTTGGGACCTGAAGGCCAGGACGTGCGCCCCGCCATGCCGCAGTCAGCCAGCACAGCGGATCGCTCCCGCTTCGTGTCTTCCTGCCCCTCACACCAGCCAGTTGCTACTGCGCATGCGCCCCTGCCCAGCTGCCCCCGCGCATGCGCATGTGGATCTTTTCCATTACCAGTAGGGCCAGACCCCACAGGACGGTTGGGATTTCCAGGATGGAGTGGCGAGCTGGGGAAGGAGCTCCGAGCCTCCGAAGGGCGTAGAGGATGACACGAAGCTTAGGCACGTATCCCCCTGCAGGGGGGACGGCGTGGACCTGTCTGACTCGTGCGATGGGCACACTTGAGGCTTGAGCCGTGTTCTTCTGGCTGTAAATGGAGCTGGACCCCCTTCACCACGTGGCCGGGTTTGGGCAACCTTGACGTTCTGCGTAAATCACATGGAACACAGTCATAAAACTTTAAGTAATGCTTATGTTACTTTCCCTGAGCAAAGTGTTCCTGACACAGGCTGTTTGTGTTGATTTGTTACTATTCATTTATTCTTTCCCTGTACTTCTCACAGCAGCCTAATTGTGATTCGGTACCAAGAAAGCAATATCAAAGTAATTTTCCACAACATTAGTTACAATTTTCTTCTGATCTTTCAAGTGAAACAATCCCATCCTGTTGGCTTCTCTGAGCATATAAACCTTGATTACATTTATCTGTTGGAAACCAGTTCTTACAAAGTGTGTGTATCCAGTTGCATGGGTGGGTGGCCCCAAGGGCCTGGACAAGCCTTCTCGCTGTGGGTTTCTGCTGGTGGGAGGTACAAAGTCAGGAGGCTGCCCTGTCATCCGGATTGGGTAAGGCCATTGGGGATGCCGCCTAGAGAGGAAATTCCACACAGGCTCCTGTGGCTTTCACAGTGCAGCAACTTCTCTGGGAACTCAGTGTCTGAGAGCCACCGTTGGTGGCCTTGACCAAGGTGGGAGGGGGAGGGTGGGCAGGTGAAGATCCAGAAACAAGCCTGAGAGTGGGAGAAGGAGCCTTCAGTTGCTTGTGGTCCCTCAGGGTTCAGGGTGTTGCTCAGATTTCTCCCGTGCAGTTAAGTTATTAGGTGTTAACAGCATGTGCACCTCTCAGGGACCAGTCAGCAAACCTCACCTGACTTGTGCATCAGATGGAATCTTAAGGGCTTGCCAACTTTTGTAAATCAGGCCATTTAAACAAAAATGTTTGCTATATTTTAAATCAGTCAAACCTTTTGAAATGTGAATAGCTGCTGGTTAACGTATCTTTCACCTAAGATGAGATTTTGGTGTGTAGTGTGTATCGGAGAATTCACCTATCCAATTATTTTCCAGTCTCCAGTATTGCCAGGCCCTGTGGACTCAGGAAACTCATTCCTTGACCCAAGAGACTAGGCTTGCCCCTTCTCTAGGTGGAAGATGCAGAGAAGAGGCCAGAACCAGGAATAACACATCCTAGCCTGCTGGCCCTGGGGATACAGAAGACAGACTCCAGACATGTGGCTGGGCAAACTGAAATGTTATGAGTGGCCTTTCTTTATGAACTTTTTATTTTGGAAGGTTTGGAACACACACAAAGGAGATGAGAATAGCACAGTGACTCCAGGCACCTGGTACCAGCGGGCTCCCTCATGGTCAGGCGGGCCCCACCCACAGCCACTGGCACCTCCCTCCTTTGACTTTCTCAGATCGCATATCAATTCAGCCATAAATATTAAATGTATTGCTTGATTTAAGAGATAAGAACTCTTTTTTTAAAACATCCAACGATTCTTTAATAACATCCAATATCCAGTGTTCAAATTTCTGGTTGAATCACAAATATTATCAATACCTTTATTTCCACTTTGTTTTATCCAGGATCCAGATTAAGCCCACACATGGCAGTTGGTGATTGAGTCTTTAAGTCTCTTTCAATCTGTAAGAGTCTCTCCTCATCTTTATTTTTCTCTTGCTCTTTATCGGAGGAAACTGGGTCCCAGGTCCTGCCGAATTTCTCACCGTTGGGGTTTTTGTCGATTGTGTGTGTTTAGTGTATTTCAACATTGTTTTCTGCTCTTCGTATTTCCTGTAAATTAAGTAAATCTAGCAGCTTGATCAGATATAGGTTTGGGGTTTTTATTTTTTTTGAAGATTTTATTTATTAGAGAGGGAAAAAATGCGCATGTGTGCGCACGCATGAGTAGGGGGAAAGGGCAGAGGGAAAGGGAGAAACAGACTCCCTGCTAAGGAGGGAGCCTGACGGGGGTCTCGATCCCAGGACCCCAGGATCATGACCTGAGCCAAAGGCAGATGCTTAACCAACTGAGCCACCCAGGTGATCCTCTTTTCTTTTTGGGGGACAAGCATGCATATGTGATTCTATGTTCTTCCATCAGGAGGCGCACATCTGCCTGGCTCTCTCTTATGATGCCAGTTAGCCACTGAGGATGCACGTGGATCCGTCCATTCATTCAGGGCTGCACAATGCAGTGTTCTGAGTTTACCTTTCCTCCTTCATTCTTTTAAGTGGGATTTTGTTTTAATGGGGTGAGGTGAGTCGTTAGTGACCCAAGCAGCCAAAGTGATGGTGGATTGATTGGTTTATTCGTTGGCAAATAAAAAACCATGACCTTATGATACAGATTCTATTGCTAACACACTCAGCACAAAGGCATTCAAGGATGGTGGTAATAATCCGCTTTTACCATGTGCCAGATCCTGTGCCAAGCACTTTACATGTTTCAATACATATAATTCTTTTTTGTTTGTGTTTTTTGTTTTGCTTTGTTTTCTGAAGATTTATTTATTTATTTGAGAGACAGAGCATGAGCGGAGGGAGGGAGAGAGGAAAAGGGAGAGTTAGAGAAGCAGACTCCCCACTGAGCATGGAGCCCTACCTGGGGCTCGATCTCACAACCCTGAGATCACGACCTGAGCCAAAATCAAGAGTTGGACACTTAACCGACTGCACCACCAATGATTATTCCTGTTTACGGATGAAGTGCTGAGTAGTGGCTGGGTGAGCACACAGCAGCACTGTTCTTGATGCGTTATTCGCTGCGTGCTGGGCACAGTGCCAGGCCCTTTACAGGTACTTAGTACTCATTGAATACCTTCAAACCCCCATGAGTTAAGCACTCTTACGCCATCTGACAGATGAGACTACTGAGATAAGAGAGGTGAAGAGGTGGGCCTGAGACCACACAACTTTGGGTTTCAGAGCCGGGATCTGTCCTTGGGCAAAAGGCTGTTGCCACGTACCTGCTCCCCTCCTAACAACAGAGCAGAGCCTGGGCAGAGAGAGCCTGGATCAAGATTTGGAGGCGTGCGGGAGTTTGGCATGGGAGGAGCTCCCGGTGGATTAGGGGCTGGAGTGTGACCTGTGGGTCTAGACTCTTGCTGCAAATACAGCCAGTCCCGGGGCCCACAAGCCCTTCCTTGGAGCATCTCAGAAGAGCGAGCCTTCGCTACAGGCTGAGGGGAGCTCCCAGATCCTGAGGTGGGGGTGGCCGTTAGAAGGCACAGGTCTGGGGCTGTGGGCAGGAGCATGGGAGGGGGCAAGAGCACAAGGAACCCAGCGGGGAGGTGCAGATCGGTGCAGGAGAGAAGGCAGGACCTGGGGAGGCAGAGATTGGAGAGGGTGGATTCAGGGGGTCGGGGCAGAGACCCATGTGGCCAGAAGACCAGGGACGATGATGAGGGTGAGGAGGGCTGCTGGCTCTGACAGATTGGGACGAGGGTACCACTCACTGAGGCAGACACACCAGACGGGGAGTGGTTTGGGGGAGGGGGCTGGAGACCACGTGTTCTATTTTAGGCAGATGGCATCTGAGTTGCTGGGCAGAGTTACTCTGTAAGTCTCCACCCGGGACCCCAGACTCACAGACTGCAGGAACAAGCGAGAGAAGCAGAAAGCCCCCACCCCTCCCCACCCCTCCTCCATCTGCCTCTCTGCTCTCAGGCCGCACACTCACTTCTTCCGTCTCCTACACCTGAGGGCAGAGTCGTGGCTGGAGGAGCCAGGAGGGCTGCCTGGAGGAGAAGAGCTGTGGGTGACTTCTTTGTCTTCTGTAGCACACAAGAGGTGACCAGGTGCTGACCTACCGTGGAAGCAGCGAAGTAGGTTTGGGTGAGACTTCTTGGAGCCTGGGGCCTCTCTCCAGAGTGCATGCCCCTGAGCATCTTGCCTAGTCTCTCACAGTTAGAAATCCATGGAGCCAGAATTCCACTGCCAAGGGGCCCCACCAGCTCGAGGGCTCCTGCTTTTGTCTCCTGGGGGCAGGGCTGTGTTGGCCGGAGAAAATATGGCCCTCACTCTTGGTCCCATGGTTACCAGGGACACACAGCCCTGCCTGCGCCAGTGCTGAGCCTACACTTGGCTCGTGTGTCTTGTTTCTACAGCAACTCTTTGCCCCGAGATGTCCACTTGGAGCCCTGAGAACTGCCAGGCCAGAGGAGATGAGAATAGCACAGTGACTCCAGGGGCTTTCAG
This sequence comes from Eumetopias jubatus, assembly GCF_037043125.1. NCBI lineage: Eukaryota > Metazoa > Chordata > Mammalia > Carnivora > Otariidae > Eumetopias > Eumetopias jubatus. The sequence continues at coordinate 46,484,558 of NW_028274816.1, forward strand.
TAGCTCACCCGGGTGGCGCTGATGGAGTAACCAGAGGCGTGGTGGCTGTCCTTCTGCCCCCACTGGCCCCAGGAGAGGGACAGCCTGCTGGCCCCAGGGTGTATATGCTCATGCTCCTTCTGGGCCAGGGGAGCCAGCCCCTCTTCCCCCCAGTTTCTGTGGAGCCATCTGCTTTCCCCGGGCAGGTGGGTTTTATTGGAATCCTCTTGAGTCTGTTTCCTGAAACCATTTTCCACCAGCATTGCAGAGCACCATATATATTTTCTACAAACCTTGCGAGGCTGACACATCCTTGTTGTGACTGTGAATATCAGAAGTGACATGTAATTGCAGTGATCCATCCTGTTAAGTAGCTGGCAATATATCATTGCGGAATCAGCAGGGCTGGGACTCTCAGAACCTGGTGTTTCTGAACAATGCACCTGCAGCGTGTTCAAACTCTCCAAACACCGCTGAGGGCTCACGAGGGCCGCCTCACCCTCCCGTACCTCGCTTTTCTGTGACCAGAGCAAAGAAAGTTCTACTGTAGGTAAAACCACCCACTGAGTTTCCTACTAGTTTTTGGAGAGCCCTCTCCTTGTCACAGAATGCACTGGGCTCCAAGTGAGGGCCGTGGGTCAGGATCCTTGTAATGGTCCCCCTTACCTTGGGGGCTTCCTGGCCTCCTTCATCCTTGTAATCTCCAGAGCGGCTCTGTGGGGTTCCTTCTGGGGCCACGAGGTGGGCAGTGAGCTGGGGTCGCCCAGTTATCACTGTGCCGGCAGAGAGAAGGAAACCCGTGGGTTTAACAATTGCGGGATTGGAGACCCATGTGGCCAGAAGCCGAGGGGCATTATGGCTGAGCCCGCCTTGATGGGTGGGTGCACTGAGGCAGAGGCTGCATATTTCGGGGGCACCACTCACACTGTGTTCTGTGCTAGTTCGGAGTAGTGTTGACTTAGACTCTAGGGTAAAAGGGTGCCCCCTGGAAGTGCAGAGGGCAATACGGATGAAGGGACAGACATGGGTTCCCCACATGGTAGTCAGGCAAAAGGTGCCAAAAATGGAGACTGGTGTCAGAACACACAGCCCTCGAGTGTGGGGGGCCCTGGTTTGGTGGGCCCTGGGGTGCTGGCTTTGGAGCCTTGTCTGGAGTCTGCTTTGGGAGGTGGGGTTCGTGAAGGACCCTCACCGCTGCCTTCCCTGCGAGGCCCTGTGGGCCCTGTCTCTACAGCGGGACTTTCCCTGTCCCTACCCTCTCTCACTGCAACCGGGCCATTCCAAGTGGCACCCCTGATCCTCAGCTCCCCAGCATCTGCTTCTCTGATTCGGGCCTCAAACATTCCCCCCATCCCTGCAGAAGACACCCCGGGGGTCTCCAGCCAGAATCTCACTTTCCTTTGGTGCATTAAAATATGCTAAATGAAAAATAATGAACATGTAGGAACTAATAACAGGAATCACCTAATTAAATTAGGAAACAGACATCATATCGCTGTAATCTGGAAATTGATATTAATAGAAAATGGTCCCAGAATTGTTATGCTAAAGGTTCCTAGGGGTGGGGGAAATTAAAAAGGAGAGCAGAACAGAACACTGGGGCACCGGATCCAATAAGAGCAAGACTTCAGTTTTAAAGGAACTAAAGGGAAACGGTAAAAATAGGAGATGGGGTCACCGCATGGATCTAACCGAGTCCTGGACGAACATGGCTCAGAAAGCCACAGAACCCCACACGCATGTCCGATAATTCTTTAAACAAGACAATGTAATTAAGCTTCAGTGTGCTTGACACGTCGTGAGAGTCATGTTCCTTGACGTCTGGCACCAACCCCGGCGCCTTCCCTTTTTCCTCTATCTTGGGAGGCAGGTACAATTATCCTCAGCTCGGACTCCAGAGGGGGTAAGTTGGTGACCCAAAGTCCTGCGGCCAGAGTGGCCCGAGCCGGGATTCGAACCCGGATGGGCCTGACTGCAAAGCCCCTCCTTGGCTCACCCTGCCCTCCTTCCCTGTGGCTACTGGTTGATGTCATGGTCTGCATTTCTTGTACATTCTGATGTTTTTCTGCCATTTCCTCAAAGTGCATTTCTTGCCGATGCCCAGCAGCAGCCGGACACCCTGACCCCAGCCCCAAGGCTCGTCTGGCGGTGTGGCTAATAAAGCCCACACAAAGCCCCCTTCTGAAATTACAGTCCGGCTGGAAAACTGGGTCTCCTATTGTGTCCGGGCCTAGGCGGGGGCCAAGCGGGGCCGCCAGTTCCAATACCTGTGCTGGCTCGCGGAAGTCCCGGTTTCAGGTTGTGTGGCCACGGCCGCCTACTGTTCCCCCAGGCCCCTCACTTGGCGGGTGAATTGGGCTCTGTTCATCCGTGATGTGAGTCACAGCTTGGCGGGCCCAGAGTGGGGCTCAGGTGTGGGGTGACCCCTTTCCCACTCTGCCAGGCTCAGAATGAACTGGAGAGACCCACGGAGGAGGGGCTCAGATCAGCATGGGCGATGCCCCAGAATCACATCTGGTCTGGGAGGCTATGACTGCCCCTGGGCCATGGTTGGGCCCCAGGAGGGCTTAGGCCTGGGTGTCGGGGAGGGGTTACTCCCAGGCCTGAGATTTCTCTCCCTCCACGTGGGCCCTACCCCGACCCCCTTCACCACCCAGGCATCTTTAGTGGGGGGGGGTCACCAACATCAGAGCCAAGCCCCCCACTCGACTCATGAGATCCGCCAGCAGGAGCAGGAGGGCAAAGCAGAACTCCAATCCCAAAGTGGCAGGGGGGTCGGCAGGGCGGCCCCCTCTGCCTGGCTTTTCTCCCCCTGAGCCACATTTGGCCTGGAGAGTCTGTGTTGTGGCAGGAGATGGGGAGCTCAGGACACACAGTGAATCAGAATGCTGTATTCACTGCCAGTGTGGGGAAGAGCCCAGTGGGGTCCTAACATGTGCTTTTGGAGGGCCCTCTAGCCTTTCTGAAGGCCTAAGTTGCTAATGTGGGCAGCGGAGAAATGGTTCTGTGCCAGAAGAGGGTCTAAGGACAGGCCTGTTGCTATGGTTGCTGTCCTTCTCCATGGCCACTGGGTGGTTCTTGGTTTTTTAAACCCCAAAAAGGTCACGGTAGTAGTTATGACAACAGCAGTGCTAGAGAGTTGGTTCTGAAAGTCGATGCAGGTTGGCGGTGCAGTGAGCCCATCAGGGGTGCCCTGGCAGGGGGCTGAGGCCTGCGTGCCTTGTGTCAGGCCTCGGTGGGGCTCTCACCAGGCCTGCTGGCCCCTCCTGTTTATGGTGACTCCTTTCTTATGGCTTGAGGGTCAGTGTGTGTCTTCTCCCTCCTGAAATATTTGCAGCAAGTTAGGAGCTCAGGCAGACCCAATCTAAGCCAGGAGCTCACCATTACCTATGTGCTGGTGTTTTCATTATAAAGCTTATTTCTGGGATATGTGGTTCTGCAGTTTTAACTTGAGTCATGGTGAAACTCAGTGGACAGTTCTCTCATTGAAAATGTTTTATTTATATGGGAAAAATAGCCCAGCTGCAATGGGTTCCATTGCCCCCCCCCCAATAGCTGCTGCTTGGGAGCCCCTGCACAGCCATTGGCCCTTAATGGAAGGATAAGAAGCCCCTGGGGAGGTCTTCCCATTCTCACGATCTGGGGTCCAGACAGGAAGTTGAGGGCTGCTTCTCACCAAGCCTTGAGGCCTGGCCATGGCATTCCCAGCTCTCCTCAGAGGTTCTGAGACCACCTATAGCGTAGACTAGCTCCCATCCAAGTTCCCCTTTCCCCCTAGCTTGGTTGTACCCAAAGCAGGTCAAGTAAGGGTCCAGTCCCTGGCCAAGTGGTTCTCAGCCCAGGTGGTTCCCAACCTGGGTTGGCCTGAGGCGGTGGTCTGTGAACCTTTCTCCACAATTTGGTTGTGAATCCAGATGTGTTTCATCCTGGGAAGGAGAAGGCTACAAACATTTGTGAATGCATTCGACCTTTGCCCTCAGGGTCTGGCCTGCCCCAGCAGGAGGGAAATGGGGAGGGAAAGGGACAAAGTGGGATGTCAGTGAAAACTGTGCAGGGTCACCAGGTTGATCAGAAGATGCGTCCAGGGCAGGGAGACCGTAGGGAAGCGGGAGGGGGTCGGGGGGGAGGGAGGAGGAAAGCAGACAGGCCTGGGTCACTCCTTAGCTCTAGCCAAGAGTTCTGTGCAATGTGGGCCCGGAGTGCCCAGACCTTCCCTTTTATTTATTTTTTTCCAAAGAAGCTGGGGTCTGTAATATATTTCTGTGAATTCTCCTGACTGTTAAGTGGCGGCTCAATTTTTGAAACTTAGAAGACGGTTTCAGAGTCGGACAACAGTTCACATGGGTACCTCCTATCGGTTGGATGGACAGGAAAGAGAGGGTCTGTCCCATATCCCAAAGCTCCCTCAGGCTGAGAACTGCCCCCTCCTGCCCTCCTTGTGCAGCCCCCACCACCCAGGACAGAGAGGTGGTGGGTCTCCCTGGTGGGGAGGGGACTCGTGAACTCTTTCCATCCCTGGCAGGACTGCGTCGAGCCAGACACCAAGTGAGTCATGAGCGGAGCCTCTCCAGGTGCCTACTGCCCGACAGTGGCCTTCTGGAGCCCCAAGAGGCCCTTGTCTGGTTCAGGAGGCCAGGAGCCCTGCCAGAGAGCTGTCATGATTTCAGCATGGGGCCTGGGGGGCCCAGAAAGTGACTAGTCAGCAGAAGCATGGAGGAGACAAGGGCCAGGGGTCGGGGTCTGGGGAGGCACACAATGAAAACCTTCCTTCATTCACACACAATTACTCATATGCAAATATTTGCACCACTAGCAGCAGCAAGCTTTGGTTGCTATGAATAAAGGAAGGATCATTCCTGGACAAACCTTCCTGCAAGGGTGGGCCCTTTAACCAAAGGGCTGGGAGTGGGCTGTGGGCTCCCTGTGGGGTGAGCTTGGGTTAAAATGGAGATCCCAGTTCCCATAGGGATGGCAAGGTTGGCCACACTGGTCTTCTTTCTTCCCCGCCTGGGATACTGTCTGTGGTTGTCACATCTGTCCGGGGTCTGCTGGGTGAGGGACCAAGCCTGGCCCAGCAAGGGACACTGTGCACTCTTCCTTCCCTGCTGTCGCCTTGGCAAGAATGGTGCCATCAGGGCTGTGAGTGAGACCAGAGAGTTCTAGAGAATCCTAACAGCATCCAGGGAGGTAACACCGGGGAATGTGGTCTGAGCAGTGATGAGTGATGACCATATGAGTGCTGAGTGCCTGCTGTATACCAGTACCCTCTCCCTGAAGCCTCACAGCACGAGGTCTCTATTGTAACAGATGGGGAAACTGAGGCACAGAGAGGCAGAGTCATGGGTCCAAGGTTACACAGTCGGGAAGTGGCGGTATCTAAACGAGATCCCAAACGAGGATCTCGTTTGGGCGGTACCTAAACGAGATGATTTGTGACCTCACTGGTGACTCTGACAGCCACTCAGAGCTGAGACCCCGTGCTGGAGGGCCAGCCTGGAGGCCTGTGCCACACTGCCATGCTGATGTTGGGGCGTGCTTCCTTCCTGTCTGTCGCAGACACGTTCTGGTCTGTGCATATGTCTACGCTGGTGCAGGAATGGGACCTCTGTGAATGTGTGTGCATGGCTGGCTCCCGTCCACAAGAGCATGTCCAAGTGTGTTTGTGCACAACGCTGAGGTCCACGAATGTGTGCTTGGGGCTCACCACTCACGTGGGAAACATTTGCACGTGGGACAGTTTGGGGCTGGCTGCTTTGAGGGCACACTGAGGCTCCCTGCTGCCCTGAGCCGGTGGGGCCCCAGGCTGGGGCAAGTCAGCCACAGAAGTGGGTGAGGAATGGCCGTTCCAGCAGGAACTCGGCGAAACCAGTTATTGTAACCCTCTTGCCCGATGCAACCTGGATAGACCAAATAATGAAATTACGTTCATAATATCTCAAGTTGAATGATCACTGCTCGAATTAGTTCCTTCCCAGAACCAAGCCAGAAGGAGTGGTGGTAATTAAAGGATTTGTGGGCTTATACCAAGTCTGCTCATCAGGCATGTACAATATACTATACGGGGCTGGCAAGATGGGGCTGGGCCTTGCCCCTTCCCGGGGAGCACGAGCCAGCATAAGAAGCCTACAGGCCAGCAGGAGAGGGGGTTCTTAATGGCTGGGGGCACTTTTCCACTTTCACTCAGTTATTTCAGAAATATTTACTGAGCCCCAGCCTGGCTGAGCACTGGGATTCTGCAAAGAGCAGGACCAGGAGGTCTCAGCGGGAACAGAACTCACAGTGAGTAGGGTGATGGGGAGCTCCTGGTGTCTGCACCCCGCCCCCCGACTCCTTCTCAGGCTGGCCCTTCCTTCAGCAGTGTCCCAGGAGTGCTGGGATGCCTGATCCTTGTTCCACTTCAGGGCTTGCAAATTAAGGTCTGAGGCTGGGACTCTCTAGGATTCCTGCTGATCAGAGAAAGAACAGGAAGGGCGATGGTGTGGCTCGACCCCCACTTAACCCGTCCTGTGTCCTAGAGAGAGGGCCAGGGGAGCCAGACCCAACAGCAGAATCACACCCAAGACCAGAACATCCCTCCATCCAGCCAGTTTTTGTGTTTGTTTGTTTTTTAATTTCTTCCATTTGCTTCACTGAGGGGAGCAAATGCATACAGCCCTCCTCGGGGAGCAGAAAATGCCAGAATCCCATGAAAGTAAATACCAACCGTGTGGTCAGCCTCGGCAGTGTGGCCACTGCCCTGGATAAAATAGCACCTAAAACTTGTTTAAAACCCAAGAAGGAGAGAGAAATCCCAGGAGCCAGGAAATGAGAGGGATTCAGGAGAAACTGTGAGCCCCAGGGGTGCCTGCCATGGCTCCTGGGGCTAGCTCAGGCTTTCCCCAAAACTGCTTTATTCACGTATAATTCATGTGCCTTAACATTTGCCTATTCAAGTGTACACTTCAGCGATTTTTAATAAATTTACAGAGCTGTGCAACCATCCCCACAATCCAATTTTAGGATCCTTCCATTCGCCCCCCCCACCAAAATCTCTTATGCCCATTTACGGTCACCCCCCATTGCCCGCATGCAACCACAGATCTGCTTTCTGTCTTTCTAGATTTGCCTTTTCTGAACATGTCACGTAAATGTAATCCTACGACATGTAGTCTTTTACATCTGCCTTCTTTTGCTGAGCTAACGTTTTTGAGATTCATCCATGTTGTGGCATCTATCAGTAGTTTATTCCTCTTTATCCCTGACTAATATTCCGTCACATGGCATCGTGGTTTATCTATTCAGCAGTGGATGGGCATTTGGGTTGTTTATATTTTTTTGGCAATTATGAATAATGCTGCTATGAATGCTCTCGAGTCTCTGTGTGAACACGTCTTCATTTCTTTTGGACGGATGCATAGGAGTAGAATTGCTAGGCTGTATCGTAAATTTATGTTGAATTTTTAAAGAAACTGCCAGCCTGTTGTCAAAATGGCACCATTTCCATTCCCACCAGCCATGCACGAGGGCTCCAATTTCTTCACATCCTCATCAACACTGGTTATGATCTGTCTTTTTAATTATAGCCAATCTAGTGGGTGTGAAGTGATATCTCATTGTGGCTTTAATTTGCACTCACTAAAGACTAATGATATTGAGCATATTTTCATGTGCTTATTAGCCATTTGAATATCTTCTTTAGAGAAATGTCTATTCGAATCTTTGCTCATCTTTTAAATTGAGTTATTTGTCTTTTTACTGAGTTGTTATTCTTTATTTTGTAGACCCAAGGACTTATTAAATATGCAAGGAATTTCTCCCATCTGTGGTTTGTCTTTTCATTTTCTTGATGGTGTCTTTTGAAGTGCAAAAGTTTTTTAATTTGGAGAAGTTCATTCCATCAATTTGTTTTCTTTTGGGGGATCATGCCTTTGATGTTGTGGTCTAAGAAATCTTTGCTTAGCCCTAACGTCATAAAGACTTTCTCCTATGATTTCCACTAAAAGTTGTGTAGTTTTAGCTCTTATATCTATGTCCACAATTCATTTTGAGTTAATTTTTGTGTTTTGTGTGAGCTAATGTTCTAACTTCCTCTTTTTGCTGTGGATATCCAATTGTCCCAACACCACTTATTGAAGACTATCTTTTTCCCATTGTACTGCCTTGGTGCTTTGGCCAAAAATAAATTGCCCAAATATAAGAGTTTATCTCCAGGGTCTCAATTCTATTCTGTGGAGCCTTATGTCCATCCTATGCCAATAGTACAATATCTTGATTACCTGTAACTTTATAAGTTTTGAAATCAGGAAATAGAAGTCCTCCTCTTTGTACTTCTTTTTCAAGATCATTTTGGTTATCCTGGGTCGTTGTAAAGACTGTGTAAATTTCCATGTAAATTTTAGGATTCGTCCATTTCTGCCAACAAAAAGCTTATTAGGATTTTGATGGGTGTTGCATTGAATCCATCAATCAACTTAACAATACTGAGTCTTCCAATCCATGAACATGGAATGCCTCTCCATTTATTTAGGTTTCCTTAGTTCCGATTAGCAATATTTTATAGCTTTCAGTAGACAAGTCTCATCCTTCTTTTGTTAAATTTATTCATGTATGGTGACTAACATAACATAATAAAATAAAATTTTGAAAAAAAGAAAAAAAATTTATTCCTAAGTATTTTATTCTTTCCAGTGCCATAGTGAATGAAATTGTTTTCTTAATTTCATTTCTAGTATCTTAGATATTATTGCTAATATATAGAAATGTTCATTGCTAGTATATAGAAATACAATAGATTTCTCTATATTAATCTTACACCCTGCAACATATTAATTCTAATAGTTTAATTGTGTGTGACTTCTCCAGGATGCTTAAAATACAGGGTCATGTTGTCTGCAAATTTTACTTCATCTTCCATCTGAATGCCTTTTTTTCCCTTGCTTATTTGTACAGGCTACAACCTCTAGTACAATAAGAAATAGAAATGGTGAGAGTGGACTTCCTTGCCTTGTTTCCAATCTTGGGAGGAAAGCTTTCAGTTTTTCACCATTAATTATAACGGTAGCTGTAGGATTTTTTTAAATTTTATTTATTTATTTGAGAGAGTGAGAATGGGGAGAGAGCACATGAGAGGGGGGAGGGTCAGAGGGAGAAGCAGACTCCCTGCCAAACAGGGAGCCCGATGTGGGACTCGATCCCGGGACTCCAGGATCATGACCTGAGCTGAAGGCAGTTGCTTAACAAACTGAGCCACCCAGGCGCCCTAGCTGTAGGATTTTTGTAGACCTTTACCAATTTGAGAAAGTTTTTTTCTACTGCTAGTTTGTTGAAAAAAAAAATTTTTTTTTTTACCATGAATGTAGGTTTTGTCAAATGCTTGTTCTGTATCTATTGTGATGCTTATGTGGTTTTATCCTTTATTCTGTAAATATGGTGTATTACAGTACTACATCAACCTCACATTCTTGAGATAAATCCCACAGGCTCATGGTGTATAATCCGTTTTATACGTTGCTGGATTCAGTTTACTAGGGTTGTGTTGTGGGATTTTTTGAGGAATAGTTGTCTGTAGTTTTCTTGCGATGGCTTCATCTGGCTTTGGTATCGGATTAATGTAGGTCTCAGCATGAGTTGGGAGGTATTTCCTCCCCCTCTTCTGTTTTTCTGGAAGAGTTTGTGTAGGACTGGCATTATTTCTTCTTTAAATGTTGGGTAGAATTTGCCATTGAAGCCATCTGGGACTGGACTTTCCTTTGTGGGAAGATTTTTAAATTACTAATTCAAATCCTTTACTATAGGTCTATTCAGATTTTCTACTTCTTAAGTCAGCTTCAGTAATTTATGTCTTTTAAAGACTTTATTCATTTCATTGAAGTTGTTTCATTCACTGGCAAAAAGGTGCTGTTAGTATTCTCCTGTATTTGTTAGTGACGTTCCTTCTTTCCCTCCTGATTTTAGTAATTTGTGTGTTCTCTTTTTTGTTTGCAAGTCAAACTATAAAAGTTTATCCATTTTGTCACTCTTTTCAAAGAACCAACTCTTAATTGCTTTTGTCTTTTTTATTTTCTATTTCTCTGATTTCTATTCTTTTTTTTAAGATTTATTTATTTATTTGAGAGAGCGAGAATGAGAGAGAGAGAGAGAGAGAGAGTACATGAGAGAGGGGAGGGTTAGAGGGAGAAGCAGGCTCCTCACTGAGCAGGGAGCCCAACGCGGGACTCGATCCCGGGACTCCAGGATCATGACCTGAGCCGAAGGCAGTCGCTTAACCAACTGAGCCACCCAGGAGCCCCTCTTTGATTTCTATTCTTATTTCATTGCTTTTGTCTCTTCTATTTTCTGTTTCTCTGATTTCTATTCTAATATTCATCATTTCCTTCTTTTTGCTTGCTTTGAGATTTTTCTTTTTCTAGTTTCTTAAGTTTCTAGTTTCTTAAGTGACTGATTAGGTTTACTTCTTTTTGAAGAGACATTGCCGCTATAATTTCCCTCAAGCACTGCTTTATCCATATCCCACTTTAGTGATCTCCGGTCCCAGAGCTCTCTTTAAATATCTGTCTGGTCTGCTGGTCTGTTGCTCCCACCAACCTGTATCACAACCTCAGAGAGCTGAGATTTGGGAATTAGTGTTTTCAACAACATTCCTGGACATGGGATTTTTCAATCTTCGTGGCCTGCCCTACATTTTGGTAGAACTTCAGTCAACGGGGGAACTGGGTGGGGGTGACAGAAGCCGACAACAGGCTAACACATCATAGGCTTACTTTCTTCCTCCTGAGGTTCAGTAGAATTTCTTGACTAAATGCTTCTTCTTATATTCTGTACCTCTGGCCAGTTTCAGAATTCTTAAGTGGTGGGGTTTTAAAATTTTTTATTCTGATTTTTTTTCCTGTTCTGTCATTTCTTTTTTTGGGGGAAAGAATTTGCCAACCTCTTCAATCAGTCGTTGTAGAAGCCCTACGTTCCGGACCGAGTCGTGATGTCTACACAGATAGGAAATGAGGTCTCCGGCCTGACCAAGGTGCTGAGCTGGACTGCAGTCGCTCTGTAAATAGCACCTGCCGGAGGCATCAAAATCCCTGCCCACCGGCCCAGTTTGCTTGAGATGGTCCCAGTTTACACCCATGGTCAGGGGTAATTATGTTATCAGTGCCCCTCCCACTCTTAGAGGTGGCTTAATTTCGATGACAAACCATAGCGTAGACGTAATCCTGTAAGAGGAAAATGTAACCAGGAGTGGGAGGCAAGAAATAACGGTAAGATAATACCATTATGGTAAGATTATACCATTGTCAGTAGGTAGATAAATATAAATAAGTCTTTAAAAATAATCAGAAGCATTCATTTTTGCGGGGGTTTCAGGACTGCGATGATGTGGAAGTTCAGATGGGGGCAGTAATTGGGGTCAAGAAGTCTAAGGGAGGGCTCCTGGGTGGCTCGGTCGTTAGGCGTCTGCCTTCGGCTCAGGTCATGATCCCAGGGTCCTGGGATCGAGTCCCGCATCAGGCTCCCTGCTCCACGGGAGGCCTGCTTCTCCCTCTCCCACTCCCCCTGCTTGTGTTCCTGCTCTCGCTGTCTCTCTCTCTGTCAAATAAATAAATAAAATCTTAAAAAAAAAAAAAAAGAAGAAGTCTAAGGGAGCTTAAGTCTGTCAGGTGATGGGCCTGGGCCAGGTGCTTGGGGTTACCTATGACCGGGAGGGGGTGTTAGTGCCGGAAACACTGGAACGCTGGGATCGTAATAAACTTTGGACTTTATTTTAAAATATGGCTAACCCCTGGAAGTATAACGTATATCCCCTGAGTCTCCGCCCTGGCCCCTTTCAGGGTAGCCCCACTCCTAGGGCTGGGTGCTTCTTTAATCACCTCCTGTTTGCCTCACTGGTGACAGAGGGGTTCCCAGCCTGTGCTTATGGGGATAGCCAACAACCCAACATTGGACCGATGAACCACATGTGCTCACAGCCTAGGGAGGAGGAGGGCCATAGCACGCCGGGTCACAGGGGGAGTGAACAGCAGGGGCTGTCGGAGGCAGACCAGTAGTATGGAGAGGGGCTGCTCCCCAGTTCTCTCAGGAAGATGTCACTGGCTTAATTTGAATAATTCCATGGGCTGGTAGGGCATCAACACCTGTGCTCAGGTCAGTGGGAACTGTGGTTGGTCCCCTTGATGAGGATGGTTGTTTGGCTACTGGACCTCACGTGCAGGAGCAGCTTGGAGAGAGAACTTACATTGGCACCCTTTGAGGGCCTCCCAATTCTACCAGATATCAAGGGCCTTACTTTTAGGCCTTACAGCATGGTGGCAGGCTGTCCCTCAGCAGCCCGAGTGAAAACATGTCATTCTGAGTGGGGGCCGCCTTGAGGCAAAGGAAGCTGGAGAGAGGAGCTCCTTGCCCCAGTCTCAGGACTCCCCCAGCCGCAGCGAGGGTGCTGGGACCCGGCCCGGCTCCTGCCCTGGTCACCCTTTGCCCCTCCACCTTGCCTGTCTGCATATCCATCTGTCTCTCTACTAGCTGTCTGTCTATTTTTGTTCATAGGGACATGCTATAAACCCAAACCCCTGGGGCCTAGTTTGTGTCTCCTTCAAAAACAGCATCGATGGGGCGCCTGGGTGGCTCAGTCTTTAAGCGTCTGCCTTCGGCTCAGGTCATGATCCCAGGGTCCTGGGATCGAGCCCCGCATCGGGCTCCCTGCTCCGCGGGGAGCCTGCTTCTCCCTCTCCCACTCCCCCTGCTTGTGTTCCCTCTCTTGCTGTGTCTCTCTCTGTCAAATAAATAAATAAAATCTTTAAAAAAAAAAAAAAAAAAACAGCATCGATGGAGACTGGCCAGCCATGTGACCTGAGCCCAGCACTGGTGTTTCCGGTAACCTGTCATAGGTCACCCCAGGGCACCTGGCTCAGGCCCCATCACCCCTGCCCCACACAGGGGGCCTGGAGCCTGGCAGTGCTCACTGCAGTTTCCAGAACCACAGTGGAGTTCGACGGGTGGGTGAAGTGAGGTTCCACGGGCCACTTGTGGCTTCTCTCCCCAGCCCACGGCTCTGCAGACGTGCCACGTCTAGTATCTGCTCCCCCCCTTGTAGGAATGATGACTGGGCCCCGCTGGCAGGCACCAGTGCTTGGGAGCCGCCCTGGCATACAGGTCAGCAGTAAAGAGTATCGGCGCCCCCCCTCCCCACCCCAGCCGTCTCTGAGGCACTGTCTCAAATGGCACCTTGCGGGTAGGGGCAGATGTGCGGACAAAGCAGTCGCTTGCTCTCCCTCTCCCCACTCCCTCCCTTGGGGTCTCCGTTCCTCAGGGCATGCAGCGACCAGGCAAAACCCAGACAGTTCAGGTTATTCCTGCTGGAGAGGCTGGGACTGGGGTTTTGAACCTGCCAGTTATTTTGAACCACATCATCCCCACAGAGCCTGGCTGGGGAGTGCAGAGCCAGATGAGGGCATTCGGCTTCCGTCTACCTGGAACCTGGAAGGGCAGCTGCTACTTATATAGTGCTTCTTAATCAGGCCATCGGAGCCTGATGGCTGAGCCGCCCCCTGGACCAAGCAAATCTGAATCTCTGGGAGAGCCCCTCAGGCAACGCCATTGCACAAGCAAGTGTGAAAGCCTTTGGATTTGGGAGTGTTTCTCCAGCTTCAGTGTAACTATAGATCACTTGGATCCCCTGTGAAGATCCAGATTCTGATTCTGTAGATCTGGGTGGGGCCCCAAATCCCTGCATTTCTCTTTCTTTTTTTCTGTCTTCCTCCCTCCCTTCCTTCCTTCCTTCCTTCCTTCCTTCCTTCCTTCCTTCCTTCCTTCCTTCCTTCCTTCCTTCCTTCCTTCCTTCCTTCCTTCCTTTCTTCCTCTTTCTTTCTTTCTTTCTTTCTTTCTTTCTTCTTTCCTTCCTTCCTTCCTTCCTTCCTTCCTTCCTTCCTTTCTTTCTTTCTTTCTTTCTTTCTTTCTTTCTTTCTTTCTTCTTTCCTTCCTTCCTTCCTTCCTTCCTTCCTTCCTTCCTTCCTTTCTTTCTTTCTTCCTCTTTCTTTCTTTCTTTCTTTCTTTCTTTCTTCTTTTCCTTCCTTCCTTCCTTCCTTCCTTCCTTCCTTCCTTCCTTCCTTCCTTTCTTTCTTTCTTTCTTCCTCTTTCTTTCTTTCTTTCTTTCTTTCTTCTTTCCTTCCTTCCTTCCTTCCTCCCTTCCTTCCTTCCTTCCTTCCTTCCTTCCTTTCTTTCTTTCTTTCTTCCTCTTTCTTTCTTTCTTTCTTTCTTCTTTCCTTCCTTCCTTCCTTTCTTTCTTTCTTCCTCTTTCTTTCTTTCTTTCTTTCTTTCTTTCTTTCTTTCTTTCTTTCTTTCTTTCTCCTTCCTTCCTTCCTTCCTTCCTTCCTTCCTTCCTTCCTTCCTTCCTTCCTTTCTTTCTTTCTTTCTTCCTCTTTCTTTCTTTCTTTCTTTCTTTCTTCTTTCCTTCCTTCCTTCCTTCCTTCCTTCCTTCCTTCCTTCCTTCCTTTCTTTCTTCCTTCTCTTTCTTTCTTTCTTTCTTTCTTTCTTCTTTCCTTCCTTCCTTCCTTCCTTCCTTCCTTCCTTCCTCCCTCCCTTCCTTCCTTCCTTCCTTCCTTCCTTCCTTCCTTCCTTCCTTCCTTCCTTTCTTTCTTTCTTCCTCTTTCTTTCTTTCTTTCTTTCTTTCTTTCTTCTTTCCTTCCTTCCTTCCTTCCTTCCTTCCTTTCTTTCTTTCTTTCTTCCTCTTTCTTTCTTTCTTTCTTTCTTTCTTTCTTCCTTCCTTCCTTCCTTCCTTCCTTCCTTCCTTCCTTCCTTCCTTCCTTTCTTTCTTTCTTTCTTTCTTTCTTTCTTTCTTCTTTCCTTCCTTCCTTCCTTCCTTCCTTCCTTCCTTCCTTCCTTCCTTTCTTTCTTCCTTTCTTTCTTTCTTTCTTTCTTTCTTTCTTTCTTCTTTCCTTCCTTCCTTCCTTCCTTCCTTCCTTCCTTCCTTCCTTTCTTTCTTTCTTCCTCTTTCTTTCTTTCTTTCTTTCTTTCTTTCTTCTTTCCTTCCTTCCTTCCTTCCTTCCTTCCTTCCTTCCTTTCTTTCTTTCTTTCTTCCTCTTTCTTTCTTTCTTTCTTTCTTTCTTCTTTCTTTCCTTCCTTCCTTCCTTCCTTCCTTCCTTCCTTCCTTCCTTTCTTTCTTTCTTCCTCTTTCTTTCTTTCTTTCTTTCTTTCTTTCTTTCTTTCTTTCTTCTTTCCTTCCTTCCTTCCTTCCTTCCTTCCTTCCTTCCTTCCTTCCTTCCTTCCTTTCTTTCTTTCTTTCTTCCTCTTTCTTTCTTTCTTTCTTTCTTTCTTCTTTCCTTCCTTCCTTCCTTCCTTCCTTCCTTCCTTCCTTCCTTTCTTTCTTTCTTCCTCTTTCTTTCTTTCTTTCTTTCTTTCTTCTTTCCTTCCTTCCTTCCTTCCTTCCTTCCTTCCTTCCTTCCTTCCTTCCTTCCGATTTGTTTATTTGCAAGAGAGAGCTGGGGAGAGCGGCAGAGGGAGAGGCAGAGAAAGAGAATCTCAAGCAGACTCCCCACTGAGTGTGGGGCCTGATGCAGGGCTCAATCTCACAACGCCGAGATCATGACCTGTGCTGAAATCAAGAGTCGGATGCTGGTGCCACCCAGCTCCCCAAGATCCTGCATTTCTAACAGCAAGGGTTTGTATTTAGAATCATGCTACTTAATGTCTCTGTAGGCCGGTAGACTCAGTAACATTTGGGAGCTTCCTAAGAATGCAGATTTTCATGGCTTGACCCCGGATCTACTAAGTTAGAATCTGCATTTTAACAAGATTCTGGGTGGTTTGAATGCACATGAAGGCTGAGAAATGCTGGTTTAGGCGACTTTAATGGCCCAGTAAGCCTGAGAGAGAGAGAGAGGATGCTTTCAGCTTCTTCAGGGATCCCAAGCAAACATGTCTTCGTCACCAGATGACAAAGACTGGACTCGGGTCCTTTTAGCTGCTGGCAGCTCTTTCTTCCTTAGGGACTAGGATGCAGCTGAGTGTGGCTCTCCCTTTGCCTTCCCCAAGCACCCTGCTCCTGCCCCCTCCTTCCTTACTCCACCCTGGTGTGGGATCCTGATGCTGGGCTTGCCCACGCCTCTGAACTTTGCCTCTGAACTTGACTCAGCTTTGCAAAGCAGTCCAGCCCATGGGGAGGACTATGCAGCCTCCTGACCACATAGCACTCTCTCCAGCACAGTTGACCTGCCTCCGGCCCGCCCTGTGGCAGACACCTGACTCCCGCATCAAGGCCACTGTCACCTTTTCCCATACACCCACTTCTCTCCAGATGACTCATCCAGGATGCTTGCTCTGTTTTCATGTTTTCCCAACTGCCATCTGAGCTGCACCCTGCTTCTCCAGCCAGTAAAGAGCCCCAGCTTTGTCCACTCACCCCAGGGCTGCTGTTTGTTCAAGACCATGGGTGTGCTGTGAATGGCCTGAAACTCCTAATCTACCCTCTGGCTGTCATCCCCTGCCTTGTCCCTGATCTGGTCTGAGCCCCTACAAGAGGCCCCATTCCCAGGTGTGGGTAACATGGGGATCTTGGCTGCAACTTCTTTTGGAACTAGGGTCAGGAAAGGAAAGTATACCCAGAGGGTCGGTTTCTAAACTGATAGGGACAGGCCTTGAGGGAGCACTGGTAGGGCTGTGGTTTAGGAAACAGAATATAGTACTTCCTGCAACTGTCAGCCCTGCATCTCAGCACAGTTCTGGTTGCCTTGGCAATTCAACAAGTTCAACTTCCGCATCTGTGTCTACTCAGGCAGGCTGTGACGGGACCCCTGGAGGTGTGCTGATCTTCAGAGGGCTGATAACTTGGCACTCAGGATGACCTTCACCTTCTTGCTATATTAAATGGCTTTGGTTTTCACCCAGCTACCTGCACGATCATAGGATCCTGTCCAGCCATCCATCCATGCATCCATCCATCAATCCGTGCATCCATCCGTGCATCCATCCATCCATCCATCCATCCATCCATCCTTCCTTCCATCCATCCTTCCATCCATCCATCCGTGTGTCCATCTATCCGTGCATCCATCCGTCCATCCATCCATCCATCCGCGCATCCATCCATCCATCCATCCATGTGTACATCCATCCATTGATCCATCCATCCATCCATCCATCCATCCATCCATCCATCCATCCACCCGCCCGTGCATCTATCCATCCATCCATCCATGCTTCCAAACATCAATCCATTCATCCATCCATCCATCCATCCATCCATCCATCCATCCATCCATGCATCCTTGCATCCATCCATCCATCTGTGCATCCATCCATCCATCCTTGCATCCATCCATCCATCCATCCATCCATCCAGCAAGCAGTCATTGAGCACCTGCTATGTGGCTGGCCTCACACTGGCTTCTCCGGGCAGGTGTTCCTGGCCCTCTAGGTCAAACAGGAATGCTTCTGTGGGTCCAGAGGTAGCTAGGTAAGCATGGAGGTCAGGAGATCCATGGGTATTTTTTACCGGCACATATGTGAGCCCATTTAGAAGATACTCTCAACACATGTACCCTGCAGGCCTGCCTACCACCTTCTGCCAGACCCTTCATATATACGCGTAATTTGCATAAACAACAATCACACTCCATGTACTATGATCTGTTTTCTTGCACCTACTGCTGCATGGTAGACAGCTTTCTATACTGATACCTGGAGATTGTTCTTGCCCCTGCTCAAAGGCAGCTTCGTGGTACTCATTGTAAAGATGTAGCATTGGTTTGTCCAACCAGCTCCCTATTGGTTTATGCTTCTGCTGTTGCAATTTTGGGCTAGTTCCTGAATCGTTTCTATTTCCTCTGGAGTCATCTTCTTCTATTTGCTTCCCTTGGTCTCTCTGGTGTTGGAGGCTATCCTTGCATGCTTGGTGGCTCACATGCTTGGTAGCCCTCGAATCCTAGTTGAGAGTGGGGCACCCAGCGCCTGACTGGTGTGGAGTGGGGGGGGGGCAGGGCTTTCCTTTGCAGCATGGGGGGAGGAGTCAGCCATCTCGCTGGAGAGTTTCGAGGGCAAGTGTGTTAGTTTGCTAGGGCTGTCTCAAATTACCATAGACCTGGGGGGTGGGGGGGACTCAAACAAGAGACATTTATTCTATCAGTCCTGGAGGCCAGGAATCCAAGAGCAAGCTATCGGCAGGATTGCTTTCTTCTGAGGCCTCTCTCCTTGGCTTATAGGTGGTGTCTTCTCCCTATGTCTTTACCTCGTCTGTCCCTCCCCGTGTCCGAACATCCTCCTCCTGGGGGGACAAGTTATATTGGATTAGGACCCACCCCAGCGACCTCATCTTCACTTCCTTGCCTCTTGACATTCAGCTCCATGTCCCCTTCCTCCCGTGGAATCTGTCACCACCCTCCATCCACTTTCTGACTTCCAAAAATGTGTTGGAATTTGTGCTGTTGTTCCCATGGCCTTCTGTTTTATTCCATTGCTTTCATTACACTGAGATCTTGGGAGAAAGATGAGACAAATGTATGCGTTCAGTTCCCTTTGTCTCCCCAAAGCCTCCTGGCTTCTCCCTGAAGAAGAGGGAACAAGCCCCAGCCTGCCAGGGAGGGCTCTGAAGCAGGATCCTGTGAGGAGGGCTGTAGCTGCCTGGGGCTTGGGTACAGCCTGTGGAGCTGCCCTTTGAATCCTGAATCCCTACTGCTGCTCAGAGAGGGAAGGAGCCTCCCTCAGAGGCTCAGGTCCCCAGGGCCTGGCACCTGCCTTGCCTGCCAGACTCCTCTCCCCCAGTGATGTCATAGGTGTGACACTCTCGAGCCAGAGACAAGGTGGGTGTCTGACACCTCCAAAATAATATGTGTTTTCCAAACTGTTGCTGAAGCTGCTAAAATGTTTTTCAAAACCATTTACACTTCCCTTGATATAAGGCAAATACCTTCTGTCAGCCGGGCGTGGGTCGGGTGGGGGCGCCTGAGACTGGAGATGCCAGTTCGGAGCAGCCCTGGGCCTCGGGGCTCCCCAGGACATGAGAGGGTCTTGGGGGAGACCCAGGGCGTGGGGGGGGGCAGGGATGGGCCCTGTGTCTGTGAGGGAGGGGGACCTCCAGGACGGGCAGAAGGGCCGAGCAGCTGTTACAAGATAATCTGCATTGACAGTGATCTGTTTGGCTCTGGTGAAATTCCAAGGCCTCTCTGTGTCCTTGCAGGGGTGTGGCTTTATATCTGAGGTTACACCCGCCCCCACTTCTGGCTTCCGTTTTGGAAGGTCTGAGCTCATTGAGGAGGTGTTCTAGGGAAAAGGGACAGAGAGGATGTCTTTGAAAGATACGAGATAGATCCAATGACCAAAGCTGAGAGCAACGGGATTTGCTGGAGGCTAGGAAGAGATGGGGTTCCCTGGGTTGTGAGTGATGGCCAGCCTGTGCTGTGCCCGTGTCCCCGGTGCAGCACTCGTGTGTGTCAAGTGCTGGGTGAATGTAGGGAGGCTGAGGGCCACGAGGGCCACTTCCCATCGTGAGGGCTTCAGCACTGTCTGCTTTCTCCATGGGCAGCATCTGGGAGGCAGGGCAATCCTGTTGTCTGCCTCCGTGGCTCACTGCTGCAGAGGACTCGAGACTCACTCCTACCCGACTCGAGAACCCAGTCGGAGGAGGGAGAAGAACCAGAGGTTCCCGGGACACTGGGGAGTGGCAGGGAGGGACTGGGCCCTGTGGTGTGCACACCACACCACACCTGCTCACACCACACGCATTCATCACACACACACCACACACCATCCCATTGGCACCCATTCACCAGCCAAAGTCATACGCAGCTAAAGTTCCTCTGCCGAGCCTGCCACGTGCTTACTGAAGGGGGGGGCGCCCTTTCCCCGCCTTCACCCTCTGCGGCCCCCACGGTGTTTGAAGCATCCTAGGCTGGTGCTTGATTAACTTCTCCAGCCCAAAGGCATGAGGAGGCAAGAGACAGGGAGCTGCAAAGGAGTGCAGTGTAGGAGCTTCCCCGGGCAGGACCCTGCTCACTTATCCTGAATCCCCCGCAGGGTCCAACCTCACCTGGGAGCTGGGGCCACCCGTAGGGGAGCCCCCATCAAGGATGATCATGCCCATGGTTGCTGAACGCAGAGGCGGCCAGCCCTGTGCTCTGGCCTCACCTGGACACAGGGAGGAATGGTGCGTGGCTATAGCAGGCCCAAGCCAGGGCAGCTGAAGCTCCGTCTGACCAGATGCTCTCTGCCCATCCTTGGCCTGTACCTCTGGCCATCCCCAGGTTCAAGGCCATTTGTCCCGGAGATGCCGGTCTGGGGCAACAGCAAGTCGAGAGCCCTCATATCCACAAATGAAACCCCTGTGGGAAGCGACAGGGCCTGGCAAGAAGGCTGGCGGTCTTTGGAGACCTTCCTTGGGGTCCCCATGGCCACTCCTTGGAAACCCAGTTCTAAGGTCCCCAGAACCAGTGTCAGCATTAGAGGTGTGCACGTGCCTCGCCACCAGCAGAGGGTGCCCTGAGCCAGCTCACGACCTTCTAGTCTGTCCTCAGCCCTCTGAGACCGAGCACCCCCAGGACAGGACTCAGGTCTGTTCCTGTCCCTGTCCACCTCCAGCCACCTTCCCACCTCCCATCACCATAATGGATGCAGGACCAGCACATGCTTGGTGCTTAATAAATGTCTGTTGGGTGCCTGTGGGGATAGATGGATGGATGGACAGATGGATGAAAAGGAAAGGAAGAAAGAGCGGGAGGGAGGGAAGGACAGATGGTTGGATGGATGGATGGATAAACAGACAGATGGGTGGGTGAGTCGATGGCTGGGTAGGTAGATGGACAGATGGTTGGGTGTTTGGACAGATGGACAGAGTATGGTTGGATGGGTGAGTAGATGGACAGGCGGACAGAGGATGGACAGATGGCTGGGTGGATGGATGAATGGGAAGATGATAGATGGACGGACAGCTGGATGGATGGACAGATGGATAAGTAAATGCACCATAAGAAGGCACCAAAAGGTCAATAAAGGCTTATTGACAGACTGAAGCCGTAGCCCCAGCTACGGATGAAATTCTCTTAGGAAACAGAAGAAGCTTAACAACATCCCAGGAAAAGGGCCCAGGTGTTGATATATTGTTGCAGGCTCCGTGCCCAGTGCTCCTGTGGTCTTGTCATCAGGTTTCCCTCCATCCTCGCTGTGCCCTGGTTACCCCCCTTCCCCTCTCCAGCCTGGACTGGGCAGTCACGGCCGGAGACACAAACCTGGCAGGCGCGTGACTGCCAAGATGAGGTTTCTGGGGAGCAACGACTGTTCCCCACCCAAGTGTAACTGCAGGCCCAGCAAAGGCTGTGGGCGTGGAGCAGCCTGGCGGCACCCCCTGCCCCCCTCCCTCCCCTGCTTCCTGTGGTCGTTAGCCAGGCTGCCAGTAGGAGTACACTAAGTGGATCAATAGCATGTCAGCCCTTTGCTGAGAGCAACCTGCATCTATCAAGGGCTGAGTGACAGCTAATCATTTTTCACCTGGTGTTCACCCTTGCACCCTCTGTGGGCTCTGCTGCCGGGCCTGCTGGAGACCAGGAGGCTGACAGACCCTGCCCCTCTCCCCTGCAGTCTGAGGGCACCCTCCCGGGTCACATTCCCACTCCCCACATGCCCTCCCGCATAGGGTACAGCATGCGTGCACACCCGGGGCTTGTGAGCCTGTGAGTGTGAGCATACCTGGAGGGTGCATGGCTGGCCTTTGGGGCACACTTGAGGGCTCATCTGCCAGTGTGTCGCTGTATTGGTTTGACTGTGTGCATGTCTGCATGTGTGTGTATATCTGCGTGCACGTCCGTGCAGATCTCTGAGGGTCCATGTGAGCATGTGCACACACAGGCATATAGGAACGCACATTTCTGTATGTGGCACTGTCTAATAAAGGTGTGTGCTCAGTACCCGTGCTTGTCACCAGGTGCTGCTGTACATTCCAGAAGCTACAGCCCCCCCTGGGTACTCCTGAGTCCTCTCTTGGGGAGGGGAGTGCTTGAACGATGCCCTACACTGGGCCATCTCGCTGTCACTCCCGCCCTAGCTGGTGCCTGGAGCCCTGTGCTCACTCACTGTTCCTTTCCTGCTGGGGAAAGCAGGTGCCAGAGGGAGGGGGGGAGCCTGAAGGGATGAAGGTCCTGGGTGGACAAGACTATTTCTTTTTCTTTTTAAAGTTTCTAAAGTGTGTTTATTCTTTTTTTAAATTATTTAAATTCAATTAATTAACATATAGGGTATTATTAGTTCAGTGAGTCATCAGTTGCATATAACACCCAGTGCTCATTATATCACGTGCCCTCCTTCATGCCCATCCCCCAGTTACCCCATCCTCCCACCAACCTCCCCTCCAGCAGCCCTCAGTTCATTCCCTATGATTAAGAGTCTCTTATGGTTCATCTCCCTTTCTGATTTTGTCTGGTTTTATTTTTCCCTCCCTTCCCCCATGATCCTCTGTTTTGTTTCTTAAATTCCACATATGAGTGACATCATAGGATAACTGTCTTTCTCTGATTGACTTATTTCACTTAGCATAATACCCTCTAGTTCCATCCACATCTTTGCAAATGGCAAGATTTTTTTTTTGATGGCTGAGTAATATTCCGTTGTATATATACCACATCTTCTTTATCCATTCATCTGACAGGAACATTTCAGTTGAAAGGAACAGCATCAGGTAGGGCTGTATTCAGGTGCTGTCTTGGCATCAGAAAAACTCAGCTTCTCCACTCCTCGCCTCTACTTTCCCCTATGTGCTTCACTGCCAGGCAGCCTCGCCCCTAGGGGTGGCCGTCACGTCTCCATGCTTCCACTGTCCCTCTAGCTTCATCACCTGATGCTCCTTGAGCCAATTCCTATGGCTAAGGGATGGACTAAACTGCAGGATCACATGCCCCTATGGTGTGTACCGCAGGGTCTGAGAGCAGGGGAGGGGAAGGTGGTTGCAGTAGGACAGGAATGGGAGATTTGGTCGGTGGAAGCCGTGTAGGGGTACTTTTCTCCCTGCCTGAGGTCTCGCATCCCAGGCATGAACAGTTGCATCCAAAAGGGCCCTGGGCCTGCTTCCTTGGTGCCCCCAGCGCCCCCCACCCCCCGGGGGCTCACAGAAGCTACTACACAGGCCCTGGCTGAGGTCAGCTGTCCTGGCTTCAGGCTTTCAACGACCCTGGCCTCTGACCGTGTGCCTCCGACCAGGATCCACTGGTGGTTTCCAGCCACCCAGGCCCTGAGCTGGCTCCTGCCCTTAAAACCCCAAACCCTGGCCAAGCCCCATCTGTCTGGTCCACTGTTGCCCCACGTTCCTGACAGACCCCGACCCGCGGGCAGTATCTCCTGGGTGTGGGGCCTCGAGCCCTGAGCAGCCTCTCACAAGAGGGGGAAGGCGCTGGGCCAGGCCCCCCGCCGTGGGGTCAGGTACAGTGCGGGAGGGACTCACCTTCCACAGTCGTACCCCCCTCCCTCTGGGTCACAGCCAGAGGGGCCACGAGCAGCCGTTCTGCAGAGTGTGGCTGCAGTCTTGCTTGGCAGGCCGGCAACTCTTCCAAGTCTCCATGAATAATTGAAAACCCCTTAAATGTGCGCCCGAAGCCTGGAGGACGCCCCCTCCCCCGTTGTGTGCAGGAGCAAGCTCAGACAATGCTGCCAGGTGGGCCCCATCTGCCAGCAATGGCACTGGGGTCAGGAGAGACCAGGCCTGGGCCTGCCTCTCCTGGACCTGCCCCCTGCCCCTGCCCTCTCTCCTTCCCCACCTCCCTACCCTCAGAGCTCCCAGGGCAGGAAAGGGTCAGCTGGGAGGGCTTGCTGCAGATGGCAGGCATGGCAAGCCCCCGTCCCCCAAGGGCTCAGGAGACAGGTGCACCGACAGGCTTGCTTTGGGGTGAGTGCGGTGGTGGGACCAGGGAGATCGGACTCCAGGGGGACTGTCTCAGGGCCATCCCTGGGCAGGGCAGCACCCAGAGGGAGGTGCCACACCTGAGCAGATCCCACTAGGGGCCAGGCTAAAGCATAGCCAGCCTACACCTGCCCCAAGGCATTTCCCTGGAGGAGGGACCTGGCAGGTGATGGGTCGAGGGGGCAGGTGGGTAGTGCTTGTCCTGAGCTCCAGGGAGCTGTGTGTGTGTGCGTGTGTGTGTGCGCACGCGTGCATGAGCGTGTGCATGCAGGTGTGTGCGCACGCACGCTGACGGGGGCAGATGTCATGAGGGCCATGAGCCTGTGTGTGCAAGCGTGTCACATTGGGTGCGGCGGGGGCTGTGCGGCTGTGCGTGGGGTTGAGGGAACACACCTGGGCCTCCGCGTCTGTGGTTTTGCATGTCACACGTCTGCTCAGGACTGAGCGGTCCCAGAACGGCAGCTGCCTTGGGCTCCAGGCTGAACCCCCAAGACCCCAGGGCATCCTGTCCCGGAGCCCTCTGTCCACTGCTGCCGTTGGGGGCTTCTCTCAGACCCTCTGAGAGCTGAGCCTGACACCCTAATCCCTCCAACCTGGAATTCCTGGTAATGACATTCATGAAAGGTGAAAATTAAAAACTGACTGCCACATGCTCTGGGCCCTGGGCCAGCCCAGCTCCCTGCCGGGCCCCGCGTGGCGTCTCAGAGGCCACACACGGCTCTTCTCCTGGCTGTTCCGCTCACGGGGAGAAGCCTCCTTTCTCAGCACAAAGGGGGGACTCTACCTCATTTGTTCCCAGTGCCGCACAAGCGGGAGACAGGATTTCCCCACAGCTCTGCCCCATCCTGACGTGGAACTCAGGGGGTCTGTGTAGGGGAGCCAGGAGAACCAGGCTCAGTGCTCAGCTGCAGGTCACCCCTCACCTCTGGCCCTGCCATTCCCTGTCCCTTTGTGTCCCCTTGTGTCCCATCATCCAGGAATGGTAGATCCTTTGGAGAGACTCAGACCAGAGTGGCCTGGGCTCTGGCCTGGCTCTGTCCCCGTGAGGCCACAGGAAGCCTCCAGAATGGGTACGAATATCACTGCTTGCTGTGGTGGGAGGTGTCCCACACTCTCTCTTCCCCTTTGGACCTGGAGAGGGTGGTCAGCTGGGCATGGAGTAGCCCAGCTCTGCCACGAGGCCTTTGTGGACTGGGCAGAGGGCCCTGGGACCACTGATCTCTTGAGGTGACCATGCTGCCTGCTGGGAGCGGAAGATGGGGCAGGGGACGAAGCCAGTTGCTCTCCAGATCGCTGGAAAGGAGCATCAAGCTGCTTACATGTGAGGCATCAGCCTGGGGGTGGCGGTGAGGCCCAGATCCTAGAGCTCCCTTCTGAATGGGAAACAGGACAGAGCTGGGTCTGCTTCCTTGGAGCAGAGGCCACCAACCAGGTGCCTCTCGACGACAGTGCCGAGCACCCTGTCTGGGCAGGGAAAGGTCTGGCTCTGCTTCTTCATCCCAGCTGCTGTAAAGGAGGGAGCTCCCCTGGTAAGGAGCAAGCAAGATGAGGGCTGTGAGCAGAGGCAGGGGGAGGAAAACTTCAGGCTCCTTCCTGCCCAGCCTCAGGGCCGCTGCTCCCACCCTAACCTGGCTTTCCAGCCCGTCCACGATCTCTGATTGCCCCTGACCCGACAGTCCCCCTTCCAGCACAAGCTGAGATGATGCACTTGGTCCAGAATCACCTGGGGACCATGCATGGCCATGTGTCTGCCTCCCCAGAGGTGTCCCATAGGTCATGATCACCGCCCCCCCCTCACCACCACCTCCCTGCAGGGGAAAAACCTGGTATCTGGAGCATCCCCACCCCCAGGAAGCCCTCCATCTGTAGAGCTCAGGGTGGACAACCTCGTGCTAACCAAGGAGGCGGGACCAGTTCCCATAGCAGCTCTCAGCACCGTCCAAGGGGTGTCCACTCTGTGGGAGCTGGGGACTGGGCGGTGGGCCTGTGTCTGTGTATGCATTACATGTGCATGGGCTTCCACAAGCCTGGGGCTTGTGCATCCATGCCCACGTGTGTCTGTGCACGTGTGTGTGCCCCAGAGTCCCGGCGTGGGCCACAGGGGGGCCCAGAGTCCGTGGCCGGGCAGGCTTCTGCTCCCAGCATGAAGAACAGTGACAGCAGAGCTGGGGCCGGGGGCCCGCCACTTGCTAGGGGCTGTGCATCTTGTCACGGCTGACTTCTTTATTAATCCCTTTTGTGAGCAGACTCAGGAGTTCATATTGTGAGTCTGGCCATTTGCTCCCATTTCCCCCCATGCCCCCCGGGAGGAGGAGCACATATTAAATATTTGCGGTTTTGCTGCGTTAGGTTTTAAAGTTCAGCAGTAATTACCGTGACCAGGTGCCAAGTGAATCTGCTCCCCAGGGAAGGCTCTGCCATAGCAGGGCTGGTGGCTGTGTTCCAGGCCAGCCTCTGTGTGCCGTTTGCACAAACCTGTGTGTCTTCCCTTCCAGACCCCACTGCCTCACTGAGCCCCAAACCCAGCCAGGCAATACCACCCGTGGGTGGGATGTAGACAGATGCCCCACAGTGGGTGCTCTTGCCCGAGCACCGATGTGGGGATGCTGTGAGTGGAGCCTGGGGGACGAGCAAGCACCTTTGCCCCCCCAGCAAGGTTCACAGCCACACCTGCGACCATCCCATCCACACTCATCCCGGAAGAGCAGAACAGAGCAGGCAGAACTGCTTTTATTTCCAGAATAGATTTTAATTGTTCAGTTCCAGACCCCCAGCCCACCTCGTGTCGGACTACATAGCCCTTCTTTCAGGTAAATTCAGTCCAACCCACAATTTCGTGGACAAATTCAGGGTAGTTAAGACAGTGCCATCCGCTTTAGAAGCCTCTCCTGGCACGAGCCTGGGTGAGCGGTGGCATCCATGTCCTTCTCCTGGTTGGATGTAGCTGCTGCTTCTGGGGGTGGCTCCGGGGGCAGAGGTGGTGCCCTCAAGTTTTCTGGGTAGCAGCTGCTTTGCCCCTTGGCTTTTCCTAGGACTACATGTCACACCCCTCAACAATGGCTGTTCTTCAGGGTAGCTGCCAGATCCAAAAAGTGGTGGGGGTGCCCAGTGAGGAAGAGGGGCAAGTTCAGGCCAAAGCTCCCATCAGTGTACCCCGCAGACCTCATGCAGTCCCAGTAGGGAGCTCCTAGCCCAGCCCTGATACTTGGGTTTGACCGGCATCCCAGATGCTCTTCTGGCCATCCCTGGGCTGGCTGCAGGCATCCAGATGTGCACCTGCCCTCAATAGGCTCACAGCCCGCTGGGGGAGATGTGTGGGAGAGCCCAGAGCAGGGGAGGGGCGGAGGAAAGGAGGGAGGCAGACCCCGCCCCTGACAGCTCCCTGAGTGGCTGTGAGCTGGGGGCGAGAGGAGTTGGGACCTCTTGGGAGAGAATGCACCATGAGGCAGGCTTGCCCCACTGAGGGAGCCTTGGGCCTCTGGGCAGAGGTCAGCTCACACACCACAGGGTATTGGCTGCACCAGTTCAGCTTCTGGGCTCACCCTCAATGGACCGCGTCCGAGTCCTTTGGGAGGGGCCGGGAACAGACGAGAAGGCATCTCACCAAATGCCAACAAAGCATTCTGGCATGAGGGGGCTGTAGGAGTTAGGGAGGGGAGATGGGCCCACTTCTGTGCTATACCAGGATGCCCTGCCTTTTGGCCATCCCTCCAGCTCCAGGCCTCAGTTGCCAGGGGAACTTAGAGGGAAAGCCAGTAGAAGCCCAAGGGGAAACAGGCTTCAGTCGAGGTGTGTGTGGGGCAGCAGTCTCATCTAAAGCTTCAGCCGAGGGTGGACCCGTTTTTAAGCTCAGCCACATGGCTGCTGGGAGGTTCCTTCCTATCAGGCTTGGCCTGAAAACTCCCTCAGTTCCTTGCCGTGCGAGCCTCTCCCAGGAACAGTTCACAGTATGGGAGCTGGCTTCTTTGAGAGTGAGTAAGCAAGAGAGGGCAGACAAAAGAGAAGCCTGGGCGTCTTTGTGACTCGCCCTCAGACGTGACATGCCATCCCGTTAGCTGTGGCCGACCCATGTTCACAGAGGGCGGGTAACAAGGGCAAGTCACCCGGCAGGAAGCTGGGAGGCTGCCCCCGAAGGTGGGCTGTGATTGAGGGGCTTTTGGAGGGGGGCAATGGTGTGTCCTGGTTTACAGTTGCAAAGAGACCACCCTGGCTGCTCTGTGGAGAAAGTTGAAGCCAGGGGACCATTTGGGAGAAACTCTACTTCACTGGGAGCTTCCCTATCGGCAAGGTGGGTGTAGAGCTCATAGTAGAGCCTTCCTCCGAGAATTAAGGAAGATAATACAGGACCATGCTTGGCACGGGGCCGAGTGGACACATGGGCTTTGCTGTTGCCTCCTCTAGGGTCTGGCATTGGCCGCGGCCCCCTCCTGTTCACTGGGGGTGTCTTTCTCTGTCTACATGAGTGCAAACAATGATTGGAGACAAGGTTCGGGTTCTTTCTGGGGAGCTCCGGGCCCTGTGTAGGCGGGTGCAGCCAGGTTCCCTGGTTGGCCCGAGAAGAGCCTGGGCAGAGGACAGATGTGATGACGTGCTCTCCTCGAGGGCTCCCTAACGCCCCATTTCCATCTGAAGCAGCTCACCTCAGGGAAGCAGGAGGGCCAGCCCAGCACCTCTGGGAGACTGGGACACAGGCATAGGGGGTCCCTTATCCACCTGCTGGGACAGCCTCCACTTCAGCCCAGCCCGGTCTACCACTGCCCTGAGCACCGAGCGCGGTCCGCGTCACCCCACAGGTGCTAACTGCAGACACCAGCCATAGGTGGGGTCTCCAGGCCACCCGCACTGCTGACCAGCAGACCACAAATTGAGGGGTTCCCACGACCCCTTCTATTTGGATAATTCACTAGAATGACTCACAGACCCAGGGCATGCTCTATTCACAAGAACAGCCTTATTATAAAGGATACATGGGGCCAGGTCTGGGAGGGTCCTCAACAGAGAGGTTCCAGGCCCTTCCCCCACGGAGCCCGAACACATTGCTCTCCCAGTACCTCAGCGTGCGCACCTCAGGGGAGCCTCGCTGTCTGGAGTTTCTGTGGAGATTTCAGTAGGCATGATTGATTAATCATTGACCACATAATGGAACTCAGTCTCCAGCACTTCACCCCTCCTCGGTCAGGTGCTGAAAGTTCCATCCCTCTAATCGAGTGGTTGACCTTTCTGTAACCAGCTCCCATCCTGAAACTGTCTGGGGCCCACCACCGGTCACCTCGTTAGCATAACAAAGACACCTGTCACTCAGGAAATGCCAAGGGTTTGGAAGCTCTGGGTCTGGGAGTCTGGAGACAAAGACAGGTTCTACTCTTTGTTATACCACAGTCCGGTCCCAGGTGGATGGGTCCTGGTGAAATGCAACTTTCAGCCTTATTTCCGGATCCATTTATACCCCCCTGGTTTTTCCTTCTTCCATCAGACCCGTTTTTAATTTATGCTATCATTTCTTGTATGCGAGGTGGAGTAGAATAGATAATTATCACTGGTTCCAGCTTCAGCCCCAAAAGAACATGTGACCTAAGAGCAGAGACTTCCTGTGTGTGTGTCACCTAATGCCTGGGAGCGCCGCGCTCCGGGGCCCCGCTCCGCACCTGCAGCCTGAGGCAGACACTGCAGTCACTGAGCTTGTGCATTTTCCAAGTCAAGGCTCCTTTCTCTGTGAGCAGACAGCAGCGCGACCCTCTTGACATGACACAGGTGTGGCCAGGCCAAACCCCAGGCTCCAACTACCAAGAGAATACCTTTCCGTTGTCACCCCAACTGCAGGAGCTCTGTGAGGGGACAGGAAGGAGGAGGAAGAGCACCAGAGTGGCTCAGAGCCCAGGCAAGGAAGGCACCAGCAGGGGAGTCTATTGGGAGTGGGGACCCACCTTCCTGCACCCAGAGCTGCCCCTAGCTGGGCCTCGCCTGCCCCCTCCTGCCATGCCCCAGAGCACCACCCTGGGAGCCCTGACTCACCTGGAGTACCTTCCCTGCCTGGGGGGTGGGCAAGTGGGAGAAGAAAACCCTGCTGGTTAAGTTGGAGGTGAGATCCAAGACAACCATGAATATTCTGCAGTGGGTTCCCGAAACATCCCCCCGCCCCATCAAGCCCAGCAGAGGGTGAGCGGGGTCTCTGTCTGAGGGTCCTTCATGCAATGTCCCGAGCAAGGCCAGAGACTATAGCAAATGTCAGGCCAGGAAGTCCCAGGCCCCAGGGGAGAAGGAGGCATCCTTTAAAGGCATGAGCTTGCTGGCAGGCGGCAGTGCTAGGCCTGGCTTTAGATCAGAAAATCCCAGCTGTTGGCAGAAACCGAGACAATCCCTGGAAACAGCCTGGCTGGGGGAAGATGGAAGAGAGGGGTGGGGATAGCTGCAGACCCCCTCCCCTGCTGACACACAGCCTCCCATCGCAGAGGCCGCCTTGCTTCTCAGCAGGGAGCATGGGGCACGTCCAGACCAGGCTTAAAAGCCTCAGACACAGAGGAAGCAATTGAGCTGGAGAAGAGAACTCAGATTGATGGGAAAGGCATCAGAGGTGCCCCTGGCTGCAGGAGAACTGGAACGGGAGAGGGGACTGTGCCTGCCTCCAGCCAAGCGCTTTTCCTTCGGACTCCCCAGCCCGTGGGCCGCCAGAGGGCTGGCTCTCGTGCATTCTCTCCGTCCCCACCCACCCTGTGCTGGAGCATGGGGTGTGCACATATACATGCAGACTCGTACGCACGCGCACACACTCACACACGCGCTTCGCTTTCCACGGCAGCCATAGAAAATCATCCTCTCTGCCTTCCGCCAGAAGGATCGCTCACACCTCTAAATGGAAGAGAGGGTCCTCTGCACCTGTTTCCACAAGGGTAGTGTTTTCTCAGGTCCCATCCCTCCACCTACAAAGAGGACAGCTCCCTACCGGGGGGCCACAAGTAGCCTCAGCCCAACAAAGCCAAGAACTTGTGACCCAGGAAGACACTGGGGATGTGCTTGGATTGTGGGCCTGGCTCTCTCTGGGGGGCGGGGGTCTCTTGCCTCACTCCCCTGCGTGGACCCTCAGCTGGGGACAATCTCGGAGGCTGTCTCTTGAATCCTTGCCTGAGTTTGTGCTCCACTGAGTTTGGGGAGTCTGGCAGCACCCCAGGCTCTGCCCTCGGGCTGCGTGGTTTGCTTTCTTCCTTCTTATCCCCATCAGTTAGGGACAGGAAAGAAGGCTGGAGGACCCGCTAGAGAGTGCTTCGAAATCGAGGTGTGTTTTGGAAGTCGGCAGGAAGGAATTAGCCAGGAGCTAGGTACTGACCGGGGTCCCACATGCTTTCCCCAGTGTCTTCTGGGATGCCCCTCCTGGTCTTCCCCACTCCACCTGCCTTTCTTCGCAGCTGTGAGCATGGATGAAGTGGGGGAGGAGGCCACGCCAGGATCACATGGGGTTCTCCCAGACCCTGCCAATCAGAACAGAGGGCTGGGGTGGGGTGGCGCTCTCCCTTCTCCCTGCCCTGCCTGTGATTGGCACCTGGATGCTTCTGGGGTCTCCAGAGAGCGAGACCTCACCTTTACAGAGAAGGCCCCTCTGAGGGCCCCTCTGGGGTGCTGTTGGTTGTCTGCCTGAGCTCAGACTGGATACTCAGACCAACCAGGATGACCACTTCCTTGGCAGATGAGTGTGTAGGGGTAACTCTGGGGACATGGGGCACTGCAGGGGGTCCCATGTCCTTGGGGCTGTGAGAATGTCCTGTCCAAACTCCCTTCCTGTGCTTTTTTTTTTTTTTTTAAAGATTTTATTTATTCATTTGAGAGAGAGAGAGAGCACAAGTAGGGAGAGAGGCAGAGGGAGAGGGAAAAGCAGACTCCCCGCTGAGCTGGGATTCCCGAAGCGGGGCTTGATCCCAGGACCTGGAGATCATGATCTGAACCATGGGCGATGCTTAACCGACTGAGCCACCCCGGCGCCCCTCCCTTCCTGTTCTTTAAGAGATTGGCTAGTACCAGCAGACACACCAGCCATCACCACCTGCCCCCAACCCCACTCCACAGAAGGTGTGGGTCTGTGGCCATGCGGAATACAGCCCACAGACCAGTCCCCAACACATGTGAAAGAATGGATATGTGCTGTGTCATTGTCATTACACATCCAAGTGCAGGACCAGTGGGACATGCGTTCAGAGTGGTCCCCAGCCGTGGGAATTGGCTGGGGTAGGACTCGCTGTGGCCATGATTAGAGCCAAGACGAATGGAGGAGACAGTCCGCTTCCCCATGCTGTTGGGCATCACAGTATGCTTTTTAAAACCCAGGAAGCAGTGTTAGGACAGAACTCTGGGGAACCAATTGTCCCCAGGGAGTGCCTGGGCTGGTCATACTCTCCTGAAGTATGGCTGCCCTCCCAGGATGGGTGCCTCAGCTAACTTTTCCATTGGGCTCCCCTGGGCCTTCTCCAGTTTGCTCTCTGCCCAGCCCAGTCCCCTCGCCTGATTTTGGGCTTCTCACTCTCCCCGGGACTGCCTGTAATGTTGCATTGGCCTTTGAGAGCCATGCACCTGTCCCTAGGTTGTGACTCAGTGCTTATCTCCAAGTCCTGGAGAATTTTCTCCTGTCATCTTCAGCAACAAGTGGTTGCAGTTTTCATTATCATAAGACAAAAAAAAAATGTAGCTGAGAAAATAGATATGTGCCTTCTACTCTACGCTGGGAACATCTTGACATTTAAATCCAATTACCCTTTTCCCATTCTTGATGAGGATATGACATGCAGCTAGAGAACATTCTGCTAGATAAATATATCATATTCTCTGACTGCTCAAAACTTCCCAGGGCTGATCCGGGGAGCCTGCGCCCCCCACCCCTGCCAGTCACCATCAGCCTGTGGGAGAGGGTAAGGTCATGGACCTGTCAAGTGAAGAGCCCAGGCCCTGGTAATGTTTGAAAAATTTGGGCAGCATTTGACCCCTGCCCTTCTCTGAGCCATTAGTTGGGAAAAATGGAACAACTATAGAAGCAGGAGGACTCTCATCAACCTTTATAAAGAGCCTGTGGTCATTCCGAGCTCCCCATCCCTGGGCTTTCAGCAAAATGCCAACAGCCAGTTAGTTGGTGGGATTAATGAAACACATTCCCATATTCCTTCAGAATTCCAGTGGTCTTGGAAGCAAAGAGAAATTGACTCCAGATGAATCAGGAAGACAGCAAGGAGCTCTTGTACTGTTATTCTGATGTAAATACTAGTTCTCTGTGACATCCGGAGAGATGGAAGGCACGCTCCTTACCAAGTGCACAGACCTGTCCCTGGCTGGAGAGAGACAGTGGGAGGAGGGGAAATTGCCAGGCTTAATTAAGGCCACGAGAATCCTGCCTCCTCTGCCTTCCAGAAGGGCTCCCTGATATGGGCTGTGTCCGAGGAGATCAGGCAAAGCTCTCTACCCCAAACCTGCCCTGCTTCAGAAATCCATTTACCACTTAAAGTTAGTTTGCCTTGACGCTCCTCGCTCCATTTTCATCTGCGAGAGAGAGAGAGAGAGAGATTGAGGGAGAGAGAGGGAGCGTTGGAGCCCAAGGCAAATGTAAGTTCATGGAGATTTAGAGTCTCATTTTAACTTGGTTCCGAACACCTGATCTCTTCCCCAGCCTTGACTGTTAGCAGCCTGAGCTGACTCTTCTCTCCACCTCCAGAAGGTGGAGGACCATCAAACAGAGAAATGTTACCCCACCTGACTTCACCCATCCCCCAGAAATCATCAAAGCAGAAAATCTTCCCTCCCTCCCCTTCCATCAGGGCTGGGTGACCAGCTCTTTCTTCCCCAGAGGATCAGATCATCCTCAGAAACCCCACACAGTGTTTGTAGCTGTTCATCCCAAATTAACACTGTTGTTTTGGCCTGTGTGCTCAGCACTGGCTAATAAATAGAAATTAAATCATTCATTTACTTTTTGCTGCAAATCACAGCATGAGAGACTCGAGTGGCACTTCGGTTTGTGAATATGCACGGGTGTGACACTGTGCATCTGCTTGTGTGCTGAATGGAATTCAAGACTCACTCCATCACCCCTAAAGCACCATTCCCAGGAGTTCACGTATATTTATGGATTTTTACAAAAGCACATTTTTGTCTCTTAATATTCCCTGAATGCTTAGGTAAGAGTTGAAAATGAGATCTCTCTTCTCTGACATCCACGCTCTGGGCATCTCTCAGAAAGAGAAGGTCAAAGGATCTGATGAGGTCTTGGCTGACAGACAAGCTGCCCTAGAGAGCCAGACATGCCCACATCCTGGCAAGTGGCGCCTCACGCTAAAGGCTTTGGTCTGGTGCAGTCTGGTTAGAGGAGGCCAACTCTCAGAAGCAGGGGTGGGAATGCGGATCCTGTCATTTTCCTTATAAGTCCTTACATATTGCCTTTAAAAAGCAAGAATGTGTTCTAGTGTGTTTTCTAAATCAATTTGCGATAGATGCTTGTAACTTGTCCTGAATTAGATGCCAAAAGGAGGCTGTGCTGGAACCATCCAGCAAATGGAGAAGCTCAAATTGGTGCATAGAAGCAAATCTCACACAGCTCCCTCCAAGAGTGCCTCACAATGAGTGGTGGGATTCCTTGGTGGATATCCCCAATCCCTGAGGCAAGGGGACCCCTCCAGTGACCCCCAGGGACTTTTCTCAAGTCTGTTGGTATATTTGCAGAACTGTCTCATGGAAACCACATGCCATACTAAGTTCAAAATCTGAGTACCTGCCAGACTGAGAAGACTCGGGGTTTCCC
Organism: Eumetopias jubatus; assembly: GCF_037043125.1. Lineage (NCBI taxonomy): Eukaryota > Metazoa > Chordata > Mammalia > Carnivora > Otariidae > Eumetopias > Eumetopias jubatus. The sequence goes on from NW_028274816.1 coordinate 46,519,141, forward strand.
TGTGGGCTTTCAGCCAGTGTGGCCATGTGCCTTGGGACATTGGGTCTGGGACAAAGATAAGCTGCTGGACCCAGTCAGCTCAGAGAGTTAGTGGAACAGTCTTCCCAGGAAGGAGAGAATCACACTGGAACTGATCAAGACTGGTCATTTAAGACACACTCTTAAACTCCTACCCCAGCCAAAGGTCCAGACCAGTGGATCTTGACATTTTGGGGCCTCTCTCTTTCTCCTGCTCACCCTCTCTCTTACACACACACACACACACACACACACACACACACACACACACACATACACTCATACTCACACTTTGCTCACCGTTTGAAAAGATTCAAGGACGCTTAAAGACCATTACACGTTCACATCCTTGGACAGTGAACCTTCTCTAGAGATACATGATTTATTTTGGTATCAGCTCCCAGACTGGTATCTTGTACATGTACAGATCTTAGCTTCTGAGCTTAGATGTGGACCTTGAGGAACTGTCCTCAGTGTTAAAACTCGCTTTTGGACATGCTGATGGCCAGGACCTCACGTAGGTTATCCAGGAGAACAGAGCCTGGTGCTAAACCCATGCAGAGTAACATTACGTGCTGTCCATTGTCCTGAAAGCGGCCTCCCTTCTTCCAGTTGGCTGAGATGCCACCACGGGGTCCCATTCTCAGAGATGTCTGTGGTGCCAGGTCTCAGTCTGGTTTTGATCACCTCCTTGCTGATTGCTCTGTTTCTTGGCCCAGCTTAGATCCCAGCCAGAATCTGGCCTTTTGCTTCCATCATGCTCCTCAATCCGACGTGATCCTGACAGATCAAGTCTGTGCCTATGACCTCAGGGCTGCCGGCCCCTGAATGAGGGTTGGCCTCTGACCACAAAGCTATATTTCCATTTCAGCCTTCTGCATGTTGGGTTTCTTGGGAAAGCAGACAGAGATTTGTGTGCAGAAAGTTTATTGGGAAGATATTATAACAGAGGAGAGTTAAATTAGCTTTGGAGCAAACTATGAACATCTACTGCTATCTATTCCAAGTCAACGTGAACTGTTTCTGATACTCCTTTTTGACAGGGATGGAAAAGAACCTATTTGTCAGACCAGTGGTCACATACCTGGGGCCACATAAATCTTCTCTAGCTAAGATACCACATCTGACACAGTGGTCACAATTAGGGCCACGGCTTGATAGAGTTCATGGTCATCTCCTGTCATCCTCCAGGACCCATTCATCTTTTGTAGGGACAAGACAGGTGAATTTCATGGGCATTTGTTGGTATGACTAGTCCTGAACTTTTAGATCTTTAAAGGTAGCACTAATCTCTGCCATTCTTCCAGTAATATTACCTTTGATTCAGTATCTTGGTTCAGGTGATGTGGTAATAGGTTATATTTCCACTAGGCAATCCTTACTATGATATCTCTTGTCCCAGGGGTCAAGGACATGGAAGTTCTGCCAACTGTACACCCAAAGACTGGGGAAAAATGATCTCTGGGGTGGGGGAGTCTTTGAACCCAACTTGAGCCAGACTTGGGCTATTTATGACCTGACCTCTGTATGTCCTCACCAGGGAGGCTACAGTGACTCTTCAGATTGCCAAGGATCAAATCCCCACGTGTAAACGTCAACTCAGACAAAAATCTAGACATATTTGGGTGTTCCCTTCCCCCACAGTGTACATTTAACCAAATAAATGACTCCAGGTCACTTTGGGGAAGGACCAGGGAAACTTAACACTTGCCATGATGTGATAAGAGTTCTACCACTTGGGGACTTAACCTGTCCTTCAGTCATTGAGTTCTGGATCTGAAAACTGGCCAAGGGATTGTGCCCTGTTATTAGGACAGCTGCCCTTAGCCTTCTGATTCTCCACCCCTGATTTCTTCTAGTTGTCTATATGGGTCAGTACCTTTGTTGGCCACCCATCTTTCCTGCCCTTAGGAATGTCTTGTTCTAGTAACCATCCTCATTGCTCGCTGCAGGTCAGCTCTTCTTGGCTGCCACACTGACAGTGCTGCTCACTGAGATTCATTTATGATGGTTGAATACCACCATGTGACTTCTATTGTTTCAAAATCCTATTGTTTCCCATTGGTATCTGGGAATCCGGGTCTGTAATGGCATCTCCCACATTCATCCCTGTCCTACAGAGGAGAGCGATGTCTGAGCTTCCATTGATGCTGGTGCCCCTCCTACCAATGAATTCTCTATTGCTTTAGACAAGGGAGTAGCCTCCAGGCCCTCCCACAAAACATAGTCATGTGGTGGGTCCTCCAGCCTTTCATAGATCACTCTAGCACGATCACCTCTGAGAGCCCTTTGATCTCTTCCTCCAGTGTCTGCCACAGCAACTCTGTCATTTCTGCTTCATTTGGTGTGGGCCACAGCCTTCTCTGTGGTTCTGAGAGCATCCTAGCAGCATGTTAGCATCATCATCTGGGGTCCTTGCCATACTGTTAAATCCTGTATCCCAGGAGAATGCTCCCTTATAAATTATTCCTCCTTATGAAATTTTATGTTCTGCTGTCTTATTTAAGATCCTTGAATCAAGTTTGGTGTATACCCCTGGCTCCCACCAGGACCTGTTTCATGGGTCCTTCACCTCTTTCTGGGTGTGGTCCCCTTCCTCTTCAAATGCATCAACCCAGATGTCCCCATCCCATTTCTCAGGGTCCCATTCCTTCTTCATCAGATGCCTGACATTGCTGAAAATTAACCTCCTCTGCAGCTCTGCTACTCTTACCATTTGGACCTGGAACTGCCCTCCTGCTGCAGAAGACACGAGTCTCTTGATAAGCTGCCAAAGAGGCATAGCCAACCAATTTCATTGTCCCTAAATTACTATTTGCCCCATATTTCTCAACCTCTTGATACATTTTGGTACACACCAGTGCGCTTCCTTCCATATGACATCCTAGTTCACCCCCAGTAAAAAAATTTAACGGTTGCATTACTGCGTCTTGCCAGGGGCTATCTGCGCTCCACCTACAGCCAGTTCTGGGGTCCTCATTGGTGGCTGGTTGCCAGGCGATTCGAGTCTAACATTTCATCTTAGCATCTGCTTTCTCTGACCACTGGCACCAACTATCACATTCCTGGGGAGTAGACTCAGAGGAGGTGCAGGGAGTGTATGGTAGGGATGGGAGGAGGTCCTAGAGGATTGACACATGTGGGGAGAAGGGAAGGGAGCATAATCGGGCAGGGGGAGAAGTCAGACTGTGATGTAGCCAGCCACAACTCAGGACAACTCTGAATTGATGCAAGAGGTCTGAACCTTTTTATTCCACATCAGCCCATTACTGGTTATGGGCAGCTCCCAAGAAGAAGATGCAGCCTTCGGTGAGGTGACCTTCCGTAGCCCAGAGTGATCTCTGGACAGAATCTGGGTTGTGAGCCGTGTCACTGTGCTTCCACGGTGGCCACAGTGCCCCATCATCCCCCAAATTTCATCTGATTTCAGCCTTCACCTCTGGCTCCCAGCCCCCACTCACTGGGCCCCTCCGCCCCATATGACAAGGATTGTCTGAGGCTTAGTTTGTGCGTGTGTGTGGGGGTGGGGGGAGACAGTTTTTCCAAATTGCTTTGCTTACTCCAGGATCATTGAAAGTTAACTGTAGCTGATGCTATTGAATTCAGTTCTTTTTTCAGTTTGATAAAAGCTTTTTCCTTCCAGGTATTGCCATTTGGTTTTTGAGATACGAGCACGATCTCTGCAAAACTGAAATAGCATTTTTTTTCCCACATAGCACTTTAGAGTTCTAAAATATGTTCACAATTTTTTAGTGATTTAATTGAGGTATAATTTATATACAGGAAAACACAGTCATGGAGAGCTTTGACAAATGTATACCATCACCCCAATTGAGATAAACAACATCTCTCACACTCCAGAACATTCCCTCATGCCCCTGCTCACTCAACAACCCCCCCTTTGTCCCCATCCCCCAGGCAACCACCGATCTTATTCTGTCGCTAGAGATTAGTTTTGCCTATTGTAGAATTTGATAAGTGAGATCCTACAGTATGTACACTATGGTTTCTTTTTGTTCAGAATGTTTGTGAGCTTCATCCCCATTGTCAGGTGTATTGGTGGTTTGTTTCTTTTTTGTGGACAGGTACATTCCGTTGTATGGAAATGCCATCCTTGGTTTATCTCTTCCCCTGATGGTGGGCATGTTCTTAGAGTTTCTTATCCCAGCACACCTGGACAAGGCAGCGCTGTCCTTAGTGAAGTGAAGGCAGGAGGTGGGACCCGTACACGGCTGTGCAGCCAGGCGTGGTGGGGCCAACAACTACCCCGCACTCCAGCATCACTTAGCAAAAGAACCCTAGGAAACAATGATCTAGCCAGATCACTGGTGCATTTTGTAATTTCTTCCAAGGCATGTATTACTTTCTAGAAAATGCTCTAGGCATTTTCTTTGGATGCTATTTGAGGTAGCATCCTGCCAAGCAGTATTAATCCTCCTTTTTAATTCAGGGTAATCGCAATTGAGGGGCTGAGCGGCAAAGCGATTGTTTTTGGCACATGCATGTCAAATGGACAATATATCATGACATCAGACATTTTGAGAAAATTGCTTTTCCTCCCTGAATGCCAAGTCATAAATAATTTCAGGTTGGGAAGAGCTCTGGTAAGTATGTGCTTGACTCCAGGGAGTGGCCTGTAAATAGTGTGAGTCCCAGAATAAAAAAATGAGTGGACAGATTTGTGGGGTCAGTTGGAGTGTGGACCTTGGTATCAGTCCTTGTAGGAGATGCTGCGGGTGCGCCGCCCAGACCTGCTTTCCTGGTGGGTGTGCCCGGGCCCCAAGGCGGTGCAGGCTGCTGATGGCTCACAGCTGCGCCCTTCATCAGAGGTTTGACCTCCACTGACAGGAGCTGCCTCTGTAAGGTGATGCCTTCCTCCTGGAGGTGGTCTACCACCAGACACATAATGGCAAATATGCTTTGGAGGCAAGGGACAAAGCCCTGATTGGTAGCATTCGCTCCTTTCTCTAGTGTAAATACTCCCACTGTGGTCAATTCCAAGCTACATAGCAAAAATAGATAAGTTGCTTAGGGGTATAGGCACATGCAAATAATAATATTTAAAAAGGCAAAAGAATGATTTGGGGCACCTGGGTGTCTAAGTTGGTTAAACGTCTGCCTTCGGCTCAGGTCATGATCTCAGGGTCCCGGGATCGGGCCCCACATCAGGCTCCCTGCTCAGCGGGGAGTCTGCTCCTCCCTCTCCCTCTGCCCCTCCCCCTGCTTGTGCTCTCTCTCTCTCCCTCAAATAAATAAACAAAATCTTTAAAAAAAGAAAAAGGGCAAGAGAATGATTAACACAGAATTCACTATAGTGGCTATCCCCAGTCAGGGTCGGATGGAATGTCTGGGAGGGGCACAGAGGGACCCCGTGATATCAATAAAGCTCTGTTTCTCAAACTGGGTGATGAATACCTGAGTGTTTGTGTACTTATTCTATATACTTTATATGTATATTTTATATGTATACTTTATATTTCTTTTTATATGCATATTTTATACATTATGTATCTTCTTCTGCATGAGTGAAATGTTTCATGACAAAAATAATTCTAAGGAAACCCTTTAAGCTTTGAACTTGATGTCACCTACACATACGGGGCACAGCTTTTTGGCGGAGACTGCAGAAGCAGAGTGAATGCTGCTCTGGGCTTTGCCTGCATCCACCAGCTGGGTGCAACTACCAAGTTCACAGTCTTAAGGGGTTCTGGGGTGGGGGAGAAGTGTGGTCCCTGGATATCTTCTCCTCAGAGGGGCAGTAGGAGGAAGTGAATGAGGGGCCATGGGAAAACTGCCCTGTGTTGCATCCCCTCCCACCAAGAACACAGGGGAGAGCTGCCCTCAGGCCTGACGCCAGGCCTTCCCCCCCCCCCCCGCCCCCGCCCCACCTCACCCAAAGCAATTCTTCTTTGGACCTGGGGGGGGCTGTTAAATCCACACCAGGCCACTGTTGGAGACTTCGCATTTGGGCCTTGAAAAATCACAGTCTAAATTGCCCCAGGCACTCTGCTCTGCTTCCCACCGGCTGTGGGTGAGCTTGCTGCGCCCTCCCCAGTTTTCATCACCAATCCCTCTTCCACACGCATGATGGCTGTGGTTCTGGAACTGGCCAGGCCCCACCGCAAGCCCCACGGCCCACGGGAGGTGTGGACTTCTGCCACCAGATGGTGCCCCTTCAGCAGAACCTTCCTTCCCTGAAGTTCCTCTTCTGCTTGCAGCCTGGGCCGGACTCCCAGACGGGGAGGGGGGCCTAGAGCATCTGGCCCCCACCCCCGGGCACCCAGAGGCTCTTACTGCGTGAACACAACCGGGGGTTCCTATGTGTACCTTCACCAGGCCCATGGGCTCCGTGGTTCACACCGTCCTGTCATCTGGGAGACACAGTGGTCTTTGGGTACAAAGCCACTCGTTTCTCATTGTAGAGATGGTGAAACCAAGGCTACAGACAGATGACTCACTGCTGGTCACCGGCTCTTGGGGGGGAGGTGGGGGGTGGCCAGTGCAGGATGGGAGGAGGGACCCCAGCTCAGGCAACCACTGTTGGGACTGAAGGCAGAGAGCAAAAAGAGTCTAAAGAAAGAAGTCAGGCTAGGAAGCTCACGTCCCACAGGTGCACAGACACCTGAGGGCATCAGAGAAGTTCCAGAAGCTGTTTCTGGTAAGTCCTGGGCTAAGGCTGGAGGGAGATCCATGAGGAGAGTACCACCCTGAGTGGGGCACATGTAGGGAGGAGGGGTACTGAGCACTGAGTAGAGGAGGCAAGGGCAGCCCCATCCCATGCTCAGCAGGTCCCTGTGGGACCCCCTTTTGCCACCACCAGCAAAGCACCACGAGAAAGCAGCAGGTAGAGAACAGACCCTGGGGCCAAGGACAACTGGGTTCAAATCCTGGCTCAGCCACTGACCAGCTCTGCACCCTTGGGTGGCTTAACCTGTGTGTTTCTTGGTTTCTTCACGTGTCCAGTTGGGTCAAAATGGCACTGACCCCATGGGCTTCTGTAAGGGCCCAGTGCTGCAGGCTCTTTGCAGCTAGTGGGGACCTGGAATCCATCTCCTCGCCGAGGAAGACAGCTGGGTCAGTGTGAGGGCCGAGCCGCCCAGTCCCCAAGCGGCCCCTGGGGATTGTCCCTCGGGCGGGTCCTGCAGCCCCTCCTCTGCCAGCCCACCCACGTCTCTCCGTGGTGGCACTGGGTGGGGGGGTGCTGTGGGTGGGCGCACCTCCGTGAGGCCCCAGGCTGCTGAGGCAGGTCACCTAGCCTTCTAGGCCAGGGTCAGACTCCCGGGAAGGGGAGCGTGGCCCTTTGTGGAAGGTACAGTGCCAGGGGCTCACACAGCACAGAAGGGTCGGGGGCATCACACCCATCAGGCGAGGGTCTGTGGCAGGCACTCTTGACCTCCATCTGTTCCCCAGCTACCTCACGGGAGTCCTGTAGGGCCTGAGGGCCCCCTGGGAAGCCTGGAGCTGGGGCAATTGGTGGTCCCAGGTCCCAGGTCCCCTGATGGGACTGAGGGACACAGTGCTCAGAGACAGGCCAGTGGGGTGAGGCCTGGAAGGACCCAGACTCTGTGTCAGGCCTGCCTGAGAAGTGGGAACCCTCCCCGAGAAGGAGAGGCAGAGAGGTCTGGAACCCTGAGAGAAATGCCCAAGAAAGGGGTGTCCTGAAGGGGATGGTGGCACTTAGGAGACCCTCTTGGAGTCCGTGAGTGGGGTCACGGGGCTCAGCGAGGGTCAGGAGGATGCATTCTTGAGCAGGGGCCTGTCAGGTGTGTGGGGAGGGTCACAGCTAAGTTCAGTTTTTCCAGCTGCCTGCAAAACTAGATGCCCTCATCCGGGGCTCTGATCCCCAGCAAAGGCACGAATGGGGACAGACCCTTTCTCCTCAGAGTCTCTTGGTCATTCCCCTCTGGGGTTATCCGGGCCCGAGGGCCCGTCCCCGGGGAGAAGCTGGAGTCAGCATCTCCCCGTGTCCTGGGCCACTCCTCTCTCGGTATCCCCCCGCCCCCAGGCCTCCAGCCAGGCCGGCCAGAGCACAGAGGCTCCTCAAAGAGATCACCACATCCCCACTGCACCAGCAGTCAGGCTCCTAAAGGCCCACCTTCTCAGTCGCCCTGTCAAGAGTCCAGAACTATTGATTCTCTTAATTGGTTGCTCATAGGAGACCAAAGGAAAAAAAACAGGCAAAGCAAAATCAAACAGGCTTTGTAGTTTTCCACAAGTCTGGGCACCAAAGCCTCACGGTTCTCCCATGAAACCCCGGACACCAGGCGTCCACCCCCACCCCTGCCCCCAGGGAGAGGAAAGGCAGTGGGGGGCACCGGCCCAAGCCCCTCGGACCGAGCCTCCTTTTCAGGACAGCACCTGTCCCTCGGCAGTGGGCAGATGCGCCCCCAGCAGCCCCTGCAGCCTTCTAGCCATGCCGGGGTGGGCCTGAGGATTTCATTATGAGCTCCAATTACTATCAAGTACAAGGGGGAGTGAAGGGGACGTTGTAAGCTCTCCTTTTAATAAGGAATCACATTTCCTCTTGCATTTGGTTTTCTTGCAACAGATGCTGTTGCAGAAAATGGAACAAAATGGAAAAGATAAAAAGACGAGTAATTAACTGGGCCCAAAAGCCTTCCCAGCAGATGTCAGGGACAGCGGGGCAGGGTGCCCAAGGCCCGCCCACCGCACCCTTGCCTGGCACGGCTGCCCGGTGGCTGCTTCGGGGACCCATATGTTCAGATGCTTCCCGGCTTGGCTTGGGGTTGGGGAAGCATGGAGCCGCCCCCCTGCTGTTCCATAACTGATGACCATTTTTCTCCAATTATACTGAAATTGAAGGATCCTCAGACTTAGACACCCAAGGAAAGTAATTAGTGCTTCAAATGTTAATTGTGCTCAGATGTGCCTTTGCCGGTGGAGGCTGTCTGCAAGGGAGCATGCAGGAGGGCAACCCTGTGCGGAGAGGGTTCTGCCTCTGCACCCCTGCCTGCACCCCCTGCCACCACCCAATGGGCTGGCCTCCTCGGGAACCCCAGGGTGGGCCGCCCGAGGCCAAGAACCTGGTGCCCGTTCTCACCGGTGATGGCTGCATGAGGCCTGCATGATCGCCTCCCGGGCCAGCCCAGGGGTCCCCAGGCACTGGCGGGGCAGTCATGGTGAGAACGAGGGCCCACGGAGTCAGGTCTGGCCTGGACCCCAGCTCTGCCACCCTCCAAGCCGGCAGTGTGGACGAGGGCAAGACAGCCAACCTCTCTGAGACTCATTGCCCTCACGCAAACAGGGGTAGTCACACCAGCCCAGCTGAAATGCGTAACAGCCCAGAACTTGTCTGTATCTGGCCTTCTGTCCTCAAGCACCCACCAGGTCCCGCATGAACAATTACGGAAGCAATGCTACCCCTCCACAACAGGGCAGAATTGTCCTGTTGTGGGCAGTCAGGGGCCCCATTCTGGGCAGCCTGCTGCACCCTGAGCAGAAAGGGCTATAGGGGTCGCCCACACCCGCCACCATCCCACCACCCTGCGCACCGACTGGGGGAGCAACCTCTCCCCGCCCCGTGGAGAGGAATTCACCCCCCCTGCTTGTGATTTGGCCCACACGTGCACCCCAGGTCTGTTCTCGGCAGAGATGACATGCCTAAGAGGCTTAGGCTCCTTTATGCCACGTGTCCCAAGGAAATACACTTAGATATTCCGTGTTCCGGATCCACCGCATAATAAGATTCCTTTATCTCTTGTTGTCATGGGAAGTATATATTAACTGATTAATATTAATGTGTTGGCCGATTAATATTAATAACCGAACCGATTCGTACTTCACAAGGCAACGATGTTGATGAGCGCCACAAAGCCCCGACAGCTGTCGGGTTTTGGCAGTTTCCCCGGGGAGATGACAGAAGTCAATGCTGACCCCCTCCGCTGCACCTCGTTATGGACACCGTCAGCGGTGTCTGTCAGAGCTGGCGTGGAAGTGTGTTTGGATTCTGATTGTGGCAATTAAAATCCTTGCCATCCAAGACAGCATATTTTATCATTTAAATAGCATTTTCCATTCTCCTAACATATTTTCCCAGTAACATTGTTAAGTTAGGTGATAAAAGGTTATTTCTTGCTTCTGAAGTTGAAATACGTTACCATTATTCCTTATCTGCCTGGAATTAGAAAGGTTTGTATATTATACATTCTAAAGTTTTCATTATCAAAATTTGCCAGACTTTAGAAAACAAACATTTTTTTTTTTTTTTTGCCCTTGTTTTAATCAAAGATGGACAGAGCTTTCTTTGTCTTCTGACATCGGAGATTGCTTCTGGTATTTGGTGGAAAGGGAAGGGCCATTTTTCGCCAAAGCCAAGGAGGTACCTCAGGGCTCAAGTGGGTCACTAGGGACCCTGGCTTACCTTCAGTTTGGAGCTGTCACCTGTGCCACCTCCAGAAAAGCCAAAGACAGGAAAGCCTGAGCATCTTGTCCCTCTTGCCTACGGGGAAGGCATTACCAGAGGCTGCACCTTTAGCCAGTGGGGCTGGACTGGAGCCTGTCTGTGGCATGTGGCTTCCCCGCCCCAGTCTCCTCTCCAGCCACCCACCTGTCCAGCCCTAGCGCTTGCCTGGCCTGCATCTCAAATCCTTTCCTCTGGACTTCGAACCATCCACCCACAACCCGCCATCCACCTGTCACCCTCTCAGCATCCATCCATCCACCCAGCCCAGCTGCCATCACTGTGCCCCCCACAGGCCATCTCCCCATCACATCTGACATGGAAGACCCCCCCACACAAGATCCCCCCACCCACACCTCCCAGTAAATGTGCCATGAGCAGGGGCCGGGGCCACACGCCTGGTATAATGGCTCACTTTCCCCTAGTGCCCAGCATCCCTGAGTCACCCTGTATCATGACTTCTTAGAGGCAGTGTCTCTGATGTGGCATTTTTGGTCATGGGCTCTTGTAAGAACACATCTTTGCCTGAAGAGGAGAGAACATGGGCTGGTCCCAGATGTTGGGGGCATGGGTGACAGGACATGCATGCCAGAATACTTCGGCCACGCGCGGGTGCTGGGGAAGCAGAGTTGCCAGTTTCTTCCTGAACTTTGAGGTTGATGTCAGTGTTCCTCTGAGCTCCTCTCAGCTGGGCGAGGTCTCGGCGGAAATGGTTCCCTCTGTGCTGATCATCGGAGTGAGAGATGCCAGCCCAGGGGCACCTGTCTGCAGCCAGGTGGGTCCTCATTCGCCTGAGGAGCTCAGCCTGGCAGAGCTGCCCTCACCTGGCCCGTCCAGGTCTCTCTCCACCCAGGACAGGGCTGCCAACTGGAAAATGGCCTCAGTGTATTCCAGAAGCTGTCCCGAGCACAGAGGAAAGGTGTAATCCTTGGGAGGATTCCTTGCCCTGACCTCACGCTCTTAATTAGGGGTGCAGCAGGGCAGACAGTGGTTGAAAGCTGAAAATACCATTCCCAGGAGGTCTACCCCCCATGCGCCATCCCCAGCACCCAGGATAGTGCCCTTTCTGTACACTTCCAGGGCTTCCAAAACCCCTGCCATCTTCAACCACAAATTCTCGCAAAAAGCCTCAGGCATTCAAAACCTGCTGCACCGTGTTCACGCTGCCCACCGCCCATACCCCCATGTGTCCTGTGCTCTCCCTGCCCTACATGTGTCACTACACAGCACCCCTCACTCTGTAACCACCTCCCCAACAAACAGAAAACAAGCTTGTTGCCTTTGTAAGCATCCCTGGCGTGATTTATGGCCATCATCACAATATTTTGTTTGGAGCCGTAAACCTCCAGACATAAATCAAGTCATTAGAAAGAATGACATTTAATCCTGCAGAAGATGCCTTGGTGGGCTGAGCAGCCCTCACCCGGCTAGCGAATCATTCATTCTATAGAGGCCGGCCCTATACACACCTCCATGGGCAGCTCCGCATCTGCACCACACACAGGCGCGGCAAGCCGAAGGCACACGCCGAGCTGCCTTTGTTTCTTGGAATAGCATATTCACGACTGCAAAGAGATGCCCCAAACACATGCCTGGGAATCCGGACGGGAGTCTTAATTCCACAGGAGAAGCACGCAGCCGGGTGGGGCTGTTTCTGTGCCTGTGATGGCTCGTGTCGTCCTGAGACCTGCTGCTGGTCGGACTTCAAAGGAAGCAGGGAAACAGCTCAGAACTGTCTTCAGCTCTCCTTGGACAGAGACCCCCACCACTTGGGAGGAGCCATTACACGGGACCATATTCTATATGCGAGACCGGAGGGTCTAATTTCCAGAAGACACCTGCTGAGCTTGAAGGGGAGGTTCAGGGACCTCGGAGAGTGCCTTCTGGGAACCCTGCACCCCCACCCTGCCCCGGCAAACAGTATCGGGCTCCCGCACATGGTGCCTCTCATAGTTAAGGAGGCATCCCCAAAATGCTGGAGAGGGGAGGGGACTGAGGGTCTCAGCTGAGGGATCGCCTTAAAGGCTTTAGCAAATTCTCAGTACACATGACAATTGTGAAAATTCCAGATGACATTTCCAGGGTTTAGTTCTACTTAATATTCCTGTGCTCAGAGCTAATGAGGGTGTTGTTATGCGGCGTTATGTTGGCTGAGCGTTTCAAGGATGTTGGAAGTCACAGGGCTGGGATGCATGGCTTGTGTCTGGACAGTTTCTACCCACACTCTGCACTGTCTCCAGCTGAGAGCTTCTCGCTGCAAGCCTTACCCAAGTCTTGTGTCTCTGGGTCCGTGTGGCCTAACGCAGGGCTGGGTCTTTGTCCTCTATCGGTCCTTCTGTCCGCCTGGACCTCCCTCTGACAGCATGTGGGGGCACAGACATTTTCCTGCCCTCCCCCTCACACCCCGACTCACCAAGCCCTGCAGCCCTCCTTCCCTTTCTCATCTCCCTGCGCTGCCTGAGCTTAGGCACCCCATCCCTCACCTGCATTAGGATGTAAGAACCCTACCCAGTTTTGCCCTTCCTTCCCCACTTGCCTCCAGAAGGACCTTTGAATATAAAGCTGCCAGGCCCCTCTGCCAGGGGCGGGGGGGGGGGGGGGTGTGGGGCTAGGTGCACAGGAACTGTGAGTCTTTGAGTGAGTGTGTGATGCGGATATGGAACCCAGCCCAGCCCACTGTGGTGGGGCAGTGAGAGGAGAGGATGTTTGCTCCCCAGGATGGCCTGGGGGTGCTGTGGTCAGGCCACAGCCAGCCCACTGTGGCCCTCTGCTGTCCAAATCCCAGGGCACCGGTCTGGGCAGAGCCAAGGGCTGGCAAGCCAGAAGGGAGAGGAGGTGGGTGTTGGCTAGATGTCCAGGAACAGTGGTGTCCCCACAGTCAGCATCCAGCAAGGCCAAGATTAACGCTGTACTCCAGGCCTTACCCCTCAGAGAAGCTGGCCAGAGGCTTCCTGAGCTGCTGGTGGCCCAGTCCTTGCCTGGATCTGACTTGACGTTCAAGGGGCAGGGAGTCCCCTCTCCTCTCCGATGTGGACTGCAGCTACCCAGACCTGTGGCAGGGGCTCCCGGGTGCTCCAAGCAGCCCCAGGCCTCCCCCTTGCAATCTGTGATTTACTAGAGGCTCCGTTCTGCTCAGGGGCATGCGGGATGACCCCTGAAATGCAGTTGCCATTCAGAGGTCTCTGTGGTACTGGAGGAGAGCCTGGGGCTGCAGCTGCCTATACACAGAGCTCAAGCCAGACGGGGAGGGAGGGCTTGCTGCCCAGTCTTGGGGCCCCTCTGGGTACAATCCGTGGACAGTGGTGACCACCCATACGTGGCCTCTGGGGCGCTCTTCTGAGGATCAGCGCATCCATCCCTGAGCCCCTGGGCAGCCCCTTTGCAGTCCTACCTCCAGGAGCCTGACTCCCCTGGGGGCCTGGAGGGCCTCCCTGAGGACAGAGCAGCTCTGGCTGCAGGAACAGAGCTGCTGGGGACTGGGGTGCTTCAAAGAAACATCGGCTAGAATCGATTTACTTTTGTGGCTCTCTGGGTATGGAAAGCAGCAGCTGGGACAGGTCTGACAGCCACAGGCCAGCTCAGTAATTGACGCCCCAGCCGGAATGACACATCCTGAAGCCAGCTGGAGGTGGACCGATCATTATCTTGTGCCTGGGCCACCACACTCATGAGCCTACCCCACCGGCGACCTCCAATGGCCTGACTGTCACGAGGCTGGGCCAGGCGGTGTTGCTGGCTCTTTCCCTGCAAACAGGCTGCCCCTCGGCGGGGCCACCTCAGCATCAGGCTCCAGTATGACCCACTCATGTTTTATTTCTTGGAAACCTCTGGTAGGAATTCACCAATACTTAAGCCAAATTAGGCCCCTGACGGCCGAATAGGAGGAGTCCCATTTGACGCGGCCACAGCAGCCCAGAGCCTGAGCGGGGGCTCCCTGTGGGCTCTGGACAAAGGCAGACTCAGGCCAGGCCTGCTGCTGGGGCTGCAGGTGATTGGCTGCCGCTGGGGCTGCAGGTGATTGGCTGCCGCTGGCCTGCTTCCTCTCCACTGAGAAGGGCTGGTCCTCCCCCCTCAGCAGGCCCTGGACAGCCACGGGCCACGGACCGTGCTCCTGCACACACATATGTCTGCCCCAGCTCACCCCCTTCTCCCGCATCCTCCATCTGCCGTCTGGACATCTACACTCGGAGACCCACCGGCATCTCAGACTCAGTGAGGATCTGCTCCCCTTCCCAGGACATGGCACCAGCATCCCGCTGCTTAACCCAGAAACCACAATCTCCCTCGCAGTCAGTCCCCAAGTGGTACTGGCCCAGGGGCAATGCAGGAACTGGCTGGTAGCAGCCCATGAGGACCCAACCCCATTTCCCATCAGTAGTGTTAAACATCCACCAGCACACCACCCTGTTTATTCTTCCTGAAATCATCTTCACGTCTTCCTCCGCATTCCCCCATCAGCAGCTGGGCCTGGGCCTCAGACCTCTCCTCCCCGGACGGTGGCAGCCACTGCTGACCGACCAGCCTTTTTGTTTCTGTCTTCAGCTCTTCATCTCAGAGTGGTCCTTAAATTCAAAACAGCTCCCAGCTCAAAGCCTTTGTAGACTTCCTGTGGGCCTTAGGAGATAAGATCCAGTGTCTGTCAGGACCAGAGGGCCCCTTGCTTGCTGACCCCCGCCGGCCTCAATGGTCCCACCATTTCTTGACACTCTTCAGTCTGTATGTCCCTTTATCCCATAAGGCCACCAACTTCTGCCAGGAATGCCCTCATTACCCCCACGTGCCAATTAATGGTCGCTACCTTAGGGAGACCTCCCCTAGTGCCCTGGGCTTGCTGCCATCCCTACCCACGCTGGCTGCTGCTCACCCCATTGCTGCCACCACACATGGAATTACTGTCCGGTGCCTCAATTCCCCACTAGACCATAAGCTCCACGAGGGCAGGGGCCATGACTGTCCCATTCATGGCCAAGACACTGTCACCAGTGTGTAAGACGGTGCCAGGCACACGCATGTGCTCCATCTGTGGAGCGAATGGACAGACGCTGTTGGCCAGCACGACTGAGTTCTGCTGTCTGGTCTTCCTGCCAACACGCTGAAAGAACACATGAAAGGAGGAAAGGCATGACCTGCTCTAAGCCATGTGCCATGTGCTCTCAGAAACTGGATACAGGCATGAACACACACGCTCCCCACCCAGAGCACGCACGCCACATCACGTAGCAGGTTGCAGGCACAGAGAAGTAGGGTGATGCCTCCTCTCTGTATGCATGGTGTACCACGTCGGTTCCATGTGACATGCACATGTGGAGGTACAGTGCAGTGCATGGCACCTGTGTGCGGGGGCCCCACAGCCCCCCCAAATATGGTAGGAATCACCCCCAGGCTCTGACAGAGGAGAGCTTTGCAGCAGGAGCTGGGGAACCCTCCCTTGTGCATAGGCAGGCATACTGTGGGGGCAGGGGGGATGCGCAGGGACATCCCACCCCCCAAGTGATGGGCAGATGTGGGGCGTGGAGCAGCAGGACAGCTGTTGGGTTTGCAGACCAGCTAACTGGCTGGCTGGCTGACTGACAGGCAGCTCCAACGCTCCACTCTGACAGCTGCAAGGGAATTCACAGCCAAGGCTGAGCTGACAGGGAACTACCCGGTTGAATCGTGGATCCTAATCACGGAGGCGAGGGAATGGAATCGCTAAACAAAACAAGTAATGGTCAGAGCCGTCAGGAGCCCATCAGCCCGAGACGGAAAGATTCCCACTTCCCTCCTCTGCAGACAGGTCCCAGAGTCCCCAAGCTGGTGAGGGAGCTGGGCTCAGAGACACTTAGCTGCTTTGAAGGTGACCCGGGGATAGGAACCCGGGGAGCCCCCAGCTTCCCTCCCATGGGCTCTCTCTCTCTGCCAAGCACTGTGCATGTTTCATTTGCACATTTATGGACCTGCAAGCTGAGTCTTTTTATCCCATTTTACAGATGAGGGAACTGAGGTTTGCTGAAGTCAAGGGATTTGTCCAGGGTCACACAGTTGTGCCCTTGCTGTGGTTCTTTTAAAATATAGGACCCCTCATTAAAAGCTGTTACTCAGAGAGGAGTCTCCAGGCGAAGGGAGGGAAAGCTTCTGCTCTGGTCTGGGCCAAAGATCAGGGGCTACTGTGTCACACCACCATGAGTCTGTCTCCAAGCCCACCCGCAGAGGCTGTCCCCTGGGCCTGGGACAGCAGGTGGCCATGGCTGTGACTGCGGCTGGTCTCCAGGCCATGCACGAGCCCAAGCAGGGAATTTAATGAGTTGGATTTTCCTGCAATCACAAGTGAGAATTTAAGACCCTTCGGTGAGGATCCTTCCATCTGAATTCTGCGCCTGGAGTCCAGGCTGCCCGCTAATTGCTGAGTGTGTTTAAACTTCAGTTTTGCATCTCATCTGCATAAATTAACAACCTGCCCAGAGGAAGGGAGCAGCTCACGATGAGGCATCAGAGGCCGATGGGGGTGGCGGGGTGGTGGTGGGGTTTGCCCCTCTAAAGAGCAGAGCCTGAGCTGGTGGGAAAAGAGCCAGAGCAGGTGTGGCCACATGGAGGCCACAGGCTCCATCCTGGTGCCCCACAGGTGGCCATGGGAGGCAGCCAGTTGGGTGCATTGTAGATCTGACTGCACCACCTGGGTGGGGGGTGGACAGACCCCTCAGCCCGGGCAGTTCCCGTCTGCATCTTGCCACTCGGCTGGCAGCTGCTGCCCAGAGACACAGGCCCTTCCCCAGCTGCCAGGCTGAGCTGGAGAAGCTCCTCCAGGGGCTGGCAGGCTCCAGCCTGGACCCTGGGTCTGCCCCTGCTGGGAGAAGCCCATCCCCATCCTCACCTCCAGGGACAGCTCTTCGTCCAGGCAGCATCAGTCTTTCCAAGAGCATTTATTGAGCTCCTCCTGTGTGCCAGGCATGTTGCCAGACTGTCTGACTCAGACAGACGAGACGTGGGCCCTGCCCCAGAACATCAAGAACTAACACTATCTTTCACTACTGGTCAGATCACCCAGCCCAGCTGGGGAAATACTTTCTTACCTCTTCCAGGCTGGTTCCAGAGTGTTCTGAAGTCACATTACCACCCCCCACCCACTGCCACCACCGTGTTATGGGTTGAACTGTGTCCCCTCACCGAAATTATGTTGGAAGTCCCAACCCCTGGGACCAATGACTGTGAACTTATAGAGCCTTTGCCAAGGTCATCAAGTCCAATGAGGTCATTAGGGTGGGTCCTAGAGCAGAATGACTGGTATCCTTGGAAGAAGAAGAAGAAAAGGCCCACAAAGGAGGACAGCCATGTGAAGAGGGGAACAGAGCTGGGCCTCAGCGGCCACAAGCAGGGAAAGTCTGGGGCTGCCAGACTCATACCCATGCCTCATGACCCATGCTGGCCCCTTCTGTTCTCTCCCATCTGTTTCCCTTTGCAGGTCCAACTCCTTCAGGACAGTCCTACCTGCCCCCAGGCCGCAGTGTTCAGAGCAGCAGGACCCTCTCTCCATGATCAGGGCCCGGGGCTGGGATTTGAGCAGCCAGAATAGCAGTCACACTCCTCAAACATGGTCAACCGAGGGCTCATGTGGCACCTTCCAGCCCTTTCTAGGAACTTGGGTCCTGTTTTTGACCCATGTCAGTGTCGCCAGTTTACACAGCCTGACCCTCAGTGGGTCCTAGGCATCAATGATTGGGGCTTTTGAATTGAACCCAGCAGGTCTCTCTCCTGTGACTTGGAGAGGAGTAGGCAGCAACCCTCTCCCCAACAGCCCACATGCCTCTGAAGCCCCCTCCACAGCTCTGCCCCAGACCCAGGCTGCACAGCCGAATTATAAGAAACTGGCCGTGCAGGGGTTCCTGGGGGGCTCAGTTGGTTGTGTCTGACTCTTGATTTCGGCTCAGGTCATGATCTCAGGGGTCCTGGGATCGAGCCCTGAGTCAGGCTCAATGCTCAGCGGGGAGTCTGCTTGGGGATTCTCTCTCCTTCTCCCTCTGCCCCTCCCCCAACTCACACATGCTCACTCTTTTTCTCTCCCTTTCTCGCAAATAAATAAATAAATCTTAAAAAAAAAGAAGGGCACCTGGGTGGCTCAGTTGGTTGGACATCTGCCTTCAGCTCAGGTCATGGCCCCAGGGTCCTGGGATTGAGCCTAGGGTCAGGCTTCCTGCTCAGTGAGGAGCCTGCTTCTCCCTCTCCCTTTGCCCCTCCCCCCTGCTTGTGCGCTCTCTCTCTCTCTCTCAAATGAATAGATTAAAATCTTAAAAAAAAAAAAGGTGATGTGTCAGTTTTCCGTATTTATAAAAAAAAAAAGAAAGAAACTGGCCACATACACCATCATCAGATTTTTCCTCCCCTTGGCAGGTAACCAGTAAGCTTTTCAGCCAAACACTGAAGAAAACCCTGAGCCAATGAAGAGTTCACAGTGTGGCGCCCACTTGGCAGTCCCAATAACTCACGCCTTGTTTATTCTCACCAATGCTCACTCTTATCATACAGCATGTGTTTCAACCACTCTGCAAATGTCATCTGTCCAGAAAGAGAAAGCGGTTGTTTTTTCCTTACCGTGCAGGGGATGGAGCTCCCTTACAGATTGTTAACATTATGTTGAAAGGAGAAGACAGGTAACTCAGACGCTGAACATGGAGCATGTACATGACTGGCCTTGGGATTCCCCTGTCGCAGGGAAGGGGGTGGGAGACAGCAGAGATGTATGGTGGTATTGGTGTTATCAGATGGAAAAAGAGGCTAGGGGTTGTGGTTTATGTTGTTCAGCAAGCCCACTGTTTCTATCTAGGTTGCACGTTCATCTGAGGACTTGGGAGGGGCTGGTGGTGGTTATATCGAAGCCGAGTCCCCACCACCCCATAAGTCCTCCCCCCTCCATGGTACCAATTCTGGTGGCTCCTGGTGGCCCTGTGTCTTCATGTGTGCCGCAGAGGTGGGAGACCTTAGCTGCCCCTCCCTGGTCACTCCACAGAGCTGTCCAGAGTGCTGAAGTGCAGCCCACTGCGGGATACGCAGGCCCCGTCCTCAAGGCACCGAAGGCTGCAGACTTTCACTTGCTCAGAGCTAGGGGTGGGCTTTGCTTTGGCTTTTATCCAAGCAATGCATCGAGGACTAGCTTCCTCCACAGAAAAAGTAGGGACAGTGGGCCCCTGGCAAGGGGGAGAGCATGTTACATTTCCTTCATTAAGTTTCTGTCTTTATTCCAAAATGGCATATGGGATAGGGTCAATCTTTGCCAAATGAGCTATAATAAGTTTAAAGGCCGGGAGCGTACAGCTTGTGGCAAATTGAGCCTCCACCTAAGGTCTGTTGTTGGGTTTCCACAAGACAATTTTTTCTTTTCAAAGGGGGCAGTTGCAGCCAGGTTGGCTTTATTGGGTAAACGTGGCCAAGAGGTCAGAGATGCCCCAAGCCCCAGGCTCTGTCCAGCAGGAATGTTCTCTCCGGCCTTCAAGTGGGCCAACCTGGAAAACCCATTGAGGCGCAGCATCCTTCTGTCCAGTCTGCACAGATGGAACAGGCCCCACAGCCCACCACCCTCCAGGCAGGAGGTCACAGCTGTAGGGCCTGACATCTCCCTAAGCACATCCTCACCCAGCTCCACCAGCTGGCAGGGTGCCTTTTGTGAGTGGCTCCTGAGTCCCACTCTTGGCCAAATCTGGCATGACTCATTTGTTCCAGAAAAGGAATATAAATAAGCACCACCGTACCTTGACAAGTTGACAGGATTGACAAGCAGAGTAAATTCCTGTATCTGAGACTCTGAGGAGGAGAGGTGATTTGGCTGGCAGAGCCAGCTGCCATCACCAGAAGAAAATAATTAAGGAAACCCAGCAGCGTGGAGGGAAAACTGAGTGTGTAGCGGGTCCCTTTTGCTGAAGGGATCTGTGATGACTGGCTGCAGGAGGAAACCCTCACATGCCAGAAAGAAATGGGCTCAAGAAGCTCATGCAGGGATGAGGCAGAGCTGGGGAGGGTGGCCAGCAGGAAGGAAGGAAGCTCCGGGCTGGGAGGGGGGACCCTGGTGAGGGGCTCCATTCTAAGAGACTCCTGTCTCAGGCCAAGTACCCGCTGCCTGCACCCCATACCCTGAGGGGGGCAGCCAGTTCTACATGGAGCTTCCCCTCAGTCTTCATGGAAGAGTCTGGAAGGCTTGTTTCAGAGTTCCTCCATATGTACACACATATTGCCCATAAGCTTGGGAATGCCCAGGAAGTTATGGACACTCTGTCCTCTGCCTCGAGAAAGGCACACCCCTGTTCCCAGCCCAAAGGGATCCAAGAAAAATATTGCAACAGAAGAAAGAGGCAACATGCCCAAGTTCCACCTTTGCTTCACTTTTGGAACTCGAAGAAGTTCCCAGGAGGCTCAGGGAACTTTAGCCTTTTCCAACCCAGGGCTGACCTCGCGTCCTTACCTCCTCACTAGCTGGTGAGTGAAGGAGATGTATGGGCGCATCCTCAGACTGACCAGTATGAGGCCAGGGTCACAGCAACGGCTGAACCTGTAAAACTGGACCTCATGGAGAAATTGCCAGGGCCCCCTGGGTCAGGGAGTGGATGTCCTCTCACCAACTGTGTTCCAGCCACTGGACCTACGCCAAGTACACAGAGACAGCAGGGGACAGGCAGGGCCACCAGAACATCTCACATACACAGCCCAGGAACAGCCAGAACTTGGTCAGGTGTGCCCCGTCCTGCCAACTGGAAGTTCAAGCCTTCTCTTCTTTAAAGGGTAGCTGGTGCTGATTGTGACAGTGGCTTTCAACAAAGCCTCAGAGTAGAAGCAGCCACTTACAGGTACCAGAGCAGGAAGAGCCCCTGGTGCCTCAGGGGCCAGGCAGGGATGGGGGAAGGAGGTCAAAACTCCTAAATAGGTTCCCCCAAAGGAAATCGTCTTGTTTTACTAGGACCTCCCCCAAGACCAACCAGAGTATGAAGCAGAATCCTCCCATCTGGCCGAAGGTTCACTTCCCAGAGCTTGTTATCCTGGGTGACTTCGGCCCCAGCCTAGCTAAAGGGCCTCCTTGCGGGGAAGAGGGAACATCGTGGAGTGTGGTCAGCAATGCACTGATCTGTCTCCGCCTCCCTCCAAGTGACAAGCGCTTGCCGGACAGTCACTCTGTGCCTGGGCTCTGCTTAGCCCTTTGCAGGAGACCAGGGTGAACAGGAGGTGGCCAGCTCATGCCAGAGTCCCAGGGCCAGCTGAGTTGGCCAAAATCTCAAAGTAGGTGCTTAGGTTAGGGGACTTCCCAGAGCAAGTAGGGAGACCCCAGTCCAAGGGAAGGAGTGTGTTCCACTCCCAGGCCTGTGCATGCAAAGGTGTGGGTGTGAGTGTGTCGTATTCTGAGTACAGAAAGTCCACATTGCTTAGAGCAAGGGCTGAGCCAACGGGGCATAGAGAGAGGATGGACAGAGCTTTCCGAGGATCCTGTCCCCATGACTTAATGACAGTGAGGTTGAACGGGGGTGAGGGGCGGTGCTGTGGGGTTCCTGGCTATTCAATGGAGCAGGTGGCCACCTTTCGAGACCTTCCTGGTCATCTCAGGAGGTGAGACACTGAGAAGCCATCATCAGCTCGGAAGCAGTGGGACCACATCTTGCTGCACTCCCATTTTCCATATGGCTAGGAGGGTGGAGGGGCACTCACACTGAGCCGTGCCTCCCTGAACTGAGCCCAACTCAAGTGCCCTCCAGCCCAGGGGCCCAACCATCAAGAGCCCACGAGCAGGTCCTCAGGAGCCACGTGGTTCTTCTGCCACTAATACTGTCCTCTCTGCTTTTCAGGAATAAAGTTCAGCATCAGGCCACAGCAGCCCTACAACGTGAGTTCTGAGAGTCAGATAAATCTCAGCACCGGCCGCCTGGGGAGAGTTGGGGAGGGCAAGAAAGAAACTGGAGCTGATGTCGAATCCATTCTTGGAAAGAAAAACATGCCCAGTCCTTCCCAGGAGCCTTGGGAACAAAGCCCAGGGCTTTGGACCCATGAATGTCCCCTTCCTGTTAGCTGGCGGCTTTGGACTTGTGCTAATAGAGGCGGTAAATCTGAGCCAGCCTCCTCAGGCTACCAGCTCCCTGCCCGGTCCCCGCGCCACGCGGAGGTTCCTGGGAGGCCTGCGCCATCTCGTGGCTCAAGAGACCCTTGCACCTCTGGCCTCAAGACCATGGCCGGCGAGGGGTGGGGGCCTTCAGGGACTGGACCTGGGCTCAGGCCAGAGGGGTCCCATCCCACAAGGTCAGCTGGACTCCTTCTCCCTCACCCGGAAAAAAATCTCAGGCCACAGAGGGGGCAGGGACCCCGGCCACAGTGAGGGCCTGACCTGTGTGACCCTCAGTGCCCCGCTGATAACTGCCCTGTCCCCCCTGATAACCATTTCTCTTCTTGCCCCAGGACCTCCCACCAGGCAGTTCCCAGGATGGTGACTTGAAGGCACCTACGGAGAAGGTCCCTGGAGACTTGTCCAGCCAGGCCCCCAGGGGCTCCCGCCTGCTGGTGCCCGACCGGCCTCAAGCCCAGCTAAACGTAGGGTCCCGGCTCCGGCCCCGGCAGCGCCGCCGGCGGCTGCTTATTAAGAAAATGCCGGCTGCGGCCGCCATCCCGGCCAACGGCTCTGCTGGTGCCTTGGCGCGGCCCGCACCCTGGGCCCCTGACGGCCACTGGGTCACCCTGCACCACAGCCAGCAGGAGCGCAAGCGGGTGATGCGGGAGGCGTGTGCCAAGTACCGGGCCAGCAGCAGCCGCAGGGCGGTCACCCCCCGCCACGTGTCCCGCATCTTCGTGGAGGACCGCCACCGCGTGCTATACTGCGAGGTGCCCAAGGCGGGCTGCTCCAACTGGAAGCGGGTTCTCATGGTGCTGGCGGGGCTGGCCTCATCCACCGCCGACATCCAGCACAACACGGTGCACTACGGCAGCGCCCTGAAGCGGCTGGACACCTTCGACCGCCAGGGCATCCTTCACCGCCTCAGCACCTACACCAAGATGCTCTTCGTCCGCGAGCCCTTCGAGAGGCTGGTCTCCGCTTTCCGCGACAAGTTCGAGCATCCCAATAGCTACTACCACCCCGTGTTCGGCAAGGCCATCCTGGCCCGGTACCGGGCCAACGCCTCCCGGGAGGCCCTGCGGACGGGCTCTGGCGTGCGCTTCCCCGAGTTCGTCCAGTACCTGCTGGATGTGCACCGGCCCGTGGGCATGGACATCCACTGGGACCACGTCAGCCGGCTCTGCAGCCCCTGCCTCATCGACTATGACTTCGTGGGCAAGTTCGAGAGCATGGAGGATGATGCCAACTTCTTCCTGAGCCTCATCCGGGCGCCGCGGAACCTGACCTTCCCCCAGTTCAAAGACCGGCACTCGCAGGAGGCGCGGACCACGGCACAGATCGCCCACCAGTACTTCACCCAGCTCTCGGCCCTGCAGCGGCAGCGCACCTACGACTTCTACTACATGGACTACCTGATGTTCAACTACTCCAAGCCCTTTGCGGACCTGTATTGATGGGCGGCGGGGGGGAGGTGGGGGGGGGCAGCTGGCCACGGGCAGCCCAGCCCCGCGTGCCCGCACCTGTCCACAGGGGCTCTGGGGACAGGAGGAGCCGTGACTGCTCGGTGCCGCGGGCCCTACGTGGGGGGCAGAGGCCCGGGCCTTGGATGGGGGCCTCTCGCCCTTGTCCCATCCCCACTTCCTCACTTCTCAGCTGAGGAAGATGCCGGGGGTTGAGCAGGACCCCAGGAGTCCCAGCTGCAGACACCCAGCTCAGCTAAGAGTCAGGATGACCAGGGAATTCTGAGGCCCAGAAGACGAGGGCCCCAGCGGTGAGGGACTTCCTGCGGTCCCTTCGCCATTGCCTTGTACCAAACCACATGGTTTGCAGCTTTTCTATGACCCAGCGGGGGAGGTTCCCTCGGAAGGAGGTTCCAAATAAAGCACATGGTTTCCAGAGTAGCAGTGTCTACCCTTTGTGTTGGAATGGGAACACATGGGCCCTTCCCTGTGCTGTGGGGGCTCTTTCTCCCTCCCCAGGATGGCCTAGCCAGGCCTCTGCAGGTCCGGCTGCAGGAAGGGGGGGGCGGCCTATGTGGGAGGGGGAGCGGAGGACCCGGGGGCTGCAGCAGCCCTGGCTCAGGCTCCTGGGGCCAGCACTCAGTCACCTGGGGCCTCTGGTCTCAGTACTGGCCCATTTATCCCGAAAGGAGAAGCTCTACCTGTCCCTGTGGAGGCCCAGTGGGGTCCCTTCCTGTTAGTCGCTTTGCCAGGGGCCCTCTGAGCACCCGCCAGAGCTCCTTGGGCAAGCTGCCATGTGGGGGTCCATGGGGCACAGCACAGGGTTCTCAGTGGGTGTGGCATTTCCAGGTGGGGAGTAATGCTCTCCCTCTCTCTCAGCATGGCTTTCTCTCGAAGCTGTCATCAGCAGACCCCCACCCCTGGCCTTGAGCCCTGGCTCCATTCACCTGATGAGACCACCTTAAAGCTTTCAGGACTGCCCACCCTTGGGGGAGGAGGAAGAGAAGCCCATAGGGGGAACCTCTCCAACAGTGTACCTGTTCCCATGCAGTAATGGCTCTGAAATTGTCCAAAGTCAGTGTGGTTCTGTGAAATGTCCCAGAGACAGTGTGTTGGAGCTTTGAGTGTGGCTGAGGCAGTCAGTATGTCGGGTCTCGTTTGTAATGGAAAGTGCTGCCTGTTTCTAAAGGTCTGTCTGTCTGCCTTCTTTCAGGCCTCCTCTCTCCACCAGCCTGTGTCTGCTGCATGCCCTTCTGTATCTTTCTGTGGGCCCCTCTGCGGACCTCCCCAGGAGATTGCTCTCAGTCTGTCCCCACGTGTTGGGGGAGGTGCTGCTGGGCCCTAGGCAGAGACCCTGCTGGTCCCAGGGTGGCCATGCTGCTGGCTCCCAGCCAGCCTCATGCTGGCGTGTGTGCCGCTCCATCGCCCTTTCTGCCTCTGCCATGGGCTCCGGAAACGTATGAAGGTGGGACAACGAATGGAGGCCACCTCCCACCTGCTTGGGGTCACGGGTGTCCAGGAACCACGAGCAGGGTGAGGGCCCCCCCTTCCCTGGGTTCCAGCTGGAGTGGCCTGGCCATCTGGCAGGAGGGAGCTCCGAGGGGCGGGAAGGAGGCTGTGGTCAGGGCCCGAGGGGCTCTTGGGTGTGGATGCTCTGAGGCCAGGTCCGTGTGAGAGGAGGCAGGGAGGGGCCCAGCCCAGGAAAGGGTGCGCCTGGGCTGCAGTGCTCGCAGAGTGAGAGGGAAGCCTCCATGCACAACTAGTATCTCCGGGCAGGGATGCATCTGCGGAAGCCTGAGGCTGGGTGTCACCATGTCATCCCATCAGCCAGGGGGACACCTGGAAGCCCAGCTTAGGCAGCCTGTGGGGCCCCTTCACCCACTGCTGCTGCTTGGAGACAATTTGGATTGCCATGGGACCACCCTCCCACCGCATGCGTGCATGCGTGGGTGTGCGTGTGCCTGGGTGTGCGCGTGTGCATGTGAGTGTGTGTGCGCACATGCCTGTGTGCGCATGTGCGTGTGTGTGAGTGCATGTGCATGTGTGTCTGTGTGCGTGTGCACGTGAGTGCATGTGTGCCTGTGTGTGCCCGTGTGTGTGTGTGTGTGTGTGTGTGAGTGGTAGGTGTCTGTCTGCTGAGTGTCGGTGTCTGGGGTGAAGGTGGTCTGTACCGTGCGTGAGCATGTGTATGTGTCGGGGTGGGGGAGGGTACCGCGGACAGTCCTTCCTCTCTGGAACCATCTTGTGCTTCTCCGTCCCTGACCCATCTCTGCCCCTTTTCATCTGCTCACCATTTTGTGGGGATAGTCTAGAGCGCCCCAGGCTCTTCCCAGGGGTCAAGCACGCCCGTGAAGTTGGGGAAATAACTCCAATCCCCAGTGTCCTTCCCCAGCTGCGTCCTCCAAATGGGGGCCTCTCTGGGGCAGCCCACAGTGAAGTCCCTGCCAGGCCTTCTCATCCCCAAAATCTGGGGTTTCCACTGGGGCCTATGAACCCCAGAAGCCCTGGAGTGCCCGGGGGAGGTGAGATGTCAAGTCCAGCCTGGTGGTTTCTGGCCTCAGACACATGGCCAAACCCTCCTTCTCCCTTGTCCCGCTGGCCACACACACAGGGGCCCAGGACAGATGTGGTCAGGCCCTAGACCGAGAGACAGGCTTCCAGCACCCACTTCCCCTCCCAGGCAGGGCCCATTTGCCAGCTTCATCCTCCAGGTTGAGCCCGTTGGTGGGGTTGGGAGTCCCAGGAGAACCCCGAGACCAGGAGGTGGTCTGCTTTCACTCCCCCCATCTCTTCCTGGGCCTTTCCTCTCTGGGGAACACCCATGGCTGATCAAGGGGATTGCCTCCTGGTATCTCCCCACCACCCCACCCAGAGCTGGGCACTGGGGGCTCAGGAAGACTTCGGGCCCCAGGATGGAGCAGGTTGTCTCCAGGAGCTGGGGGCAGGTAGTCTGGGGCTGAACAGGGCCCATCTCTGGGGACCCATGCTGATGATACAATGATGCTGCATGAAGAATAAACAGGTACCCTGGGGTAGCCTGAGAGGAGCCTCACCTGGTAGGGGAGAGGATACAGTGTTAGCCCGGGCTGCTCCTGCCGCAGGGCTGGGGGGTTGAAGGAAGAGGCAGGGGGAGGGGAGGAGAGCATGGGAGAGCCCTGAGCTCTGATCCATCCTGTCGGCCTGGCCTGGCTTGGAGGTGAGGCTGGTGCTGTACCCTGACTTCATGCTGCTCAGAAGGGTAGTCTCAGCTATGAGGTAGCAGCAGACAGTATCCAGGAGTCTGGCTGGGCTGGGACCACTTGGGAACGGATGCTCCTGGCCCCCCTCCCTCGCCTCTGCGCCTGCCTCCTGAAGGGAAGGGGGAGAGAGTAGGCGGTAGGGCTGCTTCCCAAAGCACATGAAACCTAGGGCAAGTGGCAAGGGTCAGGGGTCAGAGGTCAGAAGTGAGTAGTTCCAAACCGTGGGGCCTAGGGTCTGCCAGCCTGAATCAAGCGCCATGGTGGGCCACGCTGTGCTGGCCTCCCCAGTAAATGCCTGATAGACCCCTCCCAGCAGCGCTGACCGTGTGCCTCGCCCTACAGGTGAGGAGACTGAAGCACAGAGCTGCACAGCGACAGCACCTGGAGCTGGGATCGCGCCCCCCCCGCCCCGGGCAGTGGGGCTGGGACCCCTCCCTATGTGCCGTCTCCGCCCCGCCCCCTCCACATCTGTGTGGCGCTGGGCGGGCGCTGGGCGGGCGCTGGGCGGGCCTGGAGGGCGCTGGGCGGGCGCCGGGCGGGCGCCGGGCGGACGCCGGTCTCCGCTGGCAAGGGCGGCACTCGGCCACCAGGGGGCGCCAAGTCCTCGCTCTTGAGCAGGGCCCGGGCTTTCCCCAGCCGGCCCACGAGGTGGCAGTAACACTCCGAGTGTGCAGCTGCAGGCTGGGTGGCGGATTCCCCCAGGCCCACGGGAGACCGGGTCCCCAGCCTGGCCCCCGGAGTCAGCCAGTCTTCTGCCCTTTCTCCCTCCGTGGAGTCATGGGGGTCCTGCATCTCCAGATATCTCTAGGCAGACCCAAAAGTCATTCTCAATATGCCAGCTCCAAAGGACCCACCTGCCCTAACTCCAAGCAGGAAAACAGGCCGAGTCCCCACCCCCAGCCCACCCCACTCCTCCGCCTCCTCACGTGGGCCTAATGGGGCAGGAAGGTCCCAGGATTGTCGCCAAAGTGCGGACACAGGGAGGACACAGAGCGTGGGAGGGCCCCGTGTCCACCACCCCTGCTGGTTCCGCTCCTGGTTTTGGCGGCAGGCTTAGATTTGCGGGAGGATCCTGACCTGCCTGCCGACCTTGAACACTGCTCTGTCTCATTGCCCTGGCAAACCCCAAGCCAGCCAAGCCCCCATCCCCCACTGCAGGAGGAAATGATCACAAACTTCACAGGGCCATTAACTACCTGCTGTGTCTGTCCCCCGTTCCCCGTGAGGGTGACCTCGGGCCTTCTATGACCTCAACACGCATGTGCATGACATACTTATGCAGACGTGCTCCCCCACACAGACCCACACAGACCCAGCCTCACGAATACACACCCAGACACAGATGCAAACACACATGCAGATACACACATGTGCTTGTGCACGCACACCTGCAGGCAAACACAGACCCGGATGCACAGGGACACAGACACACATCCACACACAGGCAGACACACACAGCTAATGGAGTGCCTCTCCCTGTGGCGAGGTCGACAGGAAGGAGCAGAAAGGCTCTTGCTGTCTTCCATCATATTTATTTCCGCTCCTTCTTTTTTA
The DNA here is from genome assembly GCF_037043125.1 of Eumetopias jubatus. Classification (NCBI taxonomy): domain Eukaryota; kingdom Metazoa; phylum Chordata; class Mammalia; order Carnivora; family Otariidae; genus Eumetopias; species Eumetopias jubatus. Next base: position 46,547,884 of record NW_028274816.1, read on the forward strand.
AGATTTTATTTATTTATTTGAGAGAGAGAGAGAGAGAGCCAAGCAGGGGGAGCAGCAGAGGGAGAGGGAGAAGCAGACTCCGCACTGAGCAGGGAGCCCGACAGGAGGCTCAATCTCAGGACCTCGGGATCATGACTTGAGCTGAAGGCAGCCACTTCACCAACTGAGCCACCGAGGCATCCTTCCGTTCCTTCTGCCCATCTCTCCTCCCTGCCCTTTCAGAGCCAGCCCTCTACGCACTCTGGGACCCCAAGCCCTTTGTCTCCCCCACGGAGACATCGCTGACTCACTCACCCCCCTTCCCTGGGTCATCAGGCTTCCCTGTCAGCACCCTATCAAAAAAGCCATAGCCCCACATCCCCCCCAGCTCTTGCCCTGTTTCTTTCCCCTCGTGCCCCTTGCCTCCACTGGCCTTTGGCTCTTGAACCTGCTGCCTTCCAGTACCCCTCAGCGCTCCCCCACCGTGGAAGCAGCTCGCTTCCATGTCTTCAACTACCCCACCTTCTGAATTCCACAGACACTGTCTACACACTCCCTGGATGAGCTCAGCGGTCTCACACCTTCATGATCCCTGCCCTGCAGACCCCTGCCACCAGCAGCCTAGCCCTCACCCCTGTCAACAGGTATAAGGGCCCGTCCGTCCGTCAGAGCCTTGAATTTCACCCCTACAGGCCTCCCCTGCCCCAGGCTTCCTGTCTCGGCCCCCCAACCCTGGATCGGCCTGGACTTCCCCCTTCACACTCATTGTCTCTGCCCCCAAGTCCTGAGACCATGTGTTCCTCTCCTTGTCCAGCGCCTTCATCTTAACAACTCCTGCCTGGGCTCCTGAAGCAAAAATAAACGATCGTGGTATTCACTGGTTTACCAGGGACTGCTCTGAGCATTGTATGTATATTTAATTATTTAATCCTTACCACAAACCTGTAAGACAGATACTGTCATTAGCCTCTTTATTTCCACATGAGGGAACAGACACAGAGAGGTTAAGTAACTTGCCCAAGCTCACACAGCTATTAAGAGGATGTTGCAGGACTCAAACCCCGGGCAGTTTTGCCCCGGAGTCCACCAACGTGCCTTCCTGCTTTTCCTGCGGCATGGAGGTCAGAGCTGGGCTCTCCTAGACATATGTGGTGGCTGGAAGGAAGGGGACAGACAGACGGCGGCCCGAGGGATCTAGAGCAGACAAGGAAGTGCTGCTGGGCACAGGGAGGGCGGGGGTGGGGAGTCTGTGAGCTTGGAGACAATGTGGCTTCCTGTAGCAACAAGGGCAGACTGTGGCCAGGGGTGGGGGTCCGTGGCTGGCCAGGACAGACAGAGGGAATGGCCACCGGACAGAGATGACCTTAGTTCCAGAACTTGCAGACAAGTCGTGCGCTATAGACATACCCTCTTAAGGCTCCTCAGGGGGTCTGAAGACACCATCATCCCACACCCATGTTGGTTCCCAACCCGATCAGATGCCTGTCGCCTGGGACAGCTCGTGTGTGCCTGAGGGTGGGAGTCAGCCTGCCCGCCTGGGTCGGTGGCAGTTGCCAGGGCTACAAGTCAGGCCTCTCCATGGGGTGCAGAGCCTGGGAGCTGGGGGTGACGGGAAGAACCCTGGGCTGCTGACACCTGGAACCTGCTCGCAGGGAGACCCCCACAGACTCCCACAGACCAGAGAAGGGAAGGGCAGGGCGGGCAGGGCGGGCAAATGCAGGCCAGGAGGGGAAGCTACATTCTTACTCTGCAAGCCCATGTGCTGAATTTTACTTTTCCTTTTATTTATTTCTTCTTCTTAAATCCTGTTTCTTTCCCCAAGGCACCTAATCTATTATTTAACATTGGATTGTACGATTGAAACTCCCAGGCAAATTGAAAATTATTTGTGTTTGAGGTTTCAGGCATGAGGCTGAGGCAACCATTTCTGGGAGATCCTGGGAACTGGGGTGAAGGAGAAGAACCCGCAGCCCTGCTCCATCAAGAGGCATGGGGGGAGCAGGGGGTCCACAGGCCGGCAGGCCCTGCCCGGCGTGGCTCGGCCCTCGCGCACCCAGAGCCCACGGCCCAGGGGTCATTAATCTCCATGTGGCATTTCACTTGGGAAACACTGTCGACACCTCCCACTGGCCAAAGTCCTCATAGGCCAAGCAGGTGCAATCAGTCACCCCAGCCCCGTGCCCACCCCAGGGGAAAGGCCTCGGTCACAAGAGAATTAATGACACGGGGACAAGGGCTCGCCATCATTTCTCAGGGGCTGGGCTCTCCCGGAATTGGCAGCCAGGGTTGCTGGCCTAATGGGGTCCCCAGGGCTGAACCAAGGTGGGAGGTAACCGATGGGCGGGGCTCAGGGTGGCGCTGAAGGCTGATGGGCTTTGCGAAGGGGAGAAACATAATGGCATTTCCACAGCAGGGAAGACCAATCATGAGGCCGGGAGGCCATCAGCATGCATCCATTCCACGTTTTCTGGGCAGTCACACATGTCCGGGGCTGTGCTAGGCATTCTGGGCGCAGTGATGGCTCGAGTGTGCTCCCGGCCCAGAACCAGGGCCCAGCGTCAGGGACGACAGTGAGGCTCAGGGATTCCCCACGTGGCCCTTGGCCACTCAGACAGAAACACTGGGAGGGGAAGGGGTCACAAAGGACTCTCCTGGACCAGTCGGCTGCCAGCCCCCCTCCCACAAACCCCAGATGCGGCCAGGACTCAGTCCCTCAGGCCCCTTTGTGCAGCGTCACTCACCTCCCACCCCACCCCGTGATGTCCACAAACATCTCAGGTCCTGGACACAGTGTTTGGCACCAGGACTGAGCCGCGAGATGCACTTACCCAATTCACCAGAGCCAGGCCCAGGTACCCAGCCTGGCCCCCACCAGGGCCAACAAGGGGCTCATGCTGTTATACTTGTATTTAGAATGAATATAACTTTGCAACCCACAGAGGATGCACCATCTTTTCAGAGGCCTCTGGAATATATACAAAAGCTTATCACAGATCTCTCTCTCTCTCTCTCTCTCTCTGTCTCTCTCTCTCACACACACACACTCATCTCAGTTTTCGAGGAAGGAATGTAAAAGCCACATGTTTAAACAACAATGACAAGAATTGGAACTTTTAACAGCTGGGCCCTTTTGGTAGCAAGTATAACAAATCAGGAGGACCAGCTTAGATAAAGGAGGCCCTTTCGAGGGTTCCTTTATGTGGGGACACACACAGCTGGACCACAGGGTCTCAGGGCCTGGGACCCGGAGTGCCACGAAGGCTTTTGCCATCGGGCTCACCTCTACTCCCTCTGTGGAATGTTTCGTGCTTCTCTGCCCCACTGGGGACCCACTTCCTCTGCTCTTTCTACGCCCATGGCAAAACACCCAGGCAGAGAGCTCGCTGTGGGTCCTGCTGCTCGGTGGGGGGGTGGGGGGGTGGGTGGACATGGCCCCTTCATTCCCAGTCCCAACCCCAGGAGACTGATGGGCCCAGCAGAAATCTGTCCTGCAGAAACTCCCAGCAAGGGGACAAGCCCGTGCGTGGAAAATGTTCACTGAAGCATGACATGAACTATCAAAGGATCATAAACAGCCTCAACATCCATGAACAAGGAAATGGTTGGACAAAGTGTGACCCGCTCGTGCTACCAAATACAACATCCCCCATTTAATTAAGGAAGCAGTAGTCCCTTGCATTCATTTATTGCACAGATACCTTCTGAGTACCTACTGGGTAAGACCTGCTGTGTTCAGTGGAGGGCACACCACAGTGAGCCGTAACAAACCTCAGCTCTGTCTACCTGGGGGGTCTGACTTTAATGAAACAGTAGTACCCACAGGTGCAGCACCATGACCTTCAAAGAGCTATGAAGACAACCCAGAGAGAGAAGTCGGGGAGGGCTTCCTGGAGGAAGTGGCAATGGAGCCCAGATCAGGGCAAGTGGGAGAGGATGAGAAGAGTATGTGCAGCTGTCCTGCGGCAAACAATTCCATGGCCAGGCAAGGGACAGAAGGGGGTTGCTGGGCCTGGAACAGAGGGGCTATGGTAAATGTCTTGATGTACCCCCCAGGTCCCCTTCAGGAAAGAGAGACTTCCAGTCACTGCAGTGCTGCTGGAAGACAGTCCACCACTGCCAAGACTCTTAAGGGCTAGCCCCAGCTAAAGACAACTGCCTGCCAAAGGTCACCTCACACCCAACGACAAATCAGCATGGAAGTAGAAAGGCCCAGTGTCCCCTCCCAACAATTCTGAAGAGTCATCCAACTTCATGGCCCCCCACGCGTAGACAGAACAATGGCTCCCCAAAGACGTCTGGGTCCTAGTCCCCAGAACTGGTGAATGTGTTGGCTTACATGTCAAAAGAAATTTTTCCACTATAATGAAAGACCATAATATGCGGAGATGATCCTGGATTATCCAGGTGGACACAATGCAATCTCAAGGGTCCTTATAAAATGGAGGCAGAAGGGTCAGAGTCAGGGAGGAGATTGGACAACAGAGGCTGAGGTTGGAGTGATGGAAACCATCACTCCAAGAACCATGAACCAAGAATTCAGGAAGCTTTCAGAAACCTGAAACGGCAAGGAAACACATTCTTTCCAGAGCCTCCAGAAGGAAGACAGCCCTGCTGACCCATTTTAGACTTCTCGACTTCAGAAGTGTAAGAGAATAAATATGTGTTGTGTTAAGCTCCTAAGTTTGTGGTAAAGTGTTAAGAGCAGCCCTGGGAAACTAACACAGCATCAGAGCCCAACTTCTCCCTCTGCCTTATCCTGCTTTCCACCTCTCCACTCCATGCATGTGGATCCTGGGAACCCTCCCTAATAAGCCTCTTGCATGCTAAGGGGATCTGCTTCCCGGGGAACCCCCCCTTACAGCAGTGAGTGCCCAGTGGTCTGAGGAAACAGATGCTGGGTGGGATTTCAGAGCCGATTCAGCCGTCTTGCCTGCCTGGCACCAGGAGCAGGTGGGGCATGGTAGCCCCTGTCATAAGGTGACCAGGCAATTGTCAACACTTTCACCATTGGTGAATTGGGGTTGTTTACTCATGGAAGGGGATGCAGTGGTACTTGAGAAATATCAGGGAAAAGTGAAATCAGTGGAATTAGGTGGCTGTTGCTAAATTTGACTAACACTTTGAGAAAAGATAAAGGGCTGAGAGCAGTTAAGAGCTAAGTGTGAGAGCCAGAAGACACCTGTAGAACATGAGGGGGTCCTCGGTCTCCTGTAGTGAGAGGGTGGAAAAAGCTGAGGACCTCGGGGCAGACAAGTTCCAAAGAAGACTGAACAACCTAAGCAGGTCTTCTGTGCCAAGGTCATACTCTGGTTGGGCAAGAATGGCACTCTGACATTTCAGATGGGACATCTGAGCTGACGCACCCCAAGATCTTAAGTCCCAAGATTGCCTTGAACCCTCTGAGCCTGCAGAAAGTGGTCCAGTCTTTCCTATTCTTTGAAGAAATGCAGAGGTCTCTGCTCCACAAGCCAGCGTGCAGCCCCTCCAGGATCTGCCCCACCTCCCCTTCTGGCCACCAGATTTGTAGTCAAGGAGTCAAGTCACAGCGTAACTGTTGTGCCAGAGAAGTGCTGGGTTTGATAAGGGAGGAAAGGAACTATAACCCAAAGGAGCTTCTGGGACCTGTGGGCCATAGGCACCAGCAGGAGCCACAGAGCCCAGGTGGGAGAGGATTCTGAAGCGGCTCCATCCAAGATCACATGGCAGGGAAGGGTGACGGGCAGGGGGAGGCACATAGGTTAGAACAGGGTTGGTGAGCTTATCAATATAGAATTCAATATCCTAGCAAGAGCTACAAGAGATGGGGCAGAACGCTCCTGGGATGGGTTCTAGAAGTGTGAACAAAGTAATGGCCCCTCATACTCTTGGAAATGCCCAAACTTCTGCGTTAGATGGTGGGAAAAGGTATGAACAGGCTCTGCGACTTGGGTAGACTGGAATGAATGCAAGGCCTGAAAAACAGTAGAGGACCATGCTTATTGGGAGGCCCCAGTAGAGACAGCACTTACCAAAGCAACAGGGAATGTGCCGGTTAGAGGAGGGCCAGTGTCACTAAGGGCAGGTGACAGCTTGCCTCCGTAGGCCAGGGCTGCTGGTAGGACCGGCACTCAGCAGCGATGAGGACAAGAGCACCCAACCATAGAGGTCTACTGTGATATTTCCCCATCAGAAGCAAGGTGGCGAGTGGTCAGGTCAGTGTGGCAGCTCATCAGGCAAGAAGCCGGTCTGTAGAACAGGGTGTTCCCTGGGGGCAAAATAGATGGGTAGCCAACAACAGTGCTACTCAATCGGTACAATCAAAGAAATCAAGAATGGATAATCAGGAGCCTGAGGGTAATCCTCCTAACAACAACAAAAAAAGGTCATGATTCTTTGCCCAGTTTCTGGATGTAAGCCAGCTTTCAGTCCAGGAACCCAGTGACTGAAGGAGAGGTCAAGCCCGCACGTTGAGCCTATAACACCAAAGCAAATAGGTCTAGTAATTATCATCCTAATTCTTCCCCAAAATGTACGCTGGAGAAATAGGATACCCAAACAAACCGAGGACCGTTGGACAGGGTCTGACTTGATATTGATATGTTGAGATCTGAGGTTTCATGGTGGCCCTTCCATTACAGTGGGGGCATATAGGGTCAGATAATCTATGGAATGCTGGCCCCAGTCTGGTTTACGGTGGACCCAACCGATCCATAGATTCACCTGGTGGTCGTGTCTATACTCCCCGATGTGTTATGAGAATAGACATACTTAGTAGTTGTCACAACTCCCTCATTGACTCTTTGGCATGTAGGGTAAAGCTTTTGTAGTGGGGCAGGCCAAGAGGAAGTCTCTGAAACTGTCCACTGCCCCCTTCCAAGATAGTAAATAAAAAACTGTATTGCATCCGGGGATGGGGGCAGGGAGTGGTGGCAGATATCGGAGTTACCCTTTAAAACCCAAAGGATCAAAGGGTAGTGGTCTTCAATACAGCTCCATTGAATTGACTAGTTTGGGCCCTGCAAAAACAAGACAGATCCTGGAGGATAGACAATGAACTATTGCCAGGTAGTGGTCAAAATTACAGCCGCCATGACAAACATGGTATCCTTGTTAATGCAAATCATCATGACCTCAGTGCATGGTCTTTGGCCATTGGTCTGGAAAATGCATTATTTTCCATCACTATCAGAAAAGAGGATCGAAACCAGTTCGCCTTCGGTTACCCCAGAAACATAAGTCTCCAGCCCCCTGCCCAAGTACAGGCCCAAAAGATCTGGACTGGCTGGACAGCCTACAGAATATCACATTGGTCTGCCACATCAATAACCTCATGCCAATCAGAATGAATGGGCAAGAAGTGTCTAGTACGTTGTGGTCTTAGGAAGACCCATGCACTCCAATGAGTGGGAGGATAGCCCAATTAAGTTTCAGGGACCTCTCATATCAGTAAAAATTTGGGGATCTGCAGTGGCCTGGGGCATTCCAGGACAACCAAAGTAAAGGGCAGATTGTGGCATCTTGCGCCTCCAACCTCAAAGAAGGAAGCATGATGCTTGGTAGGTCTCTTTGGGTTCCGAAAGCAGAGTTCACATGTAGGAATACCTCAAACCACATATCAGAAGAAATGAAATGCTGTCAGCTCTAAGTGAGTCCAGAGCAGGGAAGGGCTTGGCAGCAGGTCCAGGCTGTGGCATGAGAGATGCTGTCTTGGGCTCTATGACCCAGAGGACCCTATGACATTGGAGTGGCAGTATTAGGAAAAGACATCACCTAGAGTTTTTGGCAAACCCCAAAGAGGGAATTAGAATGCAGAGTCTTAAGGTTCCATCACAGGTCATGCCATGTGGAAAGTTATAAATCTTTTGAAAAGCACCTCCTGGCATGCTCTGGGCTTTGGTATAGACGGAGTGCCTGAATGGCCATGGGACACTGTGGAAATGCAGCTGTAACCACCTGTCTCGGTCCATTCAGGCTGCTAGAACAAAATACCATACACTGGAGAGTTTGTAAATAAAAAATAGGTATTTTTCACAGTTCTGGAGGCTGGGAAGTCTAGTTCAAGATCATGGCACCAGCAAGGTTGATGAGGGCCCTCTTTCTGGTTCAGAGCTGACACCCTCTCACTGTGTCCCCACATGGTGGAAGGGGCTAGGGATGTCTCTGGAACCTCTTTTATAAAGCACTAGTCTCTTTAATGAGGGCTTCATCCTTATGACTTATACGCCTCCTAAAGTTCCCACCTCCTAAGACCATTATGTTTAGGGGTTGGGATTTCAGTATATGGAGTTTGGGCAGTGGGGGACACAAACATCAGAACATAGCACTGCCTGTCATAAACTGAGTTCTGTCAGACCCACAAGTCACAGGATCAAGTGGACCCAGCAGCAGCCATCCTAAGACAGAAATGATGCATCTAAGACCAAGCGAGAACAGGATGAGAAGCCACACACAAGATGTGTAAGCATATAGCCCAGGCTCTCTTATTATTCACCACGGTTGCACCAACACCTCTCTTTGTCTCACACCTATAGCCACATTGTGGGGGTCATGATGGGCAAATGGAAGAAGGAATAGCCTGACTTGGTTCACAGGGGTATTGGCTTGGTGTGTGGAAGCAAGAAAAAAATGTATACTGTCTACACTGCAGCCCCACTCAGGGCTGGCCTTGAGAGATGGGGGGTGAAGTGAACCCCCCCCCCCCAGTGAGTGGAGCTCTGAGTAATGTACCTGGTTGCCACTTTGGTAGAAAGAGAAGTACTCATGGGCCCAGAAGGAAACCAATTAGAAGAAAGGACAGGGCTGGGGGGCAGTCATGGGACGGGACCTTGGCTCAAAGTGTGAAGCTTGCTCTCTCACATGTGAGCATTCAGTGTACAGCATCCATCATAGGAAGGGCACTAAACAACTAAATCAACAGAACGACTTAACCAAGTGACAGTAACCAGCTTCTGTCATTGGCCTCTTGGCTGTTGGCACAAAGAGTACGTGAAAGGAGTAGCTGTGGTGGCAGGGATGGGGGTTATGGAAGGTCTAACACTTGGACTCACTCACAAGGCTGATCTAGCTATTGCTGCCGAGTGCAGTCTTCCAGCAACAGAGCCCAACGCTAAGTCCCAAACCCAACACCATTCCTTGAGGACACCACCTGGTCACCTAGTGGCAAGTTGCCCACACTGCATCCCTTTCATCCTGGAAGGAGCAGTGATTCATTTGGTTAGGAATGAACACATGTTCGGGGTACAGGTTTGGCTTTTCCTACCCACAGGGCCTGAGCCAGGCTACCCTCCAAGGACTTACAGATGCACCAACACAGGACCCCCCAAAACATGTGTCAGATAAAGGATTACAGCAAAGGAGGTGAGGGGGTGGGCACACGACTATAGGATAGGTCATATCACTTATGACATCACCCTGAATCTGCCAGCCAGAGAGAGCAATGGAAGACTGTTATCAGCACAGCTAATGTGCTAGCTCAGATGTGCTATTTTGCAAAGATGTGGTCCCACTCTTGGGAGCAAAGTGTATACTTTAAATCAACAATATGGGTTGACATGGGTCTACTCAGTGGTATGCAGAATAATGACCCTTTTTTCCAAAGATGTCCATGTCCTAATTCCAAGAACCTGTAAATATGTTCCCTTACATGACAAAAGGGACTTTGCAGACATGATTAAATTGACCTGGAGATGAGTAGAGTATCCTGGATTATCTGGATGGGCCCAACATCCTTATAAGTGAAAGAGGGAGGCAGAAGAGTGTCAGAGTGATCCAGGGTGAGAAAGACTTAACCAGCCATTGCTAGTTTTGAAGATAGAAGGGAGCTATGAGACAAGGAAAGCAACCAGCCTCTAAGAGCTGGAAAAGGCAAGGAAATGAATTCTCCCCTAGAGCTTCCAGAAGAAATGCAGACCAGCCTACACCTTGAGTTTCAGCTCAGTGAAACCTATTTCCGACATCTGACATCCTAAACTATACATAAGATGACAAATTTATGTTGTTCTAACTCCCCAAGTTCCTGCCAATTTGCTACAGTAGCAATAGGAAACTAGTACACTAAATCATAGGTAGGTAGGATAGGTCTGGGAGCCAAGGAGCAGAAGTAAGGGTGTCCTGCTTACCATCACTCCTGGTCGCCTACGTGGGGAATTTGAACTACCCATTCCCACAACCCTGGATTCTAAGGGTTTAGAGATCCTGGTTCCAATGAGGAATGCTTCTGCCAATGAACACAGCAAGAGTTTCATGAACTCTTAAAGCTATGGATGCTGACTGGGCGCTTTAGGGACCAGCGAGCAAGAAGAGTCCCCATCTTGGCAGGGGTAAAGGACCCTGGTCATCAGAAAGAGGTAGTTGTGAGATACACACACACACACACACACACACACACACACACACACAGGGTAGGAAGAAATATATTTAGTGCCTGGTTAATTAATCCGCTTGGGTGCCTCTGGGTACCTTGTCCAATTTTGACAGTAAGTAGACAAGCACAGCAACTCTGGCCTGAGGTCATGTTGGCCAGGGTCTCAGACCCCTCAGGGATGAGGTTCTGGTTATTCCACCAGGTAAGCCACTGAGGCCAGGACAGTCATTAGCTGAGAGTGAGGGAAATTCAGAAGAGAGAACCAAGGTGAGAGGAAATGAGTATCGGCTGTTGCCTCAGGCCAACTCAGTGGAGGGTTGTCATTAATCCCACTAAGCTTCGTCTTCTCTCCCCGAGAGAGAGGCACACCAAAATCCTGGATGGCCCACCCCTTGAATTTATATGACAAAGTCGAGCCTGATCATGCAAGAGATGGACTGTGTTGGACACTGTGGTCCACCACCCAGATCCCCCTTCAGTAATGAAGGACTTATCTCCCCAGCTTTTGGGGGTGCTATCTGCAGAGAGCCTCCAGCCACCAGTTCCCTTCAGAGATGGCCTAGGGTGAAAAGTGCTGCAGGGCTCAGGGTCACATCCCCATCCATGACACGTCCAGTGATCAATATGGTGACACAGAGGCCCAGCATGCTCGCCCCAAAATGAGGGACAGTTCTGTGCTCCTTGTGAGGTCAAACACAGCCACTGTGGAGACTGCATGAGAGCTCAGCTTCTCCCTCTGCCCACTCCTCCCTTGCTCTCTCTTTCACAAACATCGATGTGAGTCCAGGAGGACAGCTGCTGTGGACATACAGATGAGAGGCAATGGAGGAATGTGGGTAGGTCTGAAGAGTAACTGGACAGACTGTGCTGGAGGGCTGGAGATGAGAAATGGGCAAGAGGGTAAGGAAGGGGGTGGATCCAGGAGGACTCCTGGCTTCCAGCTCCCACAACCGAGTTCCAAGATGAGATGGGGACACTGAGGAGGCAGCCAGGCCGGAGGGGGCAAGAGCATGAGCTGGACCTGTTGAGTCTGAAGAACCCCTGAGACATCCTGGGGGAGGCATCGGGCAGGCGGAGGGACCTGCAGGTGTAGATCTGAGGGTCATTGACGCTGCAGAGCTGCGCGAGATTATGTGGGGAGAAAGCGCGAGAAGAGAAGGGGGCCTGGGAGTGGACAAATAGAAAGGAATGAGCCAGCAAACCAGACTGAAAACCAGTGGGCTGAGTAGGAGGCAGGTGAACAGATGTGAGCTCTGCTCTGTAGACGTCAAGCGCCTCTGGCAGTGTAGGCGAAGTTGGGCTGCAGACACTACGGCCCCGAGTCTCCAAGCCCTAGAAAGAGAGAAGTCTATTTCTCCTTCCCACAGGGTCCTGCGTGGGTCAGCAGGGACTCAGCTCAGCTCGGTCAGCCAGGCACCGGGTTGACAGGGGCTCCATCTCCGAACCAGCTTCCGCCGCGATCGCCCAGGGAGGGAAGGGGCGCGGGCAAGGCACACTGGCTCCCTGGGTCTCTGTCACAACGTCAAAGCCCACAGAGGGAGAGTGGGGAACTCTTGGTCACACTACCGTCCAACACAGAGAGGAAAGAGGAGTGACGGCTGAGCCAGATGCCGCTGAGCCCAGGGAACCTGCAGACGGAGAAGTGGCCTCTGATCCCTTGTGACCTGAGAAAGAGGGCACTTTGGAGGCTTGAAGGGACTAAAGGCTGGAACGTAACTGGGATTGGTTGAGGAGGGACTGGAGGTGTGGAGGAAACAAGAGGTGTTGACCGCCCTTTCCATCACACCAGCTAGGATGGGTGGAGGGAGGCAGGGAAGGGGCTGGAAGGGGATGCCTGGAACAGTAAGAGTTTTGTTTGTTTAGTGAGAGATAACTTGAACGTGTGTTAAGGCCGATGGAAAGGATCCACTGCAAGGGGGAGGTTAGCTATGCAAGAGAAAGACAGAATGAGCTGAGTGCAGGAGTAACAAGACATACAGGTCTCTATGTGCCGATGCACCTGAGACCCTCAGATTTCCTGCCCAAACAGCCCTGAGCGTACTGCCCAGGCTGCCTGGGGATTCTTCCTCACGTCTATTGCCCTGAGGGTGGACAGCACCCACCGGTGTGTGTGACCCCAGGTCCATGGGGGAGCCGAGGGGTAGCCACTTGGGGGTGTGTGTGCATACAGTATGGATGAAACCCCCAACAGTCCAGGGTGGAGCCAAGCGAGGTGAGGGAAGCTGTGGGCCCTGACCAGCTCTTCCCATGCTGCCACATTCCAGCACAGCACTCCAGAGAATCCAAGAACTCCAAAGTGAACCCTACCTGCCGGATCATTATGCAGGTATATACAGTTGACCCTTGAACAATATGGGAGGGAGGAGTGACCCCCCACACACACTGTTAAAAACCCATGTATCACTCTACCCCTCCAAAAACTTAACTACCAATAACCTACTGTTCACCACGAGCCTTACCAATGACGTAAACAGTCAATTAATACATATCGTGTATGTCATCTCTACTAATATACTGTATCCTTACAATAAAGTCAGCTGGTAAAAAAGGAAAATCTTAAGAATATCATAAGGAAGAAAAAACACATTTACTATACTGTAAAAAATCTGCTGTCCGTGGACGTGTGCAGTTCAAGCCCATGTTGTTCCAGTTGTGCAAGAGTCAACTCTACACACATTCCCACACAAATGTGCACACACGCACACAAGGATACAGTTTGTATCGGTCAGCTTTTGCTGTGTGACAAAGAAACACAAAAAAATCTTAGGGGTATAGAACAAAAGGCATTTATTTCTCGTGCATCTGTGGTGGCTCAGGCAGCCCCACCCCACGTGGCTCATTCTGGGGCTCAGCCTGGAGGATCAGCATTTCTTCCTACTGCAATGACAAGAGTTCAAGAGGCAAGCTCAGCCACGGGAATATATTTCAAGTCTCTGCTCATGCCACGTCAGCTAACTTCCCTTTTGTGAAGCCCAGTATCAGAGAGCAGAAAAGTACATTTTGCCAAGCATGAAGCTATAGCAAGTGTATGGATGTCTAAAGCTACTACAGGGCAGGGAAAAAATTGGAATCAATAATTTAACCTATCACATACCAAACTGAGTTTCCTTAGGAAGAAAATGAGATTGCTGGAGGGAAGGGGGGTAATTTGTCATTAATTCTAAATACTAAAAGAATAGATGTTTTAATTTTTTTACAGCTTACATGCATTCCCATATTCTTCGTGTAATAAAGCAAAAATAAGAAGACCTCAATTCTCTCCAATTCCAAGCAAAATCCTAATATGAAATTTTTACTAATTGATTCACCTGGAAGACTGGCTAGCCATCTTTAAACAACAATTTCTGTTTCAGATCCTGACCTCAAACTACAAGCAAAAGTTAATTATAAAAGGATTAGAGACCTAAATGTAAAAATAGAATTGTAAAACATCATAGGGAGATCATAGTTTGAAATATATCAAGATGTCTTTTCTTTTTGCACTTCCTTGGGTGACCTTCCAGCTTTTCAGCCAGTGGCTTGCATCGCCTAGAGGCAAGGAGGTTGGAAGAAGGCAGAGGAGAAGGGAGGGGAGGGAGAGAAGAAAGGGAGGGAAGGAGGGAACAGGGAAGGGGAGGAGGGGGAGGAAGAAGCTGGGGAGAGGGAGGAGGGGGAGAGGAGGCGGAAAGAGTGGACATCATCCATGCACACACCTGCCAGGCAATGCCCTCTTCCAAAAGCAGCCTGGTGGGAGGTAGGAGGTGGGAGGTGAGAGGTGGGAGGAGTCTTTCCTCCCCTCCGACATCGACATCAACATCGAGGTGGTCAGAAACCACTGTTTTCAGCAAATGCATCAAAGACCCAATTCCAACAAGAGAGGCCCCTTGGGGCCCTTGGCTTATAAGACAGAAGAGCTGGCTGAGGGAGGGGGTGGGGAAGGAGGCGGAGGCCCGGTGTGGATCAAAGCAGTGACAAGGGAGGGCACCCACCACCACCAGTACTGTGACAAAAGTGAGTGGCAAAACAAAAGGCAAGAAGATACACATTTGGATATCATTCATGTAAAAGTTTAAACCTGACACAAATGTTATCATTGTTTATAAATACATTCGTATGTTGCAAAAAGTATAAAAATGTGCTCAGGAATGTTGCAACTTCTGGGTAGCAATTAAGGGAGGAGAGAAGGAGGGCTTTCAACCGGTCTGTATCATTTCACTTGATTTTTAAAAGAGGAGTCTGGGGCGCCTGGGTGGCTCAGTCGGTTAAGCGTCTGCCTTCGGCTCAGGTCACGATCCCAGGGTCCTGGCATCCAGCCCCGGGCTCCCTGCTCCGCGGGAGGCCTGCTTCTCCCTCTCCCACTCCCCACCCCCGCTTGTGTTCCTGCTCTCACTGTGTCTCTCTCTGTGAAATAAATAAATAAAATCTTTAAAAAATAAATAAATAATATAAATAAAAGAGGAGTCTGAAGCAAATATTCAAAATGTGGGGGTTTTTTTAAAGATTTTATTTATTTATTTGAGAGAGGAGAGAGAGCATGAGAGGGGGGAGGATCAGAGGGAGAAGCAGACTCCCCGCCGAGCAGGGATCCCGATGCGGGACTTGATCCCGGGACTGGGGGACTTGATCCTGGGACTCCAGGATCGTGACCTGAGCCGAACGCAGTCGAAAATAACATATATCTGGGTGGTGGGTATATGGGTGTCTGTTAGATTATTTCCTATGTTTTGAAATACGCAGTACGGGAAAGAGAGGCTGTGGAATGTACACACGGGTATGTTTGCATATCTGCGCCGAGGCGTGTGTGCACGTGTCTCTGTGCCTGTGGTTCTATAGGACTCTGTGTATCTGTGTATACTGTGTGTGTGTGTGCTGTGTGTCCCTTTGTGTGTGCCACCGTGTGTGAGCGTGCATGCATCTGCGTATTATGTGCCCATGTCTGTGCAACGGTATGTGTTCCTGTGACCTCATGTGTCTGTCTGTGCTTGTGTTTGTGTGTCTTTGAATGTGTGTATCTGTGTGAGTCCGTGTGACTGTGTGTGTCTGCGTGTGCTTGGTGCATCTTTGTCTGTATGAATGGGAAGAAGACTGGCTGGACAAACACCAAATCATGGACACACTTCTCTCTGGGAAAAGGAAACAGGATTTTGGTTTCCCCTTCATACATTTTTCCTGTGTATGTATGTCAGTGTGCATGCACGTGCACACACATGCCTGTGCAGTTTTTTTTAAATGATAATGTATTCTTTATTAAAATTTCAATACTTTGAAAAAGACAGTGAAGACATTCACAGTTTGAAAAATGAAAAGAATTTACCAGCAGATCGCTGATGCCCTCCAGGGCTCCTCTTGCTACCTGGGCCCCAACCTGGTGGGGTGGATTCCATCTATCCTGAGGGCCCTGAGGATAGAAGAGCCTGAGGACACTTCCTAGCTCCACCCCAGGGGCATGGCCCAAAGCAAGCATGAAATTTCTCTGAAGTCTTGCGTCTTATCTTTAAATGTTAGGCAACTTTTACATTCTCCTCTTTAATGTATACATGTTTATCTTAATTATACAATCACGAGGTTTTAACCCCCAAATCTTGGAGTCAAGCGGCCATTCAAGGGGACTCCCTCTCACTCACCCTCCCCAGCTCCTGTGCACCCCCTGTGGGTGTGTGCCTAGTCAAGTGCAGCTGGAGGCAGGGTGAGGGTGCAACCATGGTCTGCGGTCTCCCCGAGGCTCTTGGAAAGTCAGCTGCCAGAAGCATCTAACCATCATCATTTCAAGAGCACTGACACTAGGCTGGGCCAAGTTCTTTGCCATGCCATCACACTGAATTCTCCCAGCAACCCGTCAGCTCGGTACTCATTGCTCTCTTGTTACACTGGAGGATACTGAGACAGAGAGATTAAGCCCAAGGTCACCCAGCTGGACTCAGACTGCCAAGTTCATGCGGTGCACAGACTGTCTCCCTACAGGACAGGCCCAAGGAGAAGGAATTGCCTGTGACAAGGAAGAGGGTGGGTGTACCGAGCTTTGGCCGGAGGGAGGAGCCCGGGACAGGGTCTCTGCTTCCCTCACTGTCTCATCTCTGTTTTACCCTTGGACTCATGCAAGTGCAGCTGTAAGGTCCTTTGTGTTGTGAGCCCAAGGCCACCTCAGTAGACCCTTGGAGCCAGAGTGGCAGCCACACAAAGTCATTTAGGGGAAAGACTTGGCATTTAAGGTTGTTCTCCCAGGGATACAGACTATGCTTACATTGAGTGACCTGGAGAACCCTAGAGAGGGCCTCACTGGCCCCCAGAGACTGCAACGGCTTTCTAGAAATCTTTTCTATGTGTTGCACAGGGAGAGCGGCCCTGAGGGCTGCTTTTGTGCTTCTTCCCAATATTGGGTGCCAGGGCCTATGTGGAAATCCATTGCCCTACTGAGCCACAGCACAGGTGCTGCTCAGGGAACAGCCTCATCCCCCACGCCCTAACGGCCTGCTGGGAGGACCTCGGGACTTTACTAAAGCAGCTGGCCCCAGGCCACTTGCTCTGCCAGGCCACCTCCATGTTTGGGTCTGGTGTCTCCTGGGAAGGAGGACCTGGAGTAGCATGGCTCCCCTGGAGGTGCCTTTGGGGCTTGGGGCCTCTCTTCACTCTTTAGCTTCTACCTTCCTTCCAGCTCAGTGTTCCCTGGGCAGCAGCCCCCACAACGGAGTCCATTCTCCCCTCCTTCCCCCTGGACTGTACCCAGGGTCCATCTTCCTCCCCAGTGCTCAGGGTAGCAACCGTGGCTCCACAGGACAAGGGCTAAACCTGATTGGTCCAAGCTAATCCCCTTCCCAGGGACTGGCTTGTAAGTTGGCCAATGGGATCATTTCCCTGCTCTCCATGCCTCGCCAAGTCGGTGTGAAGCTTGGAGCTACACGAATCTTCAGACCAGAGAGGAACGGGTGTGAGGACAGGCCAATGTGCGGAGGACCGCAGAGGAGAGTGAGGGGGGAGCCTGGGTCCTTGAATACACTGCTAAGCCACTCAGACTCCACTTGCCATTATGTGAGAGAATCAGCTTTCCCCATCTTGAAGGTTTGGTTATTTGCACCCATGTTCACATAGACGAATCTGGTAAAAACACTGAAACTTCCCCTGGAAAAAAAGGCTCAGATGCAGAGTGTTGAGCAATCGGGGTGGGGGGGGGGGAATCTCCTGGTCCCCCAGAGGCCATCCACAGGCCACCACTAGGTAAGAAATGCCCGGTCAGGAGATCTCAGTCTTCGGTCATTACTGTCACCCCCGATGCTGGCTCTCTGGGAAAGCAGGTTGGTTCGGTGCTGAGCCGACCACCAGGCGGAAGGCAGGAAGGATGAGGTGGTCTGTAGCACCCAGAGGCAGTCCCTGCTTTCTGTCCCACCAGAAACCATAAGTGCCCCTGAGCATAGTGCTGGGGACTGGGCAGAGCTCCATGAGAGCTGGCTGGTCGTATTTTATCCGTTTCAAGGACAGGTACGGGTAATCTGCCCCGACCCCCCACTGCCACCCCAGGACAGGTTTGGACCTCTGCTCTCCGGGAAGTGGGTCCACAGCTGACAGTCGCATATTTCAGCTCTCCAGGTTCTCTGAGGTCTTAACCAGGAGGGATTTCTGGGGTGGAGGCCACGTGGATGTGAGACTGATCTCTGAGCCAGGCCAGCTCCATCCTATCCTGGTCAGGGGCCATCTCTGAGCCTCGATGGGGGCACAGACCTAGGAGGGCCAGGCTTTCAGCCCAGGGGGCCTGGGGTTGGGGGAGGAGACAGCCTGGCTGTAACACCCCAGCATTCCCCCCCACCCCGCAGCAGCCGTGTCTCAGCCTGTTCGTCTGCTGTCAGTCTGATCGAAGCCTTCCTGAGAAGGCCAAGTTAGTCCAGCAGACTCTGGGATCTCATTTGGAGCTCATTTTACTTTCCTTACTGAGGTCCTCATTTACTTTCCTTACTGAGGTCCTCACTGCAAACAGCAATGACAAAGTACAAAAGCGCACCGGAAGTCACTATGAAACATCTGGGGACTAAGGTCTTGTCTGCAGCACCTGGATGCAGGGCCCAGCACCCGCAGGGTGCTTCACGTGAGCACCTGCAGAGGAGCCTCAAAGGAAACACAGGTTTGAACCCGCTTTTTAAAATATGAACCGTAATGGCATAAGCTCTAGTTAAATCTACTGATAAAGCAAGTTACATTCTGATTAGACTCAACATCCAATTTTGTCTCTCAGACCACAGTCATGAAACAAGATGTATTTCACAAGATGTTTCCTAATTATACATCTTCAATTAAAAAAAAAAAAAGCCTTGCCATTGCATGATATCCACAGATCATTAAATGCCTATCACAATCCATGCCCAAGTCTTTCAATGCAAAAGATGGTTGACATTTAACCGGGAACTTTTAAAACACTTGAGAATAAATTATGACCCAAACTTACTCTTCTTAATGACATGTATAAAGTTCAGCTCTTTAATAAAAGGATTCAGGAATACGAAAACAAAGTTCCCAGCAATATTAAGGAAATAAAGGTCCTGCAAAATGGTCAGTTCTTGTTTCGATTAAGTTGTGCATTTTTAATATAGTTGGTATAAAGTGAAACGCTTAAAAAAACATGTAGGAATTTAAAATAAAGTGGAACATCCTATTTTCAGGGTCACCAGTACCACAGTGAGATTTGTCTCTTAAACAATGACACTTAGTATCTCTGTAGTTCCAGGAATACTTTTGAAGTGTTATATTAAAACCAATCTCATGGCCTTGAGGCAAAGAGAAGCAATTAGTCTTGGAGTTGTGAATAAATAAAAATCCATTTATACACCCGTCCTTGACATGTACCTTGCAAATCTTAGAAACTTCATCTAGTGGGAAAAGAAATGTTAAATCATGAATACCAATACTAATCATATCACCATGTGGCTTCCTAAAACAGTTTGGTTTATACCAATCTTTTAAGTATGAATGTATATGTATATATTCATCCATGTTGAACACAAAACAAAACCATTCTAGCTGGCACCTAGGAGAGGGTGGGGAAGGAGTGAGGGATGCTAGGGGCCCCAAGGGCCATGACAAGTAGGTTTTCAGTGGGTCTGCTCCTCAAACAGGAGCCTGGCACGTTTTCCCACATGCTCCCCTTCCCTCAAACACTCAAAGACCTGGAAATGGGGTAGGCTCTGTCCCCGAAGAAGTTTGTATCCACACCCTGCTCCGTTTGTGATCGCAGCCCCATATTTAAGGGAGGACTCAGGAGGTCGAAGTATTTGGATATTTGCTTCACTTCTGATTTGGGTCCTTTCCTTCAGTGCTGGGTGGGGTGAATGTGGATGGGGGACTTTGCTGTTCCAGAGCGGCTGGGGCAGTCGGCCACCTAGGAGAGTAGACCTCCCGTGCCTGGGCTGGGCTGGCCCCAGTGCAGAGAGCAGAGAGTGGTGCTGTCAGGTCAGAGCTAGGAGCCAGAAGCCCGGAGGCTCCAGGGCGTGGGGAGCTGAGTGGGCAGCCCGTGGGCCCCGCTGGAGCTGCTGCACAGATCCCTGACCTACTTCCAGGCCCCCTTTCTGTTCTAGGAGCAGCTAAAAATCCATAAATTAAGGAAATTAACTGATGGGGCCTGCGGCATCTTTGTAAGCTATTTAAATCTATAAATTTACAACATCTTCTGCATATATCAAGTAATTGAACTAACTGCAGGGATGTAACTTTAATGAGAAAATTTCCCCCTTCTCCTGTAGTTCGAGCTCTAAAATAAATAAATAAATAAATAAAACCTTCCCTTAGGAGTAAAGTTTCTGCTTATTCCCGCGTGGAGAAGTTACAGAAGCGCTGTCCGGGCGCTCTTTCCACGCGCGAGGTGCCCTAGTGAAGGGAAGCAGGCCCGGACTTTGTCCTTCTGCCACCAGCGGCCCCCGCCCCCTACCCCCAGCCCCCGGCCGCACCCCCCCCTCCGTGATCGAGGCCGCTAGAGGGCGTCTAGGTCCGGCTGAGCTCCGGGTGGGGGCCCCGCGCCGCTCCCGGCGGGAGCGCACCCGCCCTCCAGCCCGAGCCTGCCTCGGGCCCGGGCGTCCCCGGAGCCGGACGGGGGCGCAGTGCAGGCCAGGCGCACTGGAGACTCCGCGCTTCGTTTCCTAGGAGTCGGGAAATGGAGTTGGGGTGGGGGGGGTGCGGGCGGGGCGCACGGGAAAGAGGAGAAAGAGGAACGGGGGGAGGAGGAGGAAGGGGCAGCCAACCTGGGGACCTGGGAGGGACGCCCCGGGCGCTGGCCTGGGCGCCCGGGGGAGTCTTGGCCGCAAACGTCTCCGCCGCGCCGGGTGCGGAGAGGAAATGGCGCGTCTGGCCTCGGGCGGCCGGCCGGGCGCCCCCCGCGCGCCCCTCCCCCGCGGTGGCGGACCGCGTGTCCGCAGACGTCACGGGCGCCGCTGCTCCCCGGCAGAGGGGCAGTCGGGGCCGAGACCCGGGGAGGGAGGCCGTGGAGGGGGAGGGGCGGCCCTGGCCCCCGGCTCCGCTCCAGCCCCGGCCGACTCGCAGCCCAGTTTCTTCCCAAGTCCCGCCCCTACCCCCGGGCGCCGCGGCGGCGGCTGCTCTCCTCTTTGTAACCGAAGAGTCAAGAAATGTGAGAAACGTGCCCTGTGTTACTTATTTGGGAGCCGAAAATTTATGCCCAGCTGAAAGCGCCCGGGGAAATATTACATCAGATGAAATGACAATGATTAAAATCAGCTTCTCCCCCGCCCCCTCCCGAGCCCGGAGGAGGCCCGGGCGCCGCGTGGCCGGCCGGCGGGGGGCGGGGGGCTGGGCGGCGGAGGGCGCGGGGGCCCGGGCACACCGCTCCCGGGAGGGTCCTGGCGGAGGCCCCGGCGGGAAGACGCGGGCTCCGGGAGAGGCGGGTGGGGATCGCCCGACGAAAGGAGGGGAAACAGCGCATTTTTGTCGCCGAGCGCGGCAGGCGCGGGCGCGCGGAGCTAATTGCGACTCTAATCCTCTGCCCCGCGGCGCAGCCGAGCCCCGAGCCAGGAGTCGCCGCGCGCTCCCGCTCGCGCTCGCCGCGCTGGGTAATTTGGAGCCGGATCGCTGCCCTCTGCGTCCGGGCTGGGCCGCGACGGGGCGCGGGCTACGGACTGGGGTGGGGGGCTGGTTTTCTCGCCAGCAATCAGGGAAGGCCGCTGGAGAGAGAGAGGAGGGAGGAGAGGAGGTGGGAGCGGCGGGAGGGCAGCCGGAGAGCGGCGCGAAGAGGAGGCGGCGGCGGTGGTGGCGGCGGCGGCGGCGGCCGCGAGGAGGGGAGGAGGCGAGGGGAGGGCGGGGAGGGGAGGCCCCGGCGCGCCGCGCCGCGAGGGGCCGCGCGAAGCGGGGGCCGGGGCGGGAGGGGTGGGTGGGGGGAGGGTTGGGGGCGAGAGAGAAAGTAACTCCAGGACGAGACCGGAGCGACCCGCGCAGCGAGCATAGGCGGCGAGGCTGCGCCCGGCGCCCGAGACCGGCGGCTGCGGGGGGCGGGGGCTGCGCCCGAGCCGGCTCCGGCGCTCCGGCTCCGAGGTAAGCCCCGCGCGGGCGGCCACCGCTCAGCGCCGCGCACCCCTGTCCCCAAAGTGGCGGCGATACCGAGAAAGTCGCTCGGCTGGGGTTCGGACCTGGGTGGGGGCAGCTGCTTTGTCCCGGTGCCGGGCGGCGGGGGCTGGCGGCGCGGGGGCACCCAGCACAAAGGCCTGGCGCGGGAGGGGGGATTGCCCACGTGGGCTGGCCCTGGCCCCGGGTGGACCCTCCCCACGCGGGCGGGCGCCGAGCTTCCGGCCGCGCGGGGCGGGATGTGCGGGGGGGGTGCAGGTCCCCGCACTCGGGCCTCAGTGCAGGGCCGAGCGCCCTGCAGGGCCAGCGAGTTTCCGGGGTCAGAACCGGGCTCACGCAGCTGGGGCTTCGGGGCGCACAGGGCCCGGCTTGGCGCCCAATTCAGAAAAAGTCTCTAACGGGACAGATGTGCGTCCTCTGACGCCCACCCCGGGAGTCCCAGACGGGGCGGGAGGGGCCGGCGAGCTGGTGGTGGTCCCAGGTGCGTGGGGTCGGGGGCCCAGCGCGGGCCGCACGGAGACGCGGGTAGCTGCCTCCGGCTCGGGCTGCCCGCGGGTAGTCCCTGACCTGGACGCGCGCACGGGGTACACACTCGCAAACGACCCTCTCCCGTAGCCGAAACGCCTTTCCGTCCTCCCGCGCCCCCCGCCTTGACTGCAGAAAGATAAGCTTCAAGTTTTCACTCCGTGTCTCAAATGTGCATGAAGGAATTTAACTGCACGAGTGAATAACAGCATTAGTTTCAATTAATTTTTTTTAAATCCCGGCAACAATAAACTTTGAGAACAAAAGCGCTTTTACGTCCTTAATTAGGCGAGCTTCCCATCTGTGGTCTCTAAGTGTCTGCCTCTTGATTTAACTTTGCCCTCCGCCCCGCCCCCGCCGCACACCCCTCCCCGCCCTGCCAGGCACTTCGGGTTCCGTGGCCACCCCCGCCCCGCGGCGCCGCCGGCCTTGGCTCAGCCGGCTCTGGCCGCCCCGAAGTTCACACCGGCCGGCGGGCTCTGCGGCGGGGCTGGCGCGCACCAGGTGGCACGTCCGCCCCCCTCCGGGACCCCCCCACCTCCCCACCCCGGACAATTCTGCAGGCCCCTGGCACTCTCGCCCGCGGCTGGCGCTCAGGGCGCAGAGCTGAAGGGAGCTCGCGAGGCGCCTTCTGTTTACCTTTTATGGTTAAAATAACAGCTTAGCAAAGAAGCGACTTCACGAAGAAGCGATTTAGTGAAATCGTCTCAAGCTGCCGCAGCTCAGCCAGTTTAATCACCCCCAGAGAGCTGAACAACTGCGAGCACAATGGGACACAAAATCATTTTGTGTGTAAATGAGCGTGGCATTCTGCTCGCTTCCCTCTGCTCGGGCGGGCGGGGCTCGGCGGCGGCTGGCGGGCACGGGACCCGGGGCTCCCCCCCCCCCCCAGCAGCTCCGAGAAGCAGGTCAATACCTAGCCAGTTTGGAATCTCGCAGGCCCCCGGAGCACACGCAACACCGCGGAGACCCCTGCAACAGGCGGTTTGGGCGAACCTCGGGAGGGCCGCGGCGCGCTGGGGCTGGGTCGTGGGGTCGTGGGTTTGCTGGTGGCATTGAAGGACTGAACTTGTGTCTCTTACTGCACCCACTTTTGTGCTTCTGACCTCAGCAGTGGTGTCGGGGGAAAGGTCGTTGTCCAGCACAGATGCGTTTGCCGGAGGCAGCACTGGAGGTTCTGGTCGAGGCGTAAAGCCTGGGGCTTCCAATGGTGAGTTTCTGCTTTGCCTTGAACATCAGGTTGCGCTTGTGATGGAAAAGAGGCTTGGATGAGAGCAAGGACTGAAGAGCTTTTGTGATGGGTACTTGGTGTTAAATGTCACTTGAGTCGTGTTCCTGGTAGTTGGGAAAACATTGCGCAGTCCGCTTTGATAGAATTTCCATCGGAATTCCTTCCAGCAGTTTATCCTCAGTGTGGCTTTCCTTATGACTCCTCCCCCAGCAGAGCCTCCAAGGGCTGGATAACCCATCCTGAGATCTGTTTTGGTCTCTCAGAACTTCCTTGAGATAAGTGACCTGCTCTTCTGAGCTGGCCAGAAGTCAAGAATGCCACAGGCAGCAGACCCTGAGTAGCCCCCAGTGACAGCATCAATTAAACATCACTGTCTAATAGCAACCCCCCACCCCCACACCAGTTTTGGGTCAGGGAACTGGCCAGGACACCCAGGGCAGAACAAATCCTAGGAGAGGAACCTTACTTAAATTGGCAGGATTGATGATGCTCATTGGACCTTGGTCCATGTTTTAAAATTGGAGGGTGAATCTCAAGACACAAGTCAGACCTGTGAGAGCTAAGTCCAGGTTAGGCTTGCGGGGACCAGCGTGTGTGGGGTGGGTGGGTGGGTGCGGGTGTTCACCGTGCCCCAGGAGACAGCCTCAAGTCCATGCAAGGGGCTGCATAGACCACCACCCCTCCCGCAGTGTCCTAGGGTGGCTTCTAGCGACTGAGGGACAGTCTTATTTCAGGTGGTCGTGGCATAGAGGAAGGTCGCTAAGTGACTGGGGAGGAGTAGGGGAGAGGGTCCATTTGCTGAGCTGCTGTCTGTTTCCTTCTGGTAGCTCTCTAATGCCTTGGGGAGGGGGGGTGTGATCCCGAGGGTGTCTGGAATACATTAGGCACAGACAAGGCCGTTCTGCGGGTCTGGGGAGAAACTGCAGAGGTGCGGGCTAGGCAAACAAAGACGAGTTTCCTCTCTCGGGCGCCCTAGGGAAGAGGTGGCTTCCCTGCGTGACTTTTGCTCTTCCCCTGGCTTCTGCCAAAGGAGGCTGCTCTGTGTCTGGCCATTCACAAACTGCATCTTAACCACGGTGGAGACGGTGTTCAGAGAGGTCCCGGGCTCCCCAGCCCATGGAGGCTGGGGGATCCTCCCTGAGCTGTGGTCCACGGGGCTCTCTGCTGATGCAAGAGGAGACACGCTTGGTAATGTGGCTCTGAACCAAAATACCAGGAAAATCAGATTTGTTCTGAAACATTTTGGGGCAATAATGGTGAGCATATGCTTCAGTACTGTCATTAACCGAATTAGCAGACATGGAGCTGCCCAGAAAACACGTGTGTGAGTGTGTGTGTGCGCGCGCGCGCGTGTGTGTGTGTGTGTGTGTGTGTGTAAGCTGCTACGGCTTTGGAGCGTGGGTACAGGGTAGTGGCGGGTGGAACCCGGAGAGGGCTGTGTGGTGTGGGGGTCCCAGAGAGCACAGGCAGAAAGGATGGTTCCAAGCGTCTTTGAATCTGGCACTACGAGGAGTAAAAGCCCTGTGGTTTTGTCGGTGCTCCCCACAGATACTCTGGGCGGCGATGGAAGCCTAGATGCCTCACCGCAAGGAGCGGCCGAGCGGGTCCTCGCTTCACGCCCACGGCAGCGCCGGCACTGCGGTGAGAGCCAGCAGGGTGGGCTGGGGCAGCGGCCAGTGGCCCCCTCTTTGACCCTTTCCCCAACACCTGCCTGCTCACCGGCCGCCCGTCCCCACAGCCACCGCCTTCGAGAGATGGCTGTTGACTGGCTGTACGATTATGTATTTTTTGAAACAAAAATGCTCTTAATTTGATGTGAAATTTACTACATGTATAAAACTCAACGCCTTAGGTGCTGAGGAAGTCACTAATTTAGAGGTGTCTCGTTACTGAGACAAACTTGCAAAAACCCCTGAATCCCAATTCACAAATTGGTGATTCGTTTGTCAGGGGATATTTCACATCTAACACATAAGCCCGCGACCTTTAATTAGAATTTTGCAGTTTGTTTTATGCCCCTGGAGGCTGACACCTTGAAAATTTTTTTTTCTTGATTTCTTATTGCTAATAAGCATCTTTCTTTTTTCCCTCTGGTACTGGGAAGAAAATGATGCAAATACACTTAATTACAGCGGTGGCCATAATTTGTCAGTTGAATATGTGATCAGGCACAGGCAGGAGTGATCTGATTAGATCTGTGATCACATTGGCAATAAAGAGAGTGCACGGCTCTGTGGTGGAGAAACTCTTGTTCTCGCCTTGTCTCCATCTCCAGGAGGGAGGAAGCATGTCCCGGTTATCTCTTACCCGGTCGCCCGTGTCTCCCCTGGCCGCCCAGGGCATCCCACTACCAGCCCAGCTCACCAAGTCCAACGCGCCTGTGCACATCGACGTGGGTGGTCACATGTACACCAGCAGCCTGGCCACGCTCACCAAGTACCCCGACTCCAGGTAAGAGCCGAGCCCCACGTAGCACCAGGTGTGCTGTGGCTCCTGGCAACATGGGCCACCTGCTGCCAGTCGGGTCTGTCTCCTCTGCGGGCCACCAGGCAGGCTCTCCGGGGCCCACCTGCTCTCCCAGACCTGGGGCACCTAGGGGTCGGGAGGCCGAGGCCACCTCTCGGAAGATGCTTTATACAGGGACTTGTGACCCTGTGTTGGTGGCATCGAAAGTGCCAGGTGGAGCTCCTGACCCACCAGCAGAAGCCCCTCACTCGGAGCCAGGCCCACCTGAAACTGGCCGGCAGCTGGCTGGGGAGTCTTAAGTGCCTTCAGGTTCCTTGGGACTGAGACTCAGGCCTGGCCTCTGCAGAGGATCATTTGTGAGCCACGCTGCATCCTCGGGATGGTGTTGGAGAGAAGTATTTAATCCTATTTCCTGCTCTAGCCCTCGGTTAAGTACAGAAGGGGAGGGAGGAGTGGGAGTTGCAATTTGCCATCTTTGTCTGAGTGGCCCCTGCTAGAGGCTCCCTTGGGTGGGCGGTGACTAGCTAGGAATTCCAGGATGTTCAGGCATATCCAGGGCTGTGGATGAGCATGAGCCTCATACCACCATCAGCAGACGAAGTGTCTCTGACCAGGAGCCTCCCAACAGGGCACCTTGCTCTCCGCCCAGTTCCCTGCAGCTCCTGGCTCCTGGGCCCATTTGTGGGAGGTGCTGGGAGGTGCCGCTTGGGCATGACCCTCCCAGGGGCAGACGTGGTTTCCTGTTGGCATAGCAGCAGGGCTGACGGAGCTGGGACGGGCCTCTGAGCATCTCCTGGAGGTGACGCAGTGTGCTGCTTGCTCCTGGCACGGCGAGGCAGCCACCACGGAGGGCTGAGCAGCAGGAGGGCCAAGGCTGCAGGGTATCGCCCTTGTTTTATACATTTAAAAAAAAACAAGAGGAGCTAATTAAGCCCCCAGACACCGAGGGATCATCTCTGGGAAGCTTTCTCGTCAGTCTGCCTTGTCGCCGGCGCAGTGGCTCAGCGCCGAGGCTTCCAAGCGCATGGCACCTTGAGGAGGGCTGGGGTGGAGCTCTCCACGGCGGCAGGAAAGCTCCCTTGAGGAGCTGGTGCTGGAGGTGGATATAGCGTCCGGTTCGGAATCTGGGGAGCCCGGGATACAGATGGCAGTTGGACTCACTCAGCGCAACAGAGCCTAGGCCTGGGGTGCTTGTGAACTTGGGGCTTGCAGCCACAAGGCCCCACCGGCAGTGCCGGCCTGCGCGCTCGCTTGCAGAGCTCTGTCTAGGATGGGAGATGGATTCTGCTTATTTAATTTCAATTTTGCCTTCTGCGGCATTCCCGAGTTGTTTGAGATAGATCATCCCTTAATCGGTTGACGACGTTTGTGAGTGAAATTCATAAAATCCTTGCCCACAACCTCTCTGAAGAGTGTTTCTTGAAATCAGACACTTGCCTTTTTAGAGTAATCACAGCTCGGGCCTGTGGGGAACGGCTGCCTCGTTCTTGTCTTCAGGGCTGCTGCCTGGGATCAACAAGGGCAGGGGCAGCCCTACCCCCCACTCCCATACCCACAGTGCCACTCCTCCTTGCCCGTCCTCACGCTCTGCGGTGTGGGGCAGGCCCTCTCACTGGGGGGCTGAGGCCCCCTGTGGCCCCATGATCTGGCATGTGGGACCCTCGGCAGCAGGACGTGCCCAGAGGGGGTGGCGGTCTGCATTCTTTCCCCAGGGCTGGGGCTCTGAGATGAATCCGTCTTTCTTGCCTGGATGGCTTCTGGCTCGGGGCAGAGCTGCTCCCTGGGCCTGAAGCTTTGGCCTAGAGGCCAAGGGGTGGCGTGACTCGTAGGACAGTCAGAGGACAGTGGGTCAGGCTGGGCCTGGGAAGTGGGTTGGACAGCTGTGCAAGAGCCCCTCAGATCTCTCTCGTCCTTCTTTAAGTGAATCATTAAAATTAAAAAAACATTTTTTCACCAATTCTGGAAACCAAGATCAGTCCCTCACCCAGTGGCACTGATGTATGAATCACCAAGAGAGGGAGAAGTAAGAGTGCTGAGGTCACGCCGGGTGGGGGGGCTTCTGGATATCAGGCAAGTCCCACCTGGGCAGTGCCGTGAGATCAGGGGGCTGGGGCCCCACAGCCGTGGGTCCCTGAGCCCACGGGACTATGCCCGGGCTTCTGGTTCTCGGCTCCTCGGGGTGGGGGGTGGGGGTGCTCCGACAACAGAGAGCAGGTGCCGCCATTAGCCCGTGCCCAGAAAGAGCAGGGCACGGCTGCCCAGGGCTGCAAGTGGCCTCCCGTCGGCTGCTACCTCGCTTCGCCCATCCCTGCCGGATAGCCATTAGCTGCTGCCCTCACAGTCCCAAGCTGGTGCCCATGCTGGCTGTGGGAAGCAGCAAATTAAGCCAGGAGCTCCAGAACTAATAAAACCTTCCCCTGAAACATGCGGGAAATTGGAGCCAAAGCTTTAAAAAAAAAGACCTCCGTCAGCTGGGGTCAGAACTGGCCAGATTATTCCATGAAGGGCTTCTGAAGCTGGCACCCCCAAATTTTGCAGCCTCTGTCAGAGGGTGACCCAGGGAAGGAGCTGGCTCTTAAGACCCTGCCGGGGGGGTGGGGGGGCGGTGGGGGGGTTCCCTTGTGGCAATTGTCCTAACCTGCCTTCAACCTACTCACATCCTTGTTAGCCTCAGACCCCGAGGGCATGAAAGGCCTTTGTCCTTCGAAGAGACACTGAGGGTAATAGCTAGAACTAGTCTTAAAATGAGGCCGATTGAGAACCTTCTAGCCTTGGACCAATAAGACAGCCTAGAACCCAGCCAGCCCTGGAATGTGGGGTGGCCAGGAGTCCCCTAGACCAACATGGATGGTGTGGAACCCAGCCCTGGCATCAGAGAGATCTGCAGCAGAGCCCGGCCTAGAACATTGTTTGCTGCATAGAGGGTTTGAGCTCAACCGGGAAGGGTGGAGAAAGTTCCACAGGGAGGCTGAGGCTTTGGTCTGGCTTGCCTGTGGATGTGGTTCTTCCTTCTTCCTGCCAGTGCCATGTGTGGGCCCTCCTCTGTCTGGCGAGGACTGCCCATGGGACCAGGCAGCCTTGCTCAGTCCCATCTGCCTCTCGAGTGCTGGACGGCCCTCGTTCTGACATGTGAATACCCAAGCTCTGCTGAGGCCAGGTCTTGGGGGCCTTGGCAGCTGGAACAGGCCTTGGAGCCCACAAGGCTTTCCAGCAGGGGCTGTGTTCCCCAGGCCTGGGAAGTTCATAGGGCTCAGTGGCCTTCAGAGTCCTCAGATGAGTCGTATCTGGTGACTGCAGTCCTGGTTCCACAGGCCCAGGCCTCTCCACACCTCATCCTAAGCTCTGAGCTGCTCACGCCTACCCGTGAGGCAGCCTTGCCCTCTACACGGCCCCCCGGGACCAGGGCTTGGCCATATCCCCAGAGGGAGAATAGGTGAGTGCATGGTTAATGCACACTCAGGCAGGCCCTCATGGCCAGCGCCTTGAGGGTGCCGGGCCTGCAGAGTGGAGGACAGTGTGGATGGGAGGCCCTGAGAGCGGCTTCGGGGATTCTCACCTCTCAGCTTCTGCCCAGCTCGTGTGCCCTGGTGCACAATGGCAGGGCAGGGTAGGGCCTTAGGAGCGGTGACTTGGAGCGCGCAGAGGACAGGGCTGTGGGTAGAGAGCAGAGCCTCCCTGGAGGGCCCTCGCTGGTGCGGGCAGTGAGTCGGGGGGCTTAGGCACCAGCTGTGCAGGCTGGGCTAGAAGGCTTTAGTCCCACCCTGGGGCCACCACGCTCCTGGGCTATGCACGCACGCTGTCGCCGCCGCAGGGTTTTGCTGGTCGGTGGCCGTACCTGCTGAAGGTGTGTCCGGAGCGGCCGTGCCTGAGGGGACCCTGCCAGCCCCCCACCTGTTCCTCAGTCCCAACTCTTGACTGTCCCCACCCCTCCTTGGGGCCCCTCACTGTCCGCGGCCGGGCCTGGGGTCAGCAGGAGACTTAGCCAAACAGGGCCGCCTGCCCCGGGCATTGGAGACCCCTCCTCCCTGGAGTGGACGGGGACAGGCAGGGGCTCCCCACGAGCTGCCCGCAGGTCCTGGGTTTCTGTCAGAACCACTGGCCTCCAGAGGACAGGCTGCCGGGACACGACCTGTCTCTCCTGCCGGGGTACACACTTGTTTCTCTGCGTGTGCACACAGGCACGTGGGTACATACTGAGAGCGTGTATGTGCATAGACTGCGGTGCATGCGTACATTTCCCCCGCAGCTCGTGTGCAAGCACACCGCTGAGTGTGTGAGGCACGCATGCTGTCTCCCCGCCTGCCTCTCTTCCTCCCCTAGGGCCCCCCGAGGGAGTGGCCGCGCGTGGTGTGTCTGTGAATCTGTCAAGCGTACCGAGCAGTGTCTCTGGGTGGTTGGTGTTGGCTGGTGTGACCTCCGCCTGGGTGTGTCTGGGTCTGCCTGTGATTCGCGTGTTGCAAGGGAGGGGACCGTGGGATGCTGGGCCCGTTGCCCAAGTGCGTCCCATCTGATGCTCATTCACGTGGGTTGGGTGAGGTGGATGTGTGTGACCCGAGACGCCTTGCCCGGTCTACCTGTGTTCGCTGGGCGTGGGGCCGTGGGCTGGGGTATCTGATGGCCGGTAGGAGTTTTCTGGGTGGGTCTGCCTGGCAAGGGTTTGTGTGCATGGGGCAAGGAGGCTGCCGTGTCTGGGTCTCACTGTAGTTTTCCAGGCCTGGAACGTGTTGGCAGGCCAGTGCAAGCGGCCAGGTGTGTCTGTCTCTGGCTGCGGCTTGTGGGTGCCGTCCGGATACCGAGCATGTGCTGGTGTCCTGCCCGGCTGTGGCCTGACGGCCCTCGGTATCTGCACACACCTGTGGTGCCTGGCGCAGTCCCAGAGTTAGGCATGTCAAGGCCCCTCACCCCTGCAGCGGGGGAAGGGGGCCGGGGGGGCTGGCGGGGAGGCCTGGCCTCCCATCACACGCCCCCCTCTCCCTCTTTCCCAGAATAAGCCGCCTCTTCAATGGCACCGAGCCCATCGTCCTGGACAGTTTGAAGCAACATTATTTCATCGACCGGGATGGGGAGATTTTCCGCTACGTCCTGAGCTTCCTGCGGACATCCAAACTGCTGCTCCCGGATGACTTCAAGGTGAGTCTGCGGCCGGCAGCTCCCCTGAGCCGCCTCTGTGGTGGCATTACACAGGGGACGCTGTGACTTAATAAATGGACCTGTGGTCGTCATGGCAACCATAAAAAGTTAAATGATGGAGCCGAGGGCTAAATCAGTTTTTCTAAACTAATTTTGTTTTCTCACATTTTTAGCTTATTTATCAGGGTGTAACAACAGTTAAGCAGCGGTGCTTACCCCTTTTCGTTTGCCGTCTTGAAGGACGGTCGCATGCCAGAGTTACGGGAGTTAGAGCTTTCCCACATCTGTTCCCTCTTGGCAGCTTGCAGGGGAAACCCTGATCCAAACCAACCAGACCTTTTAAACACAAGGTTACCCCCAGGTCCCGGGGCGGGCCTGTCCAGGGCAGCCGACCTGGTTCCGAGAGGCCTACCTCCATGCTGTGCCCCTCCACAGCACTAGGGATCCCCAAGGAAGGAAGCTCAGGCCTGCCGATGCCCGTCCTCCCTCCCTCCCTCCCTCCCCCCCTCCCCCCCTCCCCCAGAGACCCAGTGGCCCTGGGGCTGTTTTGTCCTCCATCCAACTGATACTGGGTGCCAACAACCAAAGTCAGGCCAAAGATACAGTGAAATATGCAGACCTGGGTCCTGTCCCCATAGCACTTATAATCTAGTGAAAGACAGGTGTTGAACCAAAAAAAAAAAAAAGGCATGAGTTCCCTGGGGGGCAAATGTTCTATAGAAGTAGAGAATGTGGTGAAGGGGAACCATGGAGAACCTGGCCCCAGGGGGGTTTGGAGAGAAGGCTGCTTCTCTGGGTGAAGGAGGAACAGGGCCAAACAAGTGTAAGGGCCTTGATGAGGGGGCAGGGTGGCAAGAAGCTTGGTACCTTCCAGAACCAGAGAGAAGGTATCAGCCTGGGACTGTATGAAGGGGGAGGGGAAAGGAGGCTGCCCCTTGAGGTGGGACCTTGGTGGCTAGCTCAGCATTTGGCATTTTACCTGACATGCAATGGAAGGGTTGTGAGCAGGGAATGACAATCGGGTTTGCGAGTCAGAAGGACAGCCCTGGCTGCTGTATGGGGAAGGCTGCGGTGAGGGTGAGGGGTGGGAGCAGGAGGCCAAGCGAGGTTTCCTGACGGCCTTGGTCCAGGTGGGAGGCAGCGAAGATAGAGCAAAGTGGCAGATTAGATTTCTGTTTAGGAATTGGCCACGGAAGGCCGTGGTGTGGATCGGTCGGGGGTAAGGGGACTCTCGAGGCTGCCTCCTGGCCTTTGGCTTGGGTCCTGAGTGAATGCATGGAGGCCCAGGGGTGGGACAGGCTGGAGGGAGCATTGTACCTCACTCTTGCATGGAATTGGTGGTGGGGCATCGGGTGGAGAGGTTCTGGGCTCTAAGGGAAAATGTGTGCAGATACCATTTAAAACCTCGAGAGTGGATGAGAGCAGACGCCCAGGAGGGAGCCCTGAGGAAGCCCCAGTGGAGGGACAGGATGGGTCCCTGATCGACGACAGGCCCGCGTCGGGGCTAGAACTTGGGCTTCCCTCTGAGTGGTTCCAGAGGCTGGGGCCAACAGGTGGAAGGGGCTGAGGGCCTGGGGGGTGGGCCCTGCTTTGGGGGTTGGGCCTCCTTGCCTCTCCCCCAGGGGTCCCCAGGTTCACCAGCCAGCCTTGAGCTCAGCCCCCAGTGAGTGGCCCAAGTCCTGGGGTCCTAAGCTACTCAGGACCCAGGCAAATATGGGCGTGCATGTGTTTGGGGGACAGTTGGTGTGAGCGTGCCAGCCTGGGAGGTGGGCTTCCCACTCCCAGACACCTCCTCAACCTGCCTGCTAGGGCAGGATGGGCCCGGCACTTGGCAGATTTTGTCGCCCCTTAGACCTCACCCCCTTCTCTGAGCTGGGTGTTTATGTCCGCTTTATAGACGGTAAAACAGGCTCTGACAGGGTCAGTAACTGACGATCAGAGGCCTCAGGGCTGGTAGACAGCGTGCCAAAAATCCCACCCAGGCAGGTCTGCTTTGCCTCCCTGCTGGGCTATGAGCTCCTCCCGGGCAGGTGAGGATGCTGCTCCCCTCTGCCTGGCCCAGCCTCTCTTCTCTGGGATTCTAAGAAGGCGGCAGGTCCGCAGGCCATAGGCACGGCCTCAGGCTCCCCTAGTGCAGCCCCCTTGGTCTTTGCAGAGGCCCCTCTCTGCTCCAGAGACTTGAGGCCAGATGGAAGAGCACAAGGTTATCTGGCAAAGGTGCACACCAGCTGCCGCCTTTGGGTTCAGGCTAGACTCCGGGGGCTTGCACACATTCACCTGCGCCTCATTCTCCCCATCTGTACAATGGGTACGACCATCGCAGTCCGCCCTGAGCCCTGGGGGCGGGGGCAGGGCGCGTGGGGGGGCCGGAGCGGGCAAGAGCAGCCCCGGCCGCCGCCATCCGGTGTGCGCGCGCCCGCAGGACTTCAGCCTGCTGTACGAGGAGGCGCGGTACTACCAGCTGCAGCCCATGGTGCGCGAGCTGGAGCGCTGGCAGCAGGAGCAGGAGCAGCGCCGACGCAGCCGCGCCTGTGACTGCCTCGTCGTGCGCGTCACGCCGGACCTGGGCGAGCGCATTGCGCTCAGTGGCGAGAAGGCCCTCATCGAGGAGGTCTTCCCCGAGACCGGGGACGTCATGTGCAACTCTGTCAACGCCGGCTGGAACCAGGACCCCACGCACGTCATACGCTTCCCGCTCAACGGCTACTGCCGGCTCAACTCGGTGCAGGTGAGGGCTGCGCCCGCCCCGCCCCGCCCCGCCTCCCCCCTGCCTTCCCCCTTGGGCCTCCGGGGGCAGCGGGGATAGGTGCAGGGAGGCGCGGTCCCTGAAACGGTGAAGCCCTCCGTGCCATCTTACAGAAAAGGCAACAATGTGTCGATGCATAATTTATGTCCCGCTCATAATTAAATGATGGCGCCTGGGGGATGGACTTAAAAAAATTGATCTGTGCTTTTTTTTTTCTTTTCCAAAAGGATGTTCTATAAAAATGGCCCAGAGTATTTTCAACAAAGTGTGCTTCATTTGACACCCAGAGTCTGCCTTTGGATTCAAATTAAACCCAGGCCGTAGGAGGAGGCAGGTCAGAGGCTGAGCGAAGGTTGCCTGGAACCCCCTTGCTCACCCTGCTGACCCGTAGCCACTGGCACCCAGACGGCTGCCCAGAGCCGTTCTGAGCTGGCCTTCCTCAGATGGGTCTCAGAGCTAGGGAACCCCAGATGGATGGGGCCTATTCTTCCAGACCCAGGAGCAGACTCCTATTTCAGGCTTAGGGCAGAGTGGACACTAGGGGGGGGGGGGAAGTGCTCCTCCCCCCTCCTCCCATGCACACATTCCACAGGCTGTCAGTCAGAACTTGCTACCCATGGGACACAGGTGTCAGACACAGTGATGAGACACCCCCCCCACAGAGGTACAAACCCACGTGGACATGGAGGCCTGTAGAGACTCAGACACCAAGAGGCCTCCTCCTCCTCCCCATCCTGAGTTCCCTTGAGCTGATAAGCCCCCAGGCCCCAAACCATCTGGGACTCACAGCTCAGGGAAGCAGGTGGCCGCCCAGAGGCCAGGGGCAGGGTCTCTATTATTGAGTCAGGCCTCAGTGAGGTGGGGGAGGGGGGCTGGGACCACATGTCTGGCGGCGGGGGGGGGGGGGGGGGCGGGGGCAGGTTACACCCTGGAGAAGAGAGAAGGGGCCCCAAGTCTCTTTCTGCCTCTGGATCAAGGCTGTGGACCCCTGAGAGGGGCAGGATGGGGTAGCCTTTCCCAGGTTTGGTCACTCAAGGGGACCCGGGGTCTGGCTGCTCCCATCCCTCCCGTGGTTGCACAGCTGGTGGTTCTGCAGGGCGGTGTCTGTCCTGAGATCTGAACAGGACGGTTGGCTTGCCCTGGCTGATGGCCACCTGCCCGCAAGGCCAAGCCAGGCAGACTCTTTTGCAGCGGGGCATTGCTGACCCTTCTTTCTTCCCCGGCAGGTGCTGGAGAGGCTGTTCCAGAGGGGTTTCAGTGTGGCTGCATCCTGTGGGGGTGGCGTGGACTCCTCCCAGTTCAGCGAGTACGTGCTGTGCCGTGAGGAGCGGCGGCCGCAGCCCACCCCCACTGCGGTCCGGATAAAGCAGGAGCCCCTGGACTAGGCCCCGCCTCAGTGCCCGCCTGAGGCCATCTGGCCCTGGGAACACCCCAGGGACCTGGAAACAGTGCTGGGGAGTTCTGCCTCTGCCTGCGTAGCAGTGGGCATGAGACTGAGGGTGGGGCTGGAGGGTCCAGAGCCAGCCCGGGGAGCCGCAGGTATCCTGGCAACAGCGCGTGGGATGCCGGAGGCACGCCCACCGAAGGACCGTTGATGTGACCCAAAGATGCTGCGGTGGGAACAGTTCTCCGGGCACTTCGGCTCCCCGGCCCGGCGCGGCCTGCTCCGAGGCAGGGTCAGCAGAGGCCTCCGGGCCCATGCCAGAGGAGCCGTTCATCCTTCTCCACGCGTGGCAGTCTCCACTGGGTCTCCTTGTGTCACAGATGGCTTATTTTTCTACACTATTTAGGATGGAAGGAACTAACTGCACAAGCCAGAGAGGCTGACAAGGACCAACGCTTCTTCATCTGGTGCTCAGTTCGTAGCTGGACGGGCAGTGTGCCCCCCCCGCCCCCCACGCAGCAGAGGAGCTCCTGGGCCCTGAGGCTCAGGTGCCTGCAGAGTGGGGCTTGGAGACTTCTGGTCCCTGCTCCAGAGACAGACGCAAGAACGGCAATGCCCGTAGGAACTGAAGCAGGGCCCCCAGGGCTGCGGGGAGGAGGGCTGTGTGGGTGTGGGGGACGGATGGCTCTGGAGCCATCTGACACCCTCGCCTTTGCTGCCACCCAGGGTGCAGGCCACACTTGGTGAGTCACCTGACCTACCAATGCCCTGGGGACTTCCAGTTCTATCTGAGTGTCCTCACACCTGGGCTTCTACAGAAGTCTCTCCCCATCCAGACCAGCCACGGGGCCACACCGCATCCTTACCTCAGGAATGGGCCCCATGGTGAAGGGGCCCATGTGTCAGCAGCATCCTCTGGGTCCCCAGCTCAGGAAGCCGTCCCCAGCTCCGCTTTTCCCACACTAATATGCACACTGAATTTGAATGAAACTGTTACACTAGCTTGCCGATGTGACTGGGACACAAGGCGTACCTGGGGCTCTGGGCTCCGGATTCCAACAAGGACCGGCCCCAAGGGGTCCTCCCAGACAACAGGCACAAAGATGGACACCCCCCCCGTCCCCCTTCCCCACACTGGCTCCACCCGGGTGGGGAAGTCTTGGAGGGGTGCCCCAGCCGGCCCCGCGCTGTGTATGATGCCTGTAGACTTGTATATGACTCCTTTAATATTGTAAAGATGCTGATGTACAATTGTGTGTGTGTGTAAACACATTACGTTCCTAGTTCATGCCATAAATGATGCTCTAAAGCAAACGACTCAGGCTCTGTCCTGTGCAGAAGCTACAGCCGGATCCCGCCTGGCACGCAGTGCGCAGTGCGGGGTGGTTTGGGGGTGGGGTCCCTCCCAATTGGGAAGAAACAGCAGACCCCTCTCTCCCACGCAGCCCTAGCTAGGGGAGGGGAAGGGGCAGGGTCCCAAGCGGCCGTTATTTATTACATTTGGGTGTTTCCTCTCTGCTGTGCCTGTCCCCTCTGGGCAGCACAGATTCTGAATTCTGATTCACAGCCCCGAACCAGATGCCATACAGGGGGAAGGCAGACAGAAGGTGTCCGGGGGCTTTTGAACCCAGTCTTAAATGTTCGAGATTTTTCCCTCCCTGGCTCTGGGTTGAGGTCGGCGTCCTCTTAGCACCCCCCAAAGCAGTAGAAGGTGGCCAGCCCGGGGTCCTCGCAGCCCCCGGCATGAGAACCACAGGCCATCAGGGCACGGAACAAGGCCTCAGTGTGCCTCTTTCCAGGGATAGACCTCCCGTTTTAATAAGTCTTTTTGTGTTTTTCCTCAAAGCCCTTATGTTCTAACCCACAAGGACCCTTCTACATGCCCGGTAAGGGGCACCAGCTTCAACCTGTAGGACGGGAGCACAGAGAGCCTCATCCCGTCGGAGGCCACAAAGCAGATGCCATCCACTGTACAATCTAATTTGCAGGACAGACTTGCTAGCCTTCTTTGCTTAGCAACGCGCCTACGGTTGGCACATCAGCATTTTGGCATCTGAGGCTCACGTCTGAGAGGGGGAGAAAGTGGTGTGCTTATTAGAAAGGAAGTCTGTGAAAACAGCTCAGTGCTGCCTGTTTTGGGTTTTTCTGATGATAGCCAGGATGGTTACTGGTGGCTGGAGATCCCCTAACATTTTCAAGCAAACTCTCTTTTTGATTAGACCGTGAGATCCCCTAACATTTTCAAACAAACTCTTTGATTAGACCGTCGTGCTGAAAAAAACAACGAAAACAGTAACTACCTTAACTGTCACTCCTATGTCTTTACTAATTAAGTAAAATCAGGAAGTCCATTTCACATAAATTGGCAATTTCTGAATCTGTAGAAATATCTGATGCTCCCACAGTAATGCTAAAATTCTAATATATGGAGTCCCCATAAACAGCACAAATTAGTGGTCCCCTTAAAACGTTTTTCTACTTCTGGAATGACTATATTCTAAGTAATCTTTTGATCAAATACTAGCAGCATAAATGTTTCTTCTGTTCTTCAGGAGCCTCAAAACTGGTTATTTATGATAAGCAACTGGAGAGAGAGCTTGGCCAGCTATGCCCAACCTCCACCAGGGCAGGGGAGAACCGGCCGAACCACGGCACGTGGCTTTTGCCACTGTCCTGCTCACACGGGGCTTGAAGCCAGGTCACAACATCTTTTAAAAAGTGTGTTTTTTTTTTTTTTTTAAGTTACCACTTGACTGTGTTCCTTAGAATAAATAAAGGCTATTTTATAAATTACACACGCAGCTCTAGTGCTTTGTTTCTAATCCATGGAGGCAGCCACAAGAAGGTACTCTGATCTAGATGATTCTGAAACCATCACTGCTCACACCTGGAACTTGGCTTGGCCAATGAATGGGACCCTGAGCAGCCCAAGTCCCAAATCCTAGACCTGATCTGAGGAGCTGCCATGGAGGGCCGGGCCCTAAGCAGCTGCATGGTCCCCGGGCAACCTAGCGTGCAACCATGCTGGTAGACCTGGGAACGAGGGCAGTGAAGGCCTGGGCTTCCTTCGTCTCTCCCAAACCCCCAGCCCTGGTCCCTGTGTTCAGGGTACAGTAGGCCCTTTGCACTATATTGATTGTGTGTGTGTGTGTGTGTGTGTGTGTGTGTGTGTGTGTGTGTGTGTGTTTGAACCAAACCAGTACATTTGGAAAATGGGCAGAGAAGCACAGATATGAGCAGTGGGGGAGGGAGGACTAATTTGGCTGAGCCCAGCAGAGCCTAATGAGCATAGGGTTGGGGGGGCTACCCTTTTTCCCATTCAGGAGGCAGACCTGTGTTCTCTGGACAGATGGACTATCAACTAAGATGGCCCCAGCCCATTGGGCCCTGTCCTCCCTCTTGGCTCTCCAGAGACAGGAAAACAGCTCCGGTGACCCTGGAGGACACTAAGACACACAAGACAGACTGGAGCTTCTCCTAAGTAGGTGACAAGGTGGGACATACAAAAATGGGACCAGCCAGAGGATCTTCAGTTTGGGGAAAAACCCTTGGTTCAACCCAATGGGCGATCTAGACAGAGGGACAACTGTTGTCCAGACAGGGCAGCTGCTGACTTTGAACCTGATACCTGGGCTAATGTGGGCTGTTGTAGAAACTAATGTCCAGTTTGATGGCCATAACTTCCATTGGCTTTAAGGTGGGTGGACCACAAATTCAAGACAGCTACACAATGTTGGTCTTGGCTCAAATGTGATGAGGACGTGGCGGACCCTCTTTGCTTACCCAGCCCCAACCAAAGGAGGTGGCTCCATGTGGAGAGAAGCCCTGCCCAGAGACTGGGACCCATGGGGTAGGCCTTTCTGGACCAAGAGAAAGAAAAAGGTATTGGTGGCAGGGAAGGGCAGCTTCCTGCCAGGAGCAAGACTAGCAGTGACAGAGTTCTAAAGTGACCCAAGTGAAACCCAACCCCAGTGAGGTTGGCCAGAAAAGGAAGGCTAATGAGGGACTCTCCCTGGACCTCACAGCCCCCGGCTTCAGTCCCTGTCCTCAAGGCCCTGTAAGTCCAAGGGCATTTCCCGGTGAGCTTTCAGTGGAAGGGAGACCCCAGCCCCTAGGTGGCCCCTCCAACCCCACCCCATCCCCCTGGTCGATCTTATTGGGAACACTGAATGGCGGCTCTCTTCCCCCAAACCCCAGAGCCAGACAAACCAGGTACCTGCCTGAGTGTTCTTCAAACCTCAGGGCTGCGGGCAGAGTGGGGAGCACTGCTGGGGATGTGTAGCCGGGCGTGGCTGCCTGTCCGGTAGCTGTTTGTTCACAGGGACAGAGGCCCCTGTGTTTCTAGTCCTACCCTCCTATCCCAGTGGAAGGATGTCTTGGACACTATTTGTGCTATTTTAGGGTCATATAACTTTGACTTGAAGAGTGGGGTGGTGAGGCTGCTGAGGCTTCGGACATCGGCCAGCCAAAGGGTCCCTGCTAACTGCAAAGATCCGTATCTTCCCAACCACCTGCTGGGCGCCATTGATGGATGGCCAGCGTGCGCCAGCCACTGTGGGTGCTTGGGGACAAGACATCCCATGAGACTGAGGGAAGACATGTGTTTTTCCACAAGGATTGTTTACTTGAGGCTCTAAATTTATCTGGGAGAGAATTTTCCGTATTACAGTTTTCGAGTTTGTCATGACATCAAATACAGATTACCCCTAAATTCCTTGATTTGCGCATAGAGCCAACAGTCTCTCAGGCTTCAATGCTAGCACCTCCATGGCGAACAAGCCTTCTCCGAAATTCTAATAAGAGACCCAGAGACAAAGGCAGGCACACTCCCGCAGGAAACACAAAGGAGAGGGCTGGAGGTCAGCTGCATTTGGATTTTTGTCTTTATTTCCATTACGTCGTCGAACAGCCGGTCCTGACAGCCATCTCTGGGCCTGGTGGCCACGCTGGACAATGCTCTTCCTGGCCCCAGAGCCATGGCTCGGGGACGGTAACAGCTGGGTCATCCAGGGCCTGACTCCCGGGACCTCCTCACACTAACGTCCCAGACCCCGACAGACTTAAAGAGCAGAGGCGGAGCCAGGGAGGGGCCGGGACGCCCAAGCCAAGTGCCTGGGAGGATGCCCGCGGTGCCGCCCTGCCCCTCCCCGGCCAAGAGAGCCCCCGGCCCCCCCCGCACCGCGTCCCTGGCTGGACGGCCGGAGGTGCGCCGCCTCCTCCAGTTGCTCCCGGCCAAGCCTGCTGCTGGAAGCCTGTGTCTACAATGTCACCAGAGCTTCCTCCTCTGTGTCCTGGACCCGGTCCAGGGCTCCCGAGGAAGCTGCGGTTTGGGGCGGGCGAGGAGTCTGCTCCGGCAGGGCGGGGCGGCTGCTCCCACTCCGGACGCGGGCCACGCCTTCTTGGACGCGAACACACCCCCATTTCCCGGGGCCCACAGAGACACGCCTCGCCCTGCAGCCCAACAGCAGGAAGGCAGATTTGTACGAGTATATACAAGGTCCTGGAACTCTCGCCCGGTTGCCACACAGTCGACGGAGCATAATTGGGGGAGGTTGTGCAACTGCCCGAGAAGCCGGGGCTCTCCAGGTTCTCATCACAGGTGTCCAGTGAGCCTGGAGACAGGGCCAGACGCCAACACGGCCACCTTTGGGGCGCACTCATGGCCTTGCTTCAGCGGGCTCTGCCGAGAGTTGGGGAGCCCAGGTGTCTAGGAGCTGGGCCAATGGGAGTGTGAGTTGGGGAGAGGGGACCTTGCCTGCAGCCCACCCCCCCCCCCCAAGCTGCAGGAGCAGCAGCAGTGGTGGTGGCAACCGCCCTGTCTGGCAGGCCAGCGAGCACAGCGTGCCCCCCCCTCCCCCGCCCCGCCCCAGGCCGCCAGGCAGGACCCACACCGGTCTGGTGGTAGGGGAGGGCGGACCCTGGGGGAGGCTCCACCCAACTCAGGCTGAGACTGACAACCCCTTCCCCACCCCATGGGGCCTGTGCCCAGAAGCTGGCCTGCATTCTCAGGCTCTAGGAACCCCATGGGTGGGTCCTTCCCCGGGGGGCCCAGTGAGTCACTTCCCCAAGCCCCCGAGGCCTTAGTTGAAGGTGCCTCCCTCTCCAGCAAAGCCTCCTTTGTTCTCTCGCTGGCTTCACTTCACAACCCTCTCCTCCCCTCTCCCTTGCAGACTCAGGTCCTGCGGGCTCTAGGGGCACCGGCAAATGGATGCCACCTGGAAAGTGGGGTGGCCCTGCAGAGAACGGGAGCTTGCTTTTCCACTTCCTGTGTCCCTGCCCTCATGGCGCCGTGTCTCTTGCCGCCCCCGACAGCTGGGGCAGCCCCTACCTCCCTGCATGGGTGGTACAGCCTGCGCAGCGCCATTATGGGCTGTGCGCCAGGAGGGAGGGTGGTTGGGATGCGCTCACCCTGGTCAGCACCACCGGGAGCTGCTGAACTGGCCCCTGATGCTTCCCTTGCGTCAGGGAGAGGCTTCCTTGGCTCAGACTATTGCAGTATCATTGCTCCCTTTCCTGGGTGCCCTTCCCACTCCCCCCACCCACCCCCACCCCACCCCCCCACCCCCCCCGCCACCTCTTGCCCTGGTGGAGGAGCCCAGGGGAAGCACAGCCCAAGAAAGGAATTCAGCAAAGTGCCTTGGGACACAGCTTCGAGTCCGCCTCCTCTCCCCCCCCCACCTTCCAGCCCCAGCAAGGCCAAGTGGTGGGCTCCCTGGCCCGGTTGGTGCCCAGCTGCTGGGTGAGCTGAACCAGCCTGCACTGAAGGCAGCTGTCTGTGGCACATCTTGTGTGTGTGTGAGCACCATTCTTGCAGCCAACGGGAGCTCTGGTTTTGGAGAAGTAGAAGATTATTTTTTTTTTAAAGCTGTATGCACGAAGATTCTCAAATTTTGTTTACGATAGCAAAAAAAGAACAGTGTCCTAAACAGAGAGGAACGATGAAGTCTCTTATGGAACATCATTTGATGAAATGCTTTTATCCTTCCACAAATATATATAGTCTACAGTCTGCCCTACACTTGCAGGGCCTCTGGTCAAGAAGGGGAGTTACGGGAGACCAGGCTCGGAGCCATGCGGCAGCTCACCAAATCCGTAAGCCACACCCATGATGTAGGAGCAATCAATACTATTATTTGCACAGAAAAAGAAAGGTGTGAGGTCCCTCAGCTAACGAGGACCAGAAAAGCAGCCCCAGCTGGCTTCAGAGCCTATGCTCCTGCCATGAAAAACAATGTCTAATGCATTAGCTTCGTACTGCTGCTGTGAATGTTACCACAGACTTAGTGGCTTAAAACAACACACATGTATCATCATACAGTCCTGGAGATCAGAGGTCTGAAGTGGGTCTCACCAGGCTAAAATCAAGGTGTCGGCAGAGCTGCATTCCTTTCTGGCGACTCTAGGAGAGAATGTGTCTCCTTGTGTTTTCCACCTTCTAGAGGCTGCCACATTCTTTGACTCATGGCCCCTTCCTCCATCTTCAAAGCCAGATCAAATCTTTTTGATCCTGGCTCTACTGGACTCATGATTATGTTGGGCCCACCCAGCTAATCCGGGATAATCTCCTTATTTTAAGGTCAATCTATTAACCTGAATTCCATTTGCAACCTTAATTCCCCCTTGCCATGTAAACTAACATATCCACAGATTCCTAGGTTTAGGATGGAGACATATTTGGGGCCTTATCCTGCCTACCACAGCTGAATAGCAATTTTATCCACTCAAAAACTATTGAACACAAGCTATGTGTCAAGCACTGGTTTAGGTTTTGCTGGGGATACAGCAGTGAATGAAGAAGACAAAAATCCCTGACCTTGTGGAGTTTACACTCCAGGGGAGGGAGACAGACAATAAATGAAATAAATAAACAAATGTATCAGAAGTTAGATGGTGCTAACTGCTAAGAGGAAAGATAAATCAAGGAAGGGGATAGGCAGTGTGTCTGTATGGCTATTTTCGTCAGTGTACTGGACATCTGTAATTTGGTCCTCTCCCTGCCCTATGCCTTGCAGCTGATATCTGTGAACAACATGAAGGGTAACACTGGCTTCCTGTTGGGCATGGCTGGTGGGAAACACTTATAGAAGACCAGAAGGATGCAAATGAGGATCCCAAATGAGGGATCCCTCATCCCTCCTCCAAAAGCCTCAGCCCCTATTAGGAAGCTTTTCCCACATAGGCCACCCTGTTCCAAGAACACCTTCCTTCAGACCTACGAATGGCAACTGTGGCTGCCTTTACCTGCCCCAGGGGAATTCACTACCTCCTCTAGTTTCCCTATACCCTGTCCAAACCTTTGTAAATAGTACTTTATAAAACTCTCCTAACTAGAGGCTGTCATCTGTTTTCCTAGGAAGGATTTGCTGAGCTGGCAACATTTAGATAAAGCCCCAGAGAAGATAAGGTGGGAGACATGCAGATACCTGGTGGAAGAGCATTTGGGGCAAGGTAGCTGCAAATGCAAAGGCCCTGTGGTTAAAAACATGCATGATGCGTTTGAGAAACAGCAAGGAGGTTCTTTGTGGCTGGAGTGGGTAAGAGAGCATAGAATGGCCGGTGTGGTCACTGGGGTACATGGGATAGGACAGAAGTCAGATCATGTTGGGTCTTTGAAGAAGGTTCTGGGAGCGCTTTCCCTCTATCTCCTCAGAACTCCCCGTTGGATGCACACAGACCCTATGGCTTCCTACTGCCCTGGCAGCTCTCTGTCTGAGGGTCTTTGCTGGCCACAGGTATACAGTAGGCCCTTGTGCAGGTAGCAGACCAGGGAGTTAATGATCCTGGGAGTAGCCCCCAACCGATGTGGAGTTGGTGAATAAATACCTAGGTGCCTTGCCTCTTGGGTTTGACGGGTGTGAGGCATGATCTAGGCAGACTCTCAGAGATCCCCAGGAGGGTTGAGCTCCAGTTAGGGTCACAGTGGTAATTCCCTTATTAACACACCCTGTATTGGCTTCCTTCCTTTCTCCTGTCTCACTTCCCTGTTTATCTCCCCATGCTCCCAGAAGTCACCTCTCAAGTGAACTACTTATACTCAAGCCCTTGCCTCAGCATTGGCTTCTAGAGCATCCCAATGTAAGATACCCTGTAAGCCATTATTAGTCCTCGGGCCTCTAAGAGAGCGAGGTGAG
The DNA here is from genome assembly GCF_037043125.1 of Eumetopias jubatus. Classification (NCBI taxonomy): domain Eukaryota; kingdom Metazoa; phylum Chordata; class Mammalia; order Carnivora; family Otariidae; genus Eumetopias; species Eumetopias jubatus. The sequence continues at coordinate 46,592,344 of NW_028274816.1, forward strand.
CAACCACTGCAGTGTAGGGAGTGGAGGAGTGATATGGGCTGAAAGGGGCAAGAGAGAAGCAGGGAGACCAGCCAGATGCTACCGTAGTAGTTCAGAGGAGTGATGAAGGTGGGGGGAAGCTGTGCAAGTGGTCAGGAGTGGGTAGATTCTGGATACTCTTTTTTTAAAAAAATATTTTATTTATTTCTTTTATTTATTTGAGAGAGAGAGAGAGAGAGTGAGAAACAGCATGGGAGAGGAGAGGGTCAGAGGGAGAAGCAGGCTCCCCCGCAACCCAGGAGCCCAGCATGGGATTCGATCCCAGGACTCCAGGATCATGACCCGAGCCAAAGGCAGTCGCTTAACCAACTGAGCCACCCAGGCGCCCTATTCTGGATACTCTTTGAAGAGCCAATGTGATTGGCTGCCTGATCACCTGTGGGATATGAGAAACAGGAAGGTGTCTAGGGTGATTTCAAGGTTTTTGGCCTGAGCAAAGGAAGGATGGAGTTGCTTTTTACTGGGATGAGGAAGATTGTTTTGTGGAGAGCAAAACAACGAAGGCTGGGAGCGCAGTTTTGGATATGCTGAGCTGAGATGCCAATCAGACACGTGAGCAGAGATGCCAAGCAGGCAGATGGTCAGGGACACATGTAGGGAACTGAGGAAGGAGCCCAGGCTGCAGGTAGAAGTTGAGAGTCATCAGTAGATATATGGCATGTACAGTGAGGACTGGATAAAGTCTCCAAGGGAAGGAGTGTGGAAGAGAAAGGGCTGAGGTCCCAGGACTGAGTCCCAAGCCCCCAATATCCAGAAGTCAGGAGAAGAGGGGACCAGCAGAGGCATCCAGAAGGAGCAGCCAGAGATGGGGAAGGCAGGCCAGGAGATGGAGTGTGGAGGAAGGGATCAGCCTGCCAGATGCTGCTGATGAGGCAGGTGAGAGGCAGCCTGGGGCTCCTGGATCCAGCAGCGTGGGGCTCACAGTGACTTTTTTTTTTTTTTAAGATTTTATTTATTTATTTGACAGAGAGAGACACAGTGAGAGAGGGAATACAAGCAGTGGGAGTGGGAGAGGGAGAAGCAGGCTTCCCACCAAGCAGGGAGCCCGATGCGGGGCTCGATCCCAGGACCTGGAATCATGACCTGAGCCGAAGGCAAACGCTTAACGACTGAGCCACCCAGGCGCCCCCTCACAGTGATTTTAACACCAGCTCTAGCAAGTGGGATGAGGAGGCAAGAACCTAAAGGGAGATTATGCAAGAGAGAACAGGAGAGAAGTCAAAACAAACATTGGATGGCTCTTGAGGGAAAAGTCATCAAGTATTTTAAATTAATTTTGTTTCATTTTGAAATCATCCCAAATCTGCAAAAACAAGTTGCAAGTATGCAAGTTATTTTTCTGATGAACCATTTCATAGTAACTTGCTGGCATGATGCTCCATCACCCCCAAATACTTCAGTGTGTGTTTTCTACAAACAAGGACATTCTCCTATGTAACCATCACGTAGTCACCAACACCAGGAAAGTACATCAATATTCCTCTGACTCATTCAGGTTTTACCGATTGTTCCAGTAGCATCCTTATTAGCAAGGTGTTCAGTTCAGGATCGTGTGTTTACTTAGCACTCATATCTCTTTCCTTCTTCCATCTGGAAAAGTTCTGCCTTTCCTTACCTTTCACGTCCTTGACATTTTTGATGATTACAAGCCAGTTATTTTGTAGAAGGTCCCTCAACTTGGGCTTGTCTGATATTTTGTTTTTCATGGTGAGAGCAAGTTATGTTGACCTAGCAATTCGACTCTTAGAAATACACCCCCAAAGAACTGAAAACAGATGATGAAACAAATACTTATATGGCACCATTCACAATAGCCAATAGGTGGAAAGAACCCAGATATCTACCAATGGGTGAGAAGACAAAGAGTGGTACATCCACGCAATGGAATATTATTCAGCCACAAAAAGGAATGGGTACTGATACATGCTATGATGTGGATGAAATTCACAAGCAATATGTATAGGAAAAGATGTCAGTCACAGAAGACCACATACTGTACGATTCCATTTATAGGAAATATTTGGGATAAGTAAATCCATAGAGACAGTAAGCAGATTACTGGCTATGGGGGAGGGAGGGTGGGTAATGGGGATTAACTGCTTGATGAGTATGGGGTTTATTTTGCAGTAATGAAAGTATTTTGGAACTACATTGAGGTGGTGGTTGTACAACATTGTAAATATAGTGAGTGAGTGGCCCAGAAGTGTTCACTTTAAAACGGTTACATTATGCTATATAAAGTTCACCTCAATTTAAAAAAAAAAGATTCAAGGGCGCCTGGATGGCTCAGTTGGTTAAGCGTCTGCCTTTGGCTCAGGTCATGATCCCGGGGTCCTGGGATTGTGACACTGGCTCCTTGCTCAGTGGGGTGTCTGCTTCTCCCTCTCCCTCTGCAGCTCCCCCTGCTTGTGCTTTCTCTCTGTTGAAAAATAAATAAAATCTTTTAAATAAATAAATAAATAAAGATTCAGATCATGCGTCTATGGCAAGAATATCCAAGGAGGATATTCCCGTTCTTCCCATGATGTCCTATCAGGTGGCACATGCTTTCTACGGTGCTTACTTGGATCACTAGATTAAGGTGGTGTCTACTAGGCTTCTCCTCCATAAAAGTCACTCCTTTTCTCTTCGTAATTAATAGCACTTTGCAGGTAGCTACTTTGAAACTGGGTATTGCCTGTCCCTTATCGAATTTTCCATCTATTCATTTATCTGTTTAGGGAAGTGACTTCCCAGCCATTCATTTCTATTCTGTTCAAGGTGTTATAATCTTTTAAGTTCATTACTTATTTTGGTGTTGCAACCTCCCCAGATTTGGCCAGTGGGCGGCCCTCTACGTTGTTTTTGGACATTCTTTGGACATGGCCCATCATTTTTCAAGTACCTCCTTGCTGACTGGCACAACAAGCTCATCTTGTATTTTCCCTGCTCCAGTCCTGCAGTCAGTCCTTCTGGCAAAGAAAATTAGTTCATCCTAATGGAGAACTAATATTTAGAAACCGAGATATAGAGCTAGGCATACTCATTGCTATTGGGGTGGTGGTTTTCCCAGACCTTCTCAGTGGACAGTGCTAGGGAATTTATGTGTGCATGTGCACATATATACTCATGCTTTTATGCATATTATTTCTCTACATATAAAAAATCATGAGTTCTGGGGCGCCTGGGTGGCTCAGTCATTAGGTGTCTGCCTTCGGCTTGGGTAGTGATCCCACGGTCCCAGGATCCAGCTGTGCGTCGGGCTCCAGCCCCACGTCAGGCTCCTTGCTCAGTGGGAGACCTGCTTCTCCCTCTCCCACTCTCCCTGCTTGTGTTCCTTCTCTTGCTGTGTCTCTCTTGGTGAAATAAATAATCTTTAAAAAAAAAAATCATGAGTTCTTACCAATACTTCCAATTCCAACCCAACACCACATGTCTCAGTCTAGTGTTCTCCTGCTCATATCTGAAACTCTCTTTTCTAGCAGTGAGAAACATCACTCCCAGAGCCTTAAAATATCCAGTCACTGCCCTCCCCACAAGCCCTCAGATGCCTTCCTTATCCTGCTTGGGCTCTGACACATGTGCTAGGTCACACCCCTGCACAGATGCTCCCCTTCATCCAGTGTAGGTTCACACCCCCCCCACCCTGCACTGAGCTACTCTCCTGTGCAGATGTCCTTCTCACCTCTCAGGGTGGAAGCTCTACTTTGGACCACCGCAGATTCCTCCCTTGCTCAGCTCTACCTAATAAGTTTTAGCCTGAAGTGTTCAGAAACGAAAGAGAGAAAGGAAGAACTCTGATAAAACATCAAGCATAAAAAGCAGATGAACAGACCTTATACATTCTATATTTACAGCTTTAAATTTTGCATGGAAAAAATGTAGAAATTATACTAAAATTATCATTGGTATGGTTGTGGGTTAAAATTATGAAGGCCTTTTTTTTTTCTTTTCTATACTTCCCAAATTATCTGTAATATGGTTACATTACTTTTCAATTAAAATATTTCAAGGAAAACATAATTTAAATTGCACTTTCTAAATTGTCTCAAGCTGCATACAGCATGTTCAGGATCCATGCTAATAGTCCAAGAAGATGCCCACAATTTTAATAGAAGATCTGGAGAAGAGCAGTTTTATATCAAAGCAAACTGGGACCAGAATACAAAGTTCTCGTGAATTTTAAAAATAAGACCTGAGTTCCAGTTTTTTTTTGGGGGGGGGAACGATGCTTTTCCCTTCTTCTCCCTGTGTTGTAAGACTCAATATCATGTGCTGCCTTGACATCAGGAGGACCTCAAATGGCTTAATTTCAAGTTTCCTCCTCACCCTGCTCCTATAAATAAAGTTCCTCAGCCAGATAACCCTCCTTATCAAAGTGATCCCGCACAATCCCTGTTCATCCCTGATTTCAGTGCCCTACCAGCTCACAGAATTATTCAAACAAGCTAATCACATCCTCCTGCAGGAACCAGGGGGGTACCTCACTCTCTTGATACTATGGAGCCTGCCTCCCAAGGCCCCTGCTTGTTCATTCTATTCCCAAGTGCAACTCCCATGTGACCCTGTGTGGCATGTGGTGTCCTCCAGGCTATGAGTATGTGTGACTATTAAAATGTTATTGATCTCACTTGCCCAGTCTCAGCGGTTGTGTAATCAACCATCTTCACAACCGTAGGTCAGGAAGCCCTCCCTCACCAAGGGGGTAAAGAAGAGGTGATGAAAACCCTGCCCTCTAATTACAACTAAATATCCTGGAAGTTACTGAACAGAAAATGATTAGAAGACTCGTAAAGCTGGAAAGCAGAAGGTGGACCAGCGAGGGACCTCAAGACTTAAGGAACAACGGCGTAGTCAGTTCCCCAACGACTGGGTGCTGAAGATTCCGACAACTTAGAACCACTAAGAGGCATAAAAAAACAAAAACAAAAACAAAAACAACAAGGAAAGCCTGCTTTCACTGGGCAAAGGACAAGTAAAGGAAAAGCCCAAGAGAGACCTAGGGGGGAGCCCCAGTGGCTGCCCATGACAGAGCATTGGCAGGCGGTCTGATCCACCTGCAGCAGTGGTACAGTCAGAGTAGAGGCTGGTGCACCTACAGAACAGCTGGTCCAACTGCAGGAGCAGCGTCAGCTCTGTCTACTTACCCTCCATCTAGTGGCATTAAAAGACTCAGCAGCTTCTGTCCCCCATCTCCAACTCTCCCACTGAAGAGAGTGGCCCAACCCCACCAGGTAGCCCTGGGAATGATCCCAACAGATGACACCAACAGGGATTGGGCAGTAGCCCCAGCAGTTCTAGAAAAATTAAGCTAGATGACAAAAATCACAATGGAAGATTTCTGATAACCAAACCATCGTAAATGTATATATATACCAGAACCTGCATACTAAATCTAAACAGAGTGACTGCCCACTAAAACAGATTTAAATAGGTCGAGAGTGTCATAATATAATAACCAAACGTCCAGGATACAGTTGAAAATCACTCATCTTTCCAAAGAATCACAGTTTGAGTGAGAGAAGACAACTGACTCCAATACCTAGATGAATCAATGTCGGAACTACCTAACAAGAATTTTAAAGCATTATCATAAAAATGCTTCAGCAAACATTTGCAAATTCTCTTGAAACAAATGAAAAAAAAAATCTTAGCAAAAAGTAGCAGTAATTACAGAGAACCAAATGGAAATTACAAAACTGGAATATACAACTGAAAAGAAAAACCTGCTAGATGGACTCCATAGTAGAATGGAGATGACAGAGGATAGAAACAGTAAACTTGAAGACAGATCAATAGAATTTACTCAGTCTAAACAGCAGACAGAAAACAGACTGAAAAAGAAAATGACAGAGCCTCAGAGTTCTGTGGTAAAATAACAAAAGATGTAACATTCATACAATCAGAGTCCCAGAAGAGAAGAGGAAGAGTATGGGACTGAAAAAATATTTGAAGAAATATTATACAAAATAGAGTGGCTTAGTCTGTTGAGTGTCTGCCTTCAGTTCGGGTCATGATCCTGGGATCCTAGGATGGAGCCCCTCCTCTGTTACCCTGCTCAGTGGGGAGTTTGCTTCTCCCTCTCCCTCTGACTCTCCCCCTGCTCATGCTCTCTTGTGTGCACTCTCTCTCTCTCTGAGTAAATAAAAAATCTTAAAAAAAATAATAAATAATAAAAAATAAACCAACCCCATACCAAGATGGAACATAATCAAACTTCTAAAAACTAAAGACAAAGAAAAAGTCTTTTAAAAAGCTGGAAGGAAATGACACATTACCTGTCAAGGAACATCAATTAGAACGAGAATGTTTTTTTTTCTTCTGAAACCATGGGGGCCAGAAGTAAGTGGCATAATATTTTTCAAGTACTGAAAGAAAAGAGCCATCAACTGCACAATCCTCTATCCAGTAAAACTATCCTTCAGAAATGAAGAAAAAATAAAGTCATTCTTAGGAAAGCTTAGAGAACTTGTTGCTTGCAGATCTATCCTTGGAGGAAGTTCTCCAAACAGAAAGAAAATGATAATAGAAGAAGGCTGAGACATTCAGAAAAGAAAGAAAAACAATGCAATGGGTAAAAATTAAAGGTAAATACAACAAACTCTTCGTTGCCTCATGAGTTTCTTTAATCATATTTTGTGGTTAAAGTACAAGTTATAAAACTATCTGATGTGGTGTTCAATATAGAGAGAGGAAATGCTTAACATCATTATGTTTAAAAAGCAAGGATAGTAAAACAGATGGTTTTTACACTTCACTTGAAGTGGTCAAACATCGACACCAGTAGACTGTGATATGTTATGTATGTATATAGTGATATCTACAGCAACTCTAAAGAAAACTATACAAAGCAATATACTCAAAAAATCATAAAGAAATCAAAATGAAACTAAAAATGCTCAAATAGCCAACAGGAAGGTAAGAACAAAGAAGCAGAAGGACAAGAATCAGAGGCAACAAACAGAAAACAAATAATAAAATGGCAGACTTAAGCTCTAACATATCAATAAATACTTTAAAAATAAATGCTCTAAATTCACAAATTAAAAGACAGAGATTGACAGAGTATGTTAAAACACAGACACGGGGGCGCCTGGGTGGCTCAGTCGTTAAGTATCTGCCTTTGACTCAGGTCATGATCCCAGCTTCCTGGGATCGAGCCCTTGCTCCGCAGGAAGCCTGTTTCTCCCTCTCCCATTCCCTCTGTTTGTGTTCCTGCTTTCGCTATCTCTCTCTCTCTGTCAAATAAATAAATAAAATCTTTAAAAAAAAAGAAAACCACAGACACATACCCACAGACGCGTGCGCACACAAACACACACAACCACAACCCAAGGATATACTGTCTACAAGAAATTTTTTTCAAACGTAATGACATACAGAGGTTAAAAATAAAAGGATGAAAAATATATACCATGCAAACACTAATTTTTTTTTAAATTGGCAATATTTTTTGGATTTAACACCAAAAGCAAGGCAACAAAGCTAAAACTAATCAAGTGGGAATGCATCAAACTAAAAAGCTTCTGCACAGCAAAAGAAACCACCCAACAAAATGAAAACGTAACCTATGGAATTGGAAGAAAATATTTGCAAATTATATATCTGATAAGGGGTCAATATCCACAATATATAAAGAGCTCATATAATTAAAAACAAACCAAAACACAAAACCCTACAAACAATCCAATTAAAAAATGGGCAGAGGATCTGAATACACATTTTCTAAAGAAGACATATGACATACAAATGGCCAACAGGTACGTGAAAAGGGGCTCAACATGACTAATTATCAGGGAAATGCAAATCAAAATCACAATAAGGTTACCTCACACCTGTTAGAATGGCTATCATCAAAAAGATAAGAGAAAACCAATGCTGATGAGGGTGTGAAGAAAAGGGAATCCTTGTACAATTCACCTGTCGGTGGGATTGTAAGCTGGTACAGCTACTATGGAAAACAGTATGGAGGATCCTCAAACAATTAAAAATAGAACTACCATATGATCCAGAAATTCTGCTTCTGAGTATTTATCTGCAGAAAATGAAAACACAAACTCCAAAAGATATATGAACCCCCATGTTCATTGCAGCATTGTTTACACTAGCCAAGACATGGAAGAAACCTAAGTGTACACTGATAGATAGATGGATAAAGAAAATACGGTATGGCTACACAATGGAATATAATTTTGCCATAAAAAAGAATGAAATCTTGTCATTTGTGACATCATGGATGACCCTTTGAAGGCATTATGCTGAGCAAAATAAGTCAGACAGAGAACGACAAATACAACACGATCTCACTTATATATGGAATCCAAACAAGCAAACAAAGAAAATATACCAAACTCATAGATACAACAGATTGGTAGCTATCAGAGGCAGGAGGTGGACATGGGGGAAATGGGTGAAGGTGGTCCTTCTAGTTATAAACTTCTGCTTATAAAATAAATTAGTCCTGAGGATGTAATGTTCAGCCTGGTCACCATAGTTAGCAATACTATATTTTTTATTTGTAAGTTGCTAAAAGAGTAGATATTAACAGTTCTCATCACAAGAAAAAAAACTGTGACTATGTGTGGTGATGGATGTTAATTAGACTTTTTTTCTGGTGAACACTGCAATATATACAAATATCAAATTATTATGTTATAGATCTGAATCTAATATAATGTTAAATGTCAATTATATCTCAATAAAAATAAAACAATGGAAGAGATATATCATGCAAACATTAACTTAAAAAAACAGGAGTGGCTATATTAATAATATATAAAGTAGACTTCAGAACAAATAAAGTTACTGAGCACAAAAAGGAACATATCTTAATCCACCAGAAGATCTAGCTAACCTTAATGTATGTGCACCAAACAACAGAGGCTCAAAATACATGAAACAAAAACTGACAGATCTAAAAGAAGAAATAGACAAATTCACAATTATAGTTGGGGACTTTAACACTCCACTCAGCAAATAATTGACACACTAGACAGAAAATCAGCAAACGTAACTATGAACCAGCAGGATCTATTTGCCAGGTATAGAATATTCCACCCAACAACAGCAGAACAATTATTTCTAAGTACCATGAAGCATTCACCAAGATAGACCATATCTTGGGTCATAAAACAAACCTTAACAAATTTAAAAGAATTGAAATCATACAGAGTATGTTTTCTGACCATAATGGAACCAAACCAGCAATCAATAACAGAAAGTCCAACAAGAAAATCTCCAAACACTTTGAAATTAAACAACATACTTCTGAATAATCCATGGGCCAAAAAGGAATTCCCAAAAGAAATTAACAAAACTGAGTGAAAATGAAAACACAACATTTCAAAATTTGTGAGAGGCAGCTAAAGAAGTGATAAGAAGAGAATTATAGCACTAAATGCTTACACTTTAAAAAGGAAAAAGTCTTGGGCGCCTGGGTGGCTCAGTTGGTTAAGCGACTGCCTTCGGCTCAGGTCATGATCCTGGAGTCCCGGGATCGAGTCCCACACCGGGCTCCCTGCTCAGCAGGGAGTCTGCTTCTCCCTCTGACCCTCTTCCCTCTCATGCTCTCTATCTCTCATTCTCTCTCTCTCAAATAAATAAATAAATAAATCTTTAAAAAAAAATAAAAAAATAAAAAGGAAAAAGTCTCAAACCAATCCTCTAAGCTCCCATCTCAAGAACCTAGAAAAAGAAATTAAAAGTATACAAATTGGGATGGCAGAAATAAGACATTCTCTATTTGCAGATGACATGTCATCAGTGAGTAAAATCCCAAAGAACTTAAAAAAAAAAAACACAAAACACAAACGTTTAGAATAAGTGAGTTCAGTGAAGTTGCAGGAGATAAGATCAACATGTAAAAATCAATTGCATTTCTGTATACTAACAATTGCATTTCTGTATACTAACAAATGGAAACCAAAATTTAAAAATGCAATGCCATTTAAAATTGCTCCAAAAAATTAAATAGATATAAATCTAGCAAATCATGTACAAGATCTGTATGATGAAAATTACAAAATGCTGATGAAAGAAATCAAAAGATGTAAATATGTGAAAAGTCATACTATGTTCATTGATTGGAAGACTCAACATAGAAAAAATGTCTGGTCTCCTTAAAATAATTTATAGGTTTAATGCAACTCCTATCAAATTATCTGTAAGGTTTTTTTGAGACATAGACAGAATTATTTGAAAATTTATAGGGAAAGACACAGGCCCTAGCTTGGCCGAAACCATTTGAAAAAGAATACAGTGGGAGAAAACATTCTCCTTGATGCTAAGGTTCACTACATAGATACAGTAATTAACATAGGGTGGCTATTGGCAGAGGGAGAGACAAATAGCAGAACAGAGTAGAAAACACAAAAATAGACCCACACAAATATGCCCAATTCATATTTGGCAAAGGAGAAAAAGCAATCCATTGGAGGGTTTGCCTTTTCAATAAATGGTGCTGGAGCAATTGGACATTCATAGGCAAAAAAACAAAACAAAAAGGGAGAGAGAGAGAAAGAAATAAACCTTGACTTAAATTTCATTCCTCATACAAAAATTAACTCCAAATGGATCATGAACTTAAATGTAAAATGTAAGCTTACAAAACATCTAGAAAAAATACAGGAAGAAAAGTTCAGGACCCAGAATGAAGCAAACGTTCTTAGAATGAAATTAAAAGCAAGATCCATAAAAGGAAAATTTGATAAAATAAACCTCATCAAAATTAAAATGAAAAACCTATGCTCTGCATAAAATTCAGGATGAAAAAGGCAAATTACAGACTGGAAGAAAATATTTGCAAATTACTAATTTGACAAAGGACTACTATCTAGAATATATAAAGAGCTCTCAAAACTCAACAGTTTAAAAACTCATAACAATGCAATTAAAAAAGGAGGAAAACCCTATACAGACATTTCACTGAAAAGGACATACAGATGGCAAATAAGTACATAAAGAAAACTCAACATTGGATAATGTATGGAATTGTTGAATCACTCTATTGTACCCCTGAAACTACTATAACACTGTATGTTAACTATACTGGAATTAAAATAAAAACTTAAAAAAATGCTCAACACCACTGGCTGTTAGAGAAATTTAAATTTAAAGCACACTGAGATATTACTATACACCTAAAATGTGTAAATACCTGAAATAAAAATGCTGGTGAATGTGTGGCAAAACTGAATGACTCATACAATTGCTAGTGGGAAAATTTCAGCCACGCTGAAAATTAGTTTGACAATTCCTTTTAAAACTAGAAGTGGACTTACCATACAACCCAGCAATTACACTCCTGGGTGTTTATCCCAGAAAAATGAAAACTTATTTTTATGAAGAAATTCGTACGTGAGTGTTCATAAAAGCTTTATTCATAACAGCTCCAACTGGGAACCTACCCACATGTCCTTCAGTGGGTAAAGAGTTAAACAAACTTAGATACATCCATCTCATGAAATACTACTCAGCAATAAAAAAGAATGATCTGTTGGAACACACAACAACTTGGATGGAACTGAGGAAATTATCTTGAAAGAAAAAGTTAATCTTGAAAGAATGATACTGCCTGATCCCACTCATATAACATTTTTAAAATAACGTAATTACAGAGACTGAAAATAGATTAGTGGTTGCCAGAAGGGATGAAGGGAATGGGGAAGAAGGGGTGGGAATGTCTATAAAGAGGTAGTTCCAGTGATGATGGTACAGTTAATTATCTTGACTGGGATGGTGGTTACATAAAGCTGTTCATGTGATAAAATAGCATAGACACACACACACACACACACACACACAAAGAAGTGCATATATAACTGGTGAAATCTGAACAACTCTCTGAATGGTACCAATATCAGTTTCCTAGTGTTCTGTTAAATATAATTATGGAAGATATCACCTCTGGGGGAAACTGAGTGAAGCATAGGCAGGCCTGCCCTATACATTTCTTTGCAACTTCCTATGACTCTGTAATTATTTCAAAATAAACATTTTTAAAAAATAAAAACAAAAACTTGAGGCTTTGGGCCCACTCTGCATACCCTGGGGCTTCTCAGAGTTCGGGAGGTTTGTCTCCATGATCTGTTTCCTGCTCTGAAAGGAGCTCTCCATTTTATCGATGCCCCTGGCATAGCACCTATGAGGTGCTCAATAAATGTCTGTTGAAGAAACTCACATGACTCCCATGATGCAAACATGGAAAGAACACCAAACAGGAGTCTACCCCTTTGACATTTTCAGTAGGCAAGTGCGGGAGTGCAGAGCTGAGGTGCTGGGGATGCAGAGGGGTCATTGTCAATTTTTCTAGAGGGCAGGTGAAGGACGGGTTACTGTTGAAGAAGTGTATCAGAAACCAGGTGAGGCCAAAGACCCAGAAAAGTCGTGGTGGGCAGTGGGGACATCAGGAGAAGCAGGAAGGGGTGGTGGGGTCTGCCACCACATGGCCTTGAGAGAAGCAGGAGCTCTGGCACACACAGCACTTTTAGGGTTCCAGCTGTGGGCAACATCCCCAGAGGGGCAGCCTTCTGGCTTCCAGTCCCCATCCCCTGAACCTAGGGGCTTATGCCAAGGCTGTGGGGGGCAGGGGTTGTCTTTTTTTTTTTTTTCATTCTCTCCATCTTCTTTCTCCCTCATCATGGCGTACACTGCCTTCTTTCTCTTCTTCCAGTTACAAAACAAGAGCTCCCGTGCATACATAGCAATCAATGCAAGCAGGTATTGAGGAGATGAGAGTAGAGGATCTGAGTGGACCTTTCACAGGGGCTCAGGACACAGGACCTCCTGAATTGTAAACAGACCCGCTCTGTTGTAAACAGACCTCATCTCTGTTCTTGGCACCCATTGTGGGCCTGACTCTGGCCAGGGGCAGTGACAGGGAGCATACCCTCACCTTCTCCACTCTCAGTGACTTTTAGAGAGGGAAATGCTACCCAAGTGACTGCAGAACAAATTCTAGTATGTGCATGGGAGATCTGTTTCTGCTGGAACTGCTGGCAACTTCCTTACCTCTGGAAAAGCCTACAAAGGAAACAGATGCCCAGGAGAGAGAGCTGAGGGCTGGGGGAGGAGTCTGAGACATGATGAGGGTCTCTCCTGCCTCCAGCCATGTCTGAAGCAGCCTGCTCCACTGCCCCTGGGCTTTTCAGTTATTTGAGCAAACGTATTTCCTGTTCTGTCTTAAGGCAGTTTGAACTGGGTTTTTTCTGCTTTGCAACATAGAGTCCTGACTGATAAAAGGATTATCTACACTAGTATTGTCATGGGCCCAGTTTAGCCAGCCAAACATGATGTAAATGTGGATTTCCAGGAACACATCTACTGCCTAACATAATAGGGAAAACTCCCCCATCACTATGAGAAACTAGGAAAGAGTGTGAGACCAACCCTCAGTTTCCTGTGAAGAGAAATCTCATCTGAGGAGTAGAGAGGGAGCAGAACTGAGTGGAACGATGTTAATGATACCGTCTCAGAATTTCAGGGGCTAAAGATGAGGGTGAGTTTGAGGCAGTCATTAAAACTTCTAAGAAATATATTCAGCCCTGGAATCCCCAGTTTAGGATTTAGAATTTACGCCCACAGTGGCCCAAGGGAGATAGGTAAGAAACAGAAAAAATGGTAAAGATCTAACTAATATTCATAATTTTGAGGGGTGATTTCACCTAAAAAGGAAGAGCAAGAAGTCATGAAAATAGAATAATCGGGAGACAGAAATATTCTTGGAAATGAAAAATAGATTGTTTTCCTATGAATCTATGAGAAAAGAACAGGCAAGTTTGAAAAAGAAGATAATTATAAGCCAATCTTATTCATTAACATACACACAAAAATACTGATCAAATGTTACAAACTGAGTGAAGCCGTGGAAAGCCCATCATAACCAAGTAGGGTTTAACCCAATAACATATGAAAGCTTTATCATTAGAAAAATATTGATGCAATTAACTAAAAATAGATCAAAGAAAAAAAGAAACATATGATCACCTCAACAGATGCAGAAGTATTTGATAAAATTCTATATGCACTCATTATAAAAATTAGGATAAAAGAACTACAGCCAAAAACCTACAGCAAACATTATACCAAATGGTAAAATCCCAGAAATTTTTCCTTTAAAGTCAGACACATGGGGTGCCTGGGTGGCTCAGTAGGTTGAGCATCTGCCTCTGGCTCTGGTCATGATCCCAGGAGCCTGGAATTGAGCCCTGCATTGGGCTCCCTGCTCAGTGGGGAGTCTCCTTCTCCCCCCCCAACCCCTGCTCATTCTCTCTCTCTCACTTTCTCAAATAAATAAATAAAATCTTAAAAAACATAAAATCAGAAACATGATGAGGGTGCTTATTATGACTGATCCTATTTAACTCTGTACTGGCAGTTCCCGCCACCCCAGTAAGAAAAGAAAGAAGAAGTAAAAGGATTGGAGACATTATAATCATCTACATGGGGATAAAAGCTGGAAAGAAGTAGAACTAATGAGAGAGTTCAGCAAACTTGCTGTAAACCTATTCAGTATACAAAAATGGCATGGCTTGATGCCAGCAACACACTATTAGAAAAAACAATTTTTAAAAATCCCATTCACAACCACAACAAAACCCTCAAAACATAGGGATAAATTCAACCAAACACATGCAAAATATTATGGAGAAAAACTTTACAGAAGGACATAATAAAATACTTAAATAAATGGAGAGATATATACAGTGTTCACTGATGGAAAGATGGCATCATGAAAACATTGAATTTTCCCATATAAGCATATAAACACAATGCATTTCCAATTAAAATGCCAACACTTTTTAGTGTGCAGTTTGAAACATTGATCTTAGAAGTTACATGGAAAAGCAAAAGGTAACAAATAGACAAGAAAATTATAACATAACAATAAAAAACTTAAAAAAAATTATTAAAAAAACCAACAACAACAGAGAAGTAGGGCTTGCTCTACCAGAAATCAAGGCTTATTACAAAATTATGGTAATTAAATCAATAAGGTACTAGCTTGGGGTAGTAAAGAAGAACCAAAGGAGAAAAACAGAATGAACTGATGAATGTAAATACAAAAACTTGGTATATGACAGAGGTGACTTTACAATGAGTGGGGAAAAGGAACTATTCAGTAAGTGTTGTTGGGACTACTGGCTACACATACAGAAAAAAATAAAATCACCTTCCCCTACCATTTCACACTATATATAAAAATAAATTCCAGAAGGACTGAAGTCCTAAGTGTATAAAGCAAAATGTAAAATCTTTTCAAAAGACAATATAGGTGAATTTCTGCTTCTGGTCATCATACATTATAAACAATTAGAAAACTGGACAAAATATATGAATCAACTGTTTTCTGACATCAAACAACAAGCAGTGAAGGACTGTAATGTCTGAGAGAATGGAAACAAATGAAGTGGGGTCTTATAATTACTTTGGCTTTCTGCTTGGAGGCACTCTCTGGACTCTGCTACAGGGGAAGGAATTCAAACAGAGCATGGCACTCCTATTCAATTGAGAAGACAGAGCAGAGTTCAGAGAGGCTAAGGGGACTGGAGTTTGCAGGGCACAATACAGGAGAGGAAGGAGCTTTGCACAGAAAAATCCCTAGAAATATGCATAGGTATCCTCTTCATTCTTCAGTTGCAACTAACTTGTGCCTGGAGTGAGACTCAAAGAGGCTGGATTAAGGACCAACTACCAGGGAAAGAACCACTCCAGGAAGCAATAAATGGAATAATTCCATACAGAGAGCAATAAGTGGAACAATTCTCTCACAGAGAGCTGGGAGATATCAGAATTCTAACAGGCAGAGTGAAGAGAATTTATTGAACACTGAGGCCATTCAGTAGGTACCCCAGAAGGAACACTGTGTGATATTAAAGCTAAACTAGCCCTAGCATAAAGACTATTCTAGACCCACCCTAACAAATTTTAAAAACATGCTTTAAATGGTTCACAGGTTACTTAGTTGGCTGCCAAAACAAAACTTAACTCTCTTTAAAAGAAGACAACAAAATCCAGTCACTAAACAATGTCTAGCATCTAATATAAAATTACAAGTCATGTGAAAATGTGATCTAGAACCATGAGAAAAATGGAGTAAATACAACAGAAACAACAATGATAAAACTATTATAGAAAAATTTCAACAGTTATTTTTAAAAAGTAAAGGATTTAATGGGAATATAATGGGACTATGGAATACATAAAAGAACCAAATACAACTTCTGAAAATGAAAAATACAGATTTGAAATGAAAATTTCATTAGATGAGGGCGCCTGGGTGGCTCAGTTGGTTAAGCGACTGCCTTCGGCTCAGGTCATGATCCTGGAGTCCCTGGATCGAGTCCCGCATCAGGCTCCCTGCTCAGCGGGGAGTCTGCTTCTCCCTCTGACCCTCTTACCTCTCGTGCTCTCTCTCATTCTCTCTCTCTCAAATAAATAAATAAATAAAATCTTTAAAAAAAAAAGAAAATTTCATTAGATGAGATTAATATCAGAATAGACAACAAAGAAGATAAAAATAGGCAAACATGAAGACATTAGATTTGAATACATAGAATAGCAGCAAAGTGAAGCAGAAAGAAAAAAACTTAAAAAAAAAATGAACAGACTCTTAGACACCTGTGGAACAATATCAAGCAGTCTAACACATCCAGACATGGAAACAAATAAGGAAGAGGAGGAGGGACTTTTTTGGGAGAAGTAATGATCCAAAACATCCCAGATTTGATGAAAAGTGTCCACCCATACATAAAAGAATCTCAAAAACCCCAAACAGAATACGCATAAACAAATCATACTTAAATAGCTGAAAACAAATAATGAGGCAACTAATTATTTATTTATTTAAAAGGCACACTACAACATTACATATGGAGATTACAAAGATAGTAGTTAATGCTGACTTCTGGTCAGAAACAAGTGATCAAGAAGAAAATGCATTAACATCTTTGAATGCTGAAAGAAAAAAATTTCAATTTCTAATTCTACATCTGAAAAGTAATCTTCAAAACTGTTTGTCCAAATCTGTCTTTATTTTACTTTAATTTTGAAGGTTACTTTTGCTGGATATAGAATTATACATTGATCTTTTTTTTCTTTCACCATTTCAGAGAATATGTCACTAGCAGACCTTCGCATTAAGAAATGATAAAAGAAGTTCTACAGCTGAAGGAATAGGACACTAAATGGAAATCTGATTAACACAAAGGAGGAAAGAGAGGCAGAAAAGTAAACAGGTTGATAAATATAAGCCTTCCCTTTTCTTGTTTTTTAAAATATTTCTTTAAAAGATATTTGACATTTTAGGGCACCTGGGTGGCTCAGTTGGTTAAGCAACTGCCTTCGGCTCAGGTCATGATCCTGGAGTCCCAGGATCGAGTCCGCATTGGGCTCCCTGCTCGGCGGGGAGTCTGCTTCTCCCTCTGACTCTCCCCCATCTCATGTGCTCTCTCTCTCGCTCTCATTCTCTCTCTCTCTCAAATAAATAAATAAAATCTTTAAAAAAAATAAAAAAATAAAAGATATTTGACATTTTAAAGCAGAATTTGAGGTTTATAACACATATAGAAGTAAATTATATGATAACAACTGCACAAAGCACATGAAGAGGTAAAAAGGAAGTATGATATTGAACTATGTATTACGCATACACAATGTATGGTTCTTACACTGTACATAAAATAGTTTAATATCACTAGAAGCCAGACTGTGATAAGTAAGATGCACACACAAAAAAAACCCTAGAACATGACAAAAAATAAAATGAAGAAGTGTAGTTAATCAGTCAATATAGAGTAGAATAATAAAAATACTTAATCGAAAAGAAGACAGGAGAGAGGAACAAAAGAACAATGAATATGGAACAAAAAGAAAACAAATAGTAAGATGGTAGACTTAAACCTAACCATATAAATAATTAAATATAAATGGTCTAAACACTAAAAGGCAGAGATTGTCATACTGGATTAAAAACCAAGATAAAATTATATGCTATTTAAGAAAGACTTTAAATACAAAAACACAGATAGGTTAAAAGTAAAAAAAGAAAAATATATATCATTCAAATACACATAAGAAACCTGAAGTAGCTACATTAATATCATACAATGTAGAAAATATTATTGCAGATAAAAAAGAACACTACATAATGATGAAAGGATCACTCCATCAAGAAGACATAAG
Organism: Eumetopias jubatus; assembly: GCF_037043125.1. Lineage (NCBI taxonomy): Eukaryota > Metazoa > Chordata > Mammalia > Carnivora > Otariidae > Eumetopias > Eumetopias jubatus. Next base: position 46,610,542 of record NW_028274816.1, read on the forward strand.
TATTATATGTACTTAATAACACAGATTCAAAATGCATGAAACAAAAATTAACTAAAAGGAGAAATAGATAAAATTACAATCATAGTTGGAGATTTCTATATTCCTCTCTCAATAATTGATAATATAAGAAAACAGAATATCAGTAAGGATACAGAGAACTTGAACAGTATTATCAGCCATCTTGACATAATTGACAGAGAACATTACATTTAATAATAGAAGAATACACAGTCTTTTCTTTTAAAAAAATTTATTTATTTGAGACAGAGTGTGCACACACACGTGTGAGTAGGGGGAGGGGGAAATGGAGGGAGAGGGAAAGGGAGAAATCCCAAGCAGATTCCACACTGAGTGGAGAGCCAGGCCTGGGGCTGGATCCCATGACCCTGAGACCATGACCTGAGCCAAAACCAAGAGTCCAATGTTTAACCAACTGAGCCACCCAGGTGCCCCAGAATATAGTCTTATCAAGTGCATATGGATCATTCACCAAAATAAACTATTGCTGTTATATAACACAAGTCTCAATAAATTTTAAAGGATTGAAATCATAGATGTTTTCTAACCACAAAATATTAAATTAAAAATCAGTAACAATAATATATCTATTCACAAATATTTGGAAATTAAGTAATACAGTTTTAAATAATCCACGAGTAAAGAAGAAATTGCAAAAAACTAGATAATGTGTTGAACTGAATAATAATGGAAATGTAACATACTAAATTATTGGTACACAGCTAATGTGGAGTGGAGTGCACCTAAATGGTGCTTAGGAAAACTAAGAGCTTTCAATGCATATATTTAGAAAAGAAAGTCTAAAGTCAGTGATCTAGGCTACCACCTTAAGAAGCTAGAAAAAGAAGAGCAAATTAAACCCAAAGGAAGAAGAAGGAAGGAAATAATATAAATAAGAGTGGAAATCAATAAAATTAAAAATGGACAAATAGTTTTACCTGGCTGGCTCAGTCGGGAGAGCATGCAATTCTTGATCTCAGGGTCATAAGTTCAAGCTCCATGTTGGGTGTAGAGATTAATTAAAAAAAAAAAAAAGTAAACTTAAGAAAATGGACAAATACTAGAGAAAGTCAATAAAATCAAAACCAGATTCTTTGAAAACCTCAATAAAACCTATAAACTCATAGTTAAACTGATCACAAAAAAAGAATTATGACACAATTACCAACATTAGGTATAAAAGAGGAGTCATCATTAAAGATCTTATAGACATTAAAAGAATAATAAGGAAATATAAAAACTTTGATGTCAAGAAATCTGAAAATATAAATGAACTGGACAAACTCCTTGAAAAATACAAAGCTTCAAAATTGACCCAGGAAAAAATAGAAAGTCTGAATAGTCCTCCATCTGCTTTGAAATTTTTGTTAATTAATAACTTTTAAAACTTCTAACAAAGAAAATTCCAAACCAAGGTGGCTTCACTGGGAACCTTCTCTCAAAAACTGAAGGAAGAAATCATTCATAAGTATACATAAATTCTTTCAGAAAATAGAGAAGGAGGGAATACTTCCCAACTCATTTTATATATTAACCTGTTAAATAAAACCAAACAAAGACTTTACAGGAAAACTCCAGACTGCTACCCCTCATTAACATAGATGTATAAGTCTTCAACAAAATATTAGCAAATTCACTCCAACAATAGATGACCAAGTGAGGTTTACCCCAGAAATGAGAGGTTGGTTTATCATTTCAAAATTAAACAATGTAATTAACTGTATTAACAGAATAGAAGAGAAAAATCCATATAATCATCTTAATAGATGCAAAAAGAAGCTTTGACAAAATTCATCATTCATTCATGAAAAGAAAATTCTCAGCAATCTGGGACTATAAAGGAATTTCTTCAACCCAAGAAAGGGCATCTGAAGGAAGCTCTAGCCAACATCACACTTAATGATGAGAGATGGGAAGCTTTCATCCTAAGATCAGGAATAACAAGATGCCCATTCTTACCACTTCTTTTCAACATTGCAATGAATATCTTAGTCAATTCAATGAGGCAAGAAAATGAAATTTATTATTTTCAAAAATTGGAGTATAGTTGACACATGATGTTACATTAGTTTCAGGTATGCAACATAGTGATTCCACACCTCTACATGTCATGCTATGCTCATCACAAGTGTAGCTGCGGTCTGTCAGCATGCCATGCTATTATGATATACCATTGACTACATTCTGTATGCTGTACCTTTCATTCCATAACTGAAAGTCTGTATCTCCCACTTCTCTTCATTCATTTTGCCCATTTCCCCTTCTCTTCTGGAGAAAATGAAATTGAAAAATTAGACAGCTTATATAGAAAGAAAAAATATTTCTTTCTTCAAAGGTGACATATAGTGTACATTTAAAAAATCCTAAGGAATGTACAAAAGCCTTCTAGAAATAATAAGTAAATTTAGTAAAGCCTCAGAGTTCAATCTCAATGTAAAACAAAACAAAACAAAACAAAAAATCCCAGGTTTTCTCTGAACACTAGCAGCAAAGAATTGAAAAGAAAAAAATTTTTAAATTGATAATAGCACCTAAAACCATGAAATTATATAGGCCTAACTTTAACAAAAGATTTGCAAGACCTTATACTTAAAACTACAAAAACAATTTTTTTAGGTTTTTCTTTTTTTTTAAAGATTTTTGAAATTTATTTTTTTGACAGAGAGAGACACGGAGAGAGAGAGAGAACACAAGCAGGAAGAGTGGGAGAGGGAGAACAGGCTTCCCATGGAGAGGGGAGCCCAATTAGGGGCTTGATCCCAAGACCCTGGGATCATGACCTGAGCCAAAGGCAGACGCTTAATGACTGAGCCACCCAGATGCCCCAAAAAGTTGATGAGACAAATTAAAGAAGATCTAAGTAAGTCGAGAAGTGGAATATGTCTCCTTCCATGTTCATAAATTGGAAACTTAATATTGCTAAAATGTCAGTTCTCTTCAGGTGGATCTACAGATTTAAAACAATCCCAAAAGAAATGTCAGTAGGCTTTTTTTGCTTGGGTTGAAGTTGACAAGCTGATTCTGAAATTTATATAGAAGTATGAAGACCTAGAACATCCAAAATGACTTTGAAAAAAAGATGAGAAAAGTTGTAGGACTTTCCTAAGGGATATCGAGACTTTCGGTAAAACTATAATAATCAAGACCATGGGGTGCTGGTGTCAGGACAGATCTGTAGATACAGATTCTGAAGTGTACATCAGAACAGAGGTCCAGGGGCGCCTGGGTGGCTCAGTCGGTTAAGTGTCTGCCTTCGGCTCAGGTCATGATCCCAGAGTTCTGGGATGGAGCCCCACATCGGGCTCCCTGCTCAGCAGGGAGTCTGCTTCTCCCTCTGCCCCCCACCCTGCTCATGCTCTCTCTCTCTCATTCCCTGTCTCTCTCTCAAATAAATAAATAAAATTATTTTTAAAAAAAGAACAGAGGTCCAGAAATAGACCCTCACTTATATGGTTACTTGATTTTTGACACCATGGTTAAGGTTATTTGACTGGGAAAATGACAGTCTTTACAGGAAATGGTGGCAGAACACTTGGACATCCATATGAAAAAAATGAGCTTTAACCCTTACCTCACAATCTACACAAAAATTCGCTTGAAAAAATTAATAAACCTAAATGTAAACTATAAAACTATAAAACTTCTAGAAGTAAATACAGGAGAAAATCTTTGTGAACTTGAGGTAGGCAAAGATGTGTTAGACAAGACACATATTTTTGTAGAAAAAGAAATTTAAGTAAATTAGACTTCATCAAAATGAAAAAACTTCTGCTCTCTGAAAGACACTGTTTAGAAAATAAAAATCCAAGGCATAAACTGAGAGAAAATATTCCCTTTTTTTTAAATTTTTTATTGTTATGTTAATCACCATATATTACATCATTTGTTTTGGTATACTGTTCCATGATTCATTGTTTGTTCATAACACCCAGTGCTCCATGCAGAATGTGCCCTCTTTAATACCCATCACCAGGCTAACCCATCCCCCTACTCTCCTCCCCTCTAGAACCTTCAGTTTGTTTTTCAGAGTCTATCATCTCTCCTGGTTCGTCTCCCCCTCTGACTTACTCCCCTTCATTCTTCCTCTCCTGCTATCTTCTTCTTTTTCTTTTTTCTTAAAATATGTTGCGTTATTTGTTTCAGAAGTACAGATCTGTGATTCAACAGTCTTGCACAATTCACAGCACTCACCGTAGCACATACCCTCCCCAATGTCTATCACCCAGCCACCCCATCCCTCCCACCCCCAACCACTCCAGTAACACTCAGTTTGTTCCTGAGATTAAGAATTCCTCATATCAGTGAGGTCATATGATACATGTCTTTCTCTGATTGACTTATTTCACTAAGCATAACACCCTCCAGTTCCATCCACGTCATTGCAAATGGCAAGATCTCATTCCTTTTGATGGCTGCATAATATTCCATTGTGTATATATACCACTTCTTCTTTATCCATTCATCTGTTGATGGACATCTTGGCTCTTTCCACAGTTTGGCTATTGTGGACATTGCTGCTATAAACATTGGGGTGCACGTACCCGTTCGGGTCCCTACATTTGTATCTTTGGGGTAAATACCCAGTAGTGCAATTGCTGGATCGAATGGTATCTCTAATTTCAACTGTTTGAGGAACCTCCACACAGTTTTCCAGAGTGGTTGCACCAGCTTGCATTCCCACCAACAGTGTAGGAGGGTTCCCCTTTCTCCACATCCCCGCCAACATCTGTCGTTCCCTGACTTGTTAATTTTAGCCATTCTGACGGATGTGAGGTGGTATCTCATTGAGGTTTTGATTTGGATTTCCCTGATGCCGAGCAATGTTGAGCACTTTTTCATGTGCCTGTTGGCCATTTGGATGTCTTCTCTGGAAAAATGTCTGTTCATGTCTTCTGCCCATTTCTTGATTGGATTATTTGTTCTTTGGGTGTTGAGTTTGATAAGTTCTTTATAGATTTTGGATACTAGCCCTTTATCTGATATGTCATTTGCAAATATTTTCTCCCATTCTGTCGGTTGTCTTTTGGTTTTGTGGACTGTTTCTTTTGCTGTGCAAAAGCTTTTTATCTTGATGAAATCCCCATAGTTCATTTTTGCCCTGGCTTCCCGTGCCTTTGGTGATGTTTCTAGGAAGAAGTTGCTGCGGCTGAGGTAGAAGAGGTTGCTACCTGTGTTCTCCTTTAGGATTTTGATGGACTCCTGTCTCACGTTTAGGTCTTTCAACCATTTGGAGTCTATTTTTGTGTGTGGTGTAAGGAAATGGTCCAGTTTCATTCTTCTGCATGTGGCTGTCCAATTTTCCCAACACCATTTATTGAAGAGACTGTCTTTTTTCCATTGGACATTCTTTCCTGCTTTGTCAAAGATAAGTTGACCATAGAGTTGAGGGTCCATTTCTGGGCTCTCAATTCTGTTCCATTGATCTATGTGTCTGTTTTTGTGCCAGTACCATACTGTCTTGATGATGACAGCTTTGTAATAGAGCTGGAAGTCTGGAATTGTGATGCCGCCAGCTTTGCTTTTCTTTTTCAATATTCCTCTGGCTATTCGGGGTCTCTTCTGGTTCCATACAAATTTTAGGATTATTTGTTCCATTTCTTTGAAAAAAGTGGATGGTATTTTGACGGGGATTGCATTGAATGTGTAGATTGCTCTAGGTAGCATTGACATCTTCACAATGTTGGTTCTCCCAATCCATGAGCATGGAACGTTTTTCCATTTCTTTGTGTCTTCTTCAATTTCTTTCCTGAGTATTTTATAGTTTTCTGAGTACAGATCCTTTGCCTCTTTGGTTAAATTTATTCCTAGGTATCTTATGGTTTTGGGTGCAATTGTGAATGGGATCGACTCCTTGATTTGTCTCTCTTCTATCTTGTTGTTGGTGTATAGGAATGCCACTGATTTCTGTGCATTGATTTTATAGCCTGCTACTTGACTGAATTTCTGTATGAGTTCTAGCAGTTTTGGGGTGGAGTCTTTTGGGTTTTCCACATAAAGTATCATATCATCTGCAAAGAGTGAGAGTTTGACTTCCTCTTTGCCGATTTGGATGCCTTTGATTTCTTTTTGTTGTCTGATTGCTGTGGCTAGGACTTCCAATACTATGTTGAATAGCAGTGGTGAGAGTGGACATCCCTGCCGCGTTCCTGACCTTAGGAGAAAAGCTCTCAGCTTTTCCCCATTGAGAATGATATTCGCTGTAGGTTTTTCATAGATGGCTTTTATGATATTGAGGTATGTACCCTCTATCCCTATACTCTGAAGAGTTTTGATCAATAAAGGATGCTGTACTTTGTCAAATGCTTTTTCTGCATCTATTGAGAGGATCATATGATTCTTGTTCTTTCTTTTGTTAATGTATTGTATCACGTTGATTGATTTGCGGATGTTGAACCAACCTTGCAGCACAGGGATAAATCCCACTTGGTCGTGGTGAATAATCCTTTTAATGTACTGTTGGATCCTATTGGCTAGTATTTTGGTGAGAATTTTTCATCCATGTTCATCAAGGATATTGGTCTGTAATTCTCCTTTTTGATGGGGTCTTTGTCTGGTTTTGGGATCAGGGTAATGGTGGCCTCATAAAATGAATTTCGAAGTTTTCCTTCCATTTCTATTTTTTGGAACAGTTTCAGGAGAATAGGTATTCTTTAAATGTCTGATAGAATTCCCCTGGGAAGCCATCTGGCCCTGGGCTTTTGTTTCTTGGGAGATTTTTGATGACTGCTTCCATTTCCTTAGTGGTTATAGGTCTATTCAGGTTTTCTATTTCTTCCTGGTTCAGTTTTGGTAGTTGATACATTTCTAGGAATGCACCCATTTCTTCCAGGTTATCTAATTTGCTGGCATAGAGTTGCTCATAATATGTTCTTATAATTGTTTGTATTTCTTTGGTGTTGGTTGTGATCTCCCCTCTTTCATTCATGATTTTGTTGATTTGGGTCATTTCTCTTTTCTTTTTGATCAGTCTGGCCAGGGGTTTATCAATCTTGTTAATTCTTTCAAAGAACCAGCTCCTAGTTTTGTTGATCTGTTCTACTGTTCTTTTGGTTTCTAGTTCATTGATTTCTGCTCTGATCTTTATTATTTCTCTTCTCCTGCTGGGTTTAGGATTTATTTGCTCTTTTTTCTCCAGCTCCTTTAGGTGTAGGGTTAGGTTGTGTATTTGAGACCTTTCTTGTTTCTTGAGAAAGGCTTGTATTGCTATATACTTTCCTCTCAGGACTGCCTTTGCTGTATCCCAAAGATTTTGGACAGTTGTGTTTTCATTTTCATTGGTTTCCATGAATTTTTTTAATTCTTCTTTAATTTCCTGGTTGACCCATTCATTCTTTAGTAGGATGCTCTTTAGCCTCCATGTATTTGAGTTCTTTCCGACTTTCCTCCTGTGATTGAGTTCTAGTTTCAAAGCATTGTGGTCTGAAAATATGCAGGGAATGATCCCAATCTTTTGGTACCGGTTGACACCTGATTTGTGACCTAGGATGTGATCAATTCTGGAGAATGTTCCATGGGCACTAGAGAAGAATGTGTATTCTGTTGCTTTGGGGTGGAATGTTCTGAATATGTCCGTGAAGTCCATTTGGTCCAGTGTGTCATTTAAAGTCTTTATTTCCTTGTTGATCTTTTGCTTAGATGATCTGTCCATTTCAGTCAGGGGGGTGTTAAAGTCCCCCACTATTATTGTATTGTTGTCAATGTGTTTCTTTGCTTTTGTTATTAATTGCCTTATATAATTGGCTGCTCCCATGTTAGGGGCATAGATATTTACAATTGTTAGATCTTCTTGTTGGATAGACCCTTTAAGTAGGATATAGTGTCCTTCCTCATCTCTTATTACAGTCTTTGTTTTAAAATCTAGTTTGTCTGATATAAGGATTGCCACCCCAGCTTTCTTTTGGTGTCCATTAGCATGGTAAATGCTTTTCCACCCCCTCACTTTCAATCTGGGGGTGTCTTTGGGTCTAAAATGAGTCTCTTGCAGACAGCATATTGATGGGTCTTGTTTTTTAATCCAGTCCGATAGCCTGTGTCTTTTGATTGGGGCATTTAGCCCATTTACATTCAGGGTAACTATTGAAAGGTATGAATTTAGTGCCATTGTATTGCCTGTAAGGTAACTGTTACTGTATGTTGTCTGTGTTCCTTTCTGGTCTTTGCTGCTTTTAGGCTCTCTCTTTGCTTAGAGGACCCCTTTCAATATTTCTTGGAGGGCTGGTTTTGTGTTTGCAAATTCCTTTAGTTTTTGTTTGTTCTGGAAGCTTTTTATCTCTCCTTCTATTTTCAATGACAGCCTAGCTGGATATAGTATTCTTGGCTGCATATTTTTCTCGTTTAGTGCTCTGAAGATATCTTGCCAGTCCTTTCTGGCCTGCCATGTCTCTGTGGATAGGTCTGTTGCCAATCTAATATTTTTACCATGTAGGTTACATATCTCTTCTCCCGAGCTGCTTTCAGGATTTTCTCTCTGTCTCTGAGACTCATAAGTTTTACTATTAGATGTTGGGGTGTTGACCTATTATTATTGATTTTGAGAGGGGTTCTCTGTGCCTCCTGGATTTTGATGCCTGTTTCCTTCCTCACATTAGGGAAGTTCTCTGCTATTATTTGCTCCAATATACCTTCTGCCCCTCTCTCTCTTTCTTCTTCTTCTGGGATCCCAATTATTCTAATGTTGTTTCATCTTATCGTATCACTTATCTCTCGAATTCTGCCCTCGTGATCCTGTGGTTGTTTCTCTCTCTTTTTCTCAACCTCTTTATTTTCCATCATTTGGTCTTCTATATCGCTGATTCTCTCTTCTGCCTCATTTATCCTAGCAGTTAGTGCCCCCATTTTTGATTGCACCTCATCAATAGCCTTTTTGATTTTGACTTGGTTAGATTTTAGTTCTTTTATTTCTCCAGAAAGGGTTTCTCTAATAACTTCCACGCTTTTTTCAAGCCCAGCTAGTATCTTTAAAGTCATGATTCTGAACTCTAGGTCCGACATCGTACTAATGTCCGTATTGAGTAGGTCCCTGGCTGACGGTACTACCTCTTGTTCTTTTTGCTGAGGTGATTTTTCTCATCTTGTCATTTTGTCCAGAGGAGAATAGATGAATAAGAGAACAAAATGCTAAGAGGTTAACAATGTCCCCAGCAAATATACTGTATACAAATCAGAAAAAACCTGAAACCAGGGGAAAAGAAAGGGAAAGAAAGAAAAAAGAAAGAGAAAAAAAAAAAGAATAAAAAGATAAAAAGAAAAACAGAACAATACAAAAAAAGCAGAATGTGATCAAATATGATCAGGCTAGTGCATAGATCAGTGCCACATACTAGATTTTGGGCGTATTTTGGTCTGTTAGAAAAAAGTGCCTCCTAAAATTTTAAAGGAAGAAAGACATATATGTACAAAATAAGGGTTGATAGAATGAAGGGATAGAAGATGACTGTAAAGATGAAAATTATAAAAGATTTTATAAAAGGACTTGATAAGATAAGAAGTTGTTTGAAAAGAGAAAGAAGATTAAAAAAAAATAAGAAAAAAGGGAGAGAATGTGATCAGGCAGGAGACTAGAACAGAGCCATACACTAGTGATTTAGGGTATATTTTGATCTGTTAGAAGAAATTGTATCTCAAAATTTTAAAGAGAACAACTTATATATATATGCCAAAAATAAGGGTAACTACTATGAAGGGATAAAATATGACTCTAAAAATGAAAAATAAAAAATGTGTGTTTTTTTTTTAAAGAGATTGATAAGATGTTGGTTGAAAAAGGGAAAAAGAGAAAAAAAACAGTTAACAAAAATTAACTTTGATGAACTAATGAATCATGGTAAAAAAAAAGCCATGAATTCTATGTGCAGTATTCCCCTAGCGCTGGAGTTCTCCTGCTCTCCTTGATCGGTAAACTTGGTCTTGGCTTGCTGGATGTTCGGGCTGATCTTCTGGGGGAGGGGCCTGTTGCTGTGGTTTCCAAATGTCTTTGCCAGAGGCTGAATTGCCCCGCCCTTGTCGGTCCAGGCTAAGCAAGGTGCTCGGGTTTGATCTCAGGAGCTTTTGTTCCCTGCAAGCTCTCCGTACAGCCTTGGAGGACCAGGGCAAAAATGGTGGCCTCCCAATCTCCACCTGGAGGAGCTGAGAACTCGGGGCCCCGCTCCTCAGTGCACCCACAGAGAAAAGCAGTCACTCCCGTGTCCCCGGTCCCCGGCGCACTCCGTGCTCACCCGGCCTGTGACCGAGTGTTTCCATCTCTGGCACCCGACCCCGTGTGGAGTCTCCAAACCCAGCAGATCCCTGCAGTGCGTTCCCGCGCCGCTCCTCCCCGGGAAGGAAGGGGAGTCTCCCCGGATCTGCTGCTTGTTGGGTCCCTGCTGGAGGAGCAGTGGCCCGACTGGGCCGCGGATCACAGTTTATGGCAACCCCGAGCTGAGAGCCCGCGCCTCGGCTCCGTCTCTGCAGCCGGCTTCCCCGCTCCGATACCTGGGAGCTCTGCCGCACTCAGGCTCCCCCGGTCTTTCTGTGACCCCGAGGGTCCTGAGACCACACTGTCCCAGGAGGATTCCACCCCCTGCTTAGCCACTGGAGCGACGTCCCTCAGCGGAGCCGACTTCTAACAGTTCCGATTTTGTGCTCCGCGGCTCTGTCACTTGCCAGAAGCGGCCGACGGAGGCCCCTCCCCCGCCGTCTATCCTCCCGAATATCACCTCGGATTCACTTCTCCGCACGTCCTACCTTCCAGTAAGTGGTCGCTTCTCTGTTCAGATAGTTGTTGCTACTCTCCTCTTTGATCTCCTGTTGAGTTCGTAGGTGTTCAGAATGGTTTGATCCCTATTCAGCTGAATTCCTGAGACCAGACGAAATCTAGGTCTCCTACTCCTCCGCCATCTTGCTCCGCCCCCTCTCTTTTTTTTTTTAAGTAAGTTTCACACCCAGCATGGAGCCCACCATGAGGCTTGAACTCACGACCCTCATTTCAAGACATGAGCTGAGATTAAAAGTTGGACACTCAACTGATTGAGCCACCCAGGAACCCCGAGAAAATATTCATAATACACATTTCTTACAAAGGACTCAATAATAAGAGAAAGGAAAATGTATATATGTGACCAAGACTTGTACACAAATGTTCATAGCAGCTTTCATAATAGCCCCAAACTGGAAATAACCTAAGTGTCTAACAGAGATAAATGGAATCTCTGGGCAGGGGTGAGGGAACATTCTATATATTGTGTGGAAGGTAGAATGGGTGCATTTTGGGGTGCCTGTGTGGCTCAGTCGGTTGGGACACCTGCGTGGCTCAGTCGGTTAAGTCCAGACTCTTGGTTTCAACTCAAGTCATGATCTCAGGGTCATGAGATCGAGCCCCACATCTGGCTCTGTGCTCAGCACGGAACTTGCTTCAGATTCTCTTTCCCTCTCCCTCCTGCTCACTCTCTCTCAAATAAATAAATAAATAAAATCTTAAAAAATACAATGGTGTGGGGTGCCTGGGTGGCTCAGTTGTTAAGCGTCTGCCTTCGACTCAGATCATGATCCCAGGATCCTGGGATCAAGTCCCACATCGGGTTCCCTGCTCTGCAGGAATCCTGCTTCTCCCTCTCCCATGCCCCCTGCTTGTGTTCCTGCTCTCGCTATGTCTCTCTCTGTCAAATAAATAAATAAAATATTTAAAAAAATAGAATGGTGCATTTTACTGCATGTAAATTATGCCTCAATCAATATGAATTACGAAGAAAAAATATAG